>NC_142052.1:18600000-18917000 GCF_982192425.1 Myodes glareolus
ACTTCCAAGCATTCACAAGAAACTCACATTCATTTTTCTAAAAGTGAAGCTGTCTGTTCCAACACTTCAATTCACTGTGCGAAGTGAATGGAGTGTTGTTTCACTTTCTAAATGCTGTCCTTTCAGAGAAAATCACTTTTCTTTGAAAGTGCCTTAAGCGACTCACAAGCATTCACAAAAAACTCACATCCTTTTCTCTGAAAGAGAAGCAGTCTGTTCCAACACTTCAATTCACAGTGCGTAGTGAATGGAGTGTTTCTTCACATTCTAATTGCTGTAGTTTCAGAGAAAATCACTTTCCTTTGAAAGTGCCTTAAGCTACTTACAAGCATTCAGATAAACTCACATCTTTTTCTCTGAAAGAGAAGCAGTCTGTTCCAAACTTCAATACACTGTGCGAAGTGAATGGAGTGTTGCTTCACTTTCTAAATGCTGTCCTTTCAGAAAAAATCACTTTCCTTTGAAAGTGCCTTAAGCTACTTACAAGCATTCACAAAAAACTCACATCCGTTTCTCTGAAAGAGAAGCAGTCTGTTTCAACACTTCAATTCACTGAGCGTACTGAATGGCGTGTTGCTTCATTTTCTAAATGCTGTCCTTTCAGAGAAAATCACTTTCCTTTGAAAGTGCCTTAAGCTACTTACAAGCATTCAACAGAAATTCACATGCGTTTCTCTGAAAGAGAAGCAGTCTGTTCCAACACTTCAATTCACTGTGCGAAGTGAATGGAGTGTTGCTTCACTTTCTAAATGCTGTCCTTTCAGACAAAATCACTTTCCTTTGAAAGTCCCTTAAGCTACTTACAAGAATCCACAAGAAACTCACATGCATTTCTGTGAAAGAGAAGCAGTCTTTTCCAACACTTCAATTCACTGTGCGAAGTGAATGGAGTGTTGCTTCACTTTCTAAATGCTATCCTTTCAGAGAAAATCACTCTCTTTTGAAACTGCCTTAAGCTACTTACAAGCATTCACAAGAAACTCACATCTGTTTCTCTGAAAGAGAAGCAGTCTTTTCCAACACTTCAATTCACTGTGCGAAGTGAATGGAGTGTTGCTTCACTTTCTAAATGCTCTCCTTTTAGAGAAAATCACTCTCTTTTGAAACTGCCTTAAGCTACTTACAAGCATTCACAAGAAACTCACAACTGTTTCTCTGAAAGAGAAGCAGTGTTTGCCAACACTTCAATTCACTGTGCAAAGTGAATGGAGTGTTGCTTCACTTTCTAAATGCTCTCCTTTTAGAGAAAATCACACTCTTTTGAAACTGCCTTAAGCTACTTACAAGAATTCACAAGAAACTCACATCTGCTTCTCTGAAAGAGAAGCAGTCTGTTCCAACACTTCAATTCACTGTGCAAAGTGAATGGAGTGTTGCTTCACTTTCTAAATGCTCTCCTTTCAGAGAAAATCACTTTCCTTTGAAAGTGCCTTAAGCTACTTGCAAGCATTCAACAGAAATTCACATGCGTTTCTCTGAAAGAGAAGCAGTCTGTTCCAACACTTCAATTCACTGTGCGAAGTGAATGGAGTGTTGCTTCACTTTCTTAATGCTGTTCTTTCAGAGAAAATCACTTTCCTTTGAAAGTGCCTTAAGCTACTTACAAGCATTTAACAGACATTCACATGCATTTCTCTGAAAGAGAAGGAGTCTGTTCCAACACATAATTCACTGTGCGAAGTGAATGGAGTGTTGCTTCACTTTCTAAATGCTGTCCTTTCAGAGAAAATCACTTTCCTTTGAAAGTGCCTCAAGCTACTTACAAGCATTCAACAGAAATTCACATGCGTTTCTCTGAAAGAGAAGCAGTCTGTTCCAAACTTCAATACACTGTGCGAAGTGAATGGAGTGTTGCTTCACTTTCTAAATGCTGTCCTTTCAGAGAAAATCACTTTCCTTTGAAAGTGCCTTAAGCTACTTACAAGCATTCAACAGAAATTCACATGCGTTTCTCTGAAAGAGAAGCATTCTGTTCCAACACTTCAATTCACTGTGCGAAGTGAATGGAGTGTTGCTTCACTTTCTAAATGCTGTCCTTTCAGACAAAATCACTTTCCTTTGAAAGTGCCTTAAGCTACTTGCAAGAATTCACAAGAAACTCACATGCATTTCTGTGAAAGAGAAGCAGACTTTTCCAACACTTCAATTCACTGGGCGAAGTGAATGGAGTGTTGCTTCACTTTCTAAATGCTATCCTTTCAGAGAAAATCACTCTCTTTTGAAACTGCCTTAAGCTACTTACAAGCATTCACAAGGAACTCACATCTGTTTCTCTGAAAGAGAAGCAGTCTTTTCCAACACTTCAATTCACTGTGCGAAGTGAATGGAGTGTTGCTTCACTTTCTAAATGCTCTCCTTTTAGAGAAAATCACTCTCTTTTGAAACTGCCTTAAGCTACTTACAAGCATTCACAAGAAACTCACATCTGTTTCTCTGAAAGAGAAGCAGTGTTTTCCAACACTTCAATTCACTGTGCAAAGTGAATGGAGTGTTGCTTCACTTTCTAAAAGCTCTACTTTTAGAGAAAATCACTCTCTTTTGAAACTGCCTTAAGCTACTTACAAGAATTCACAAGAAACTCACATCTGCTTCTCTGAAAGAGAAGCACTCTGTTCCAACACTTCAATTCACTGTGCAAACTGAATGGAGTGTTGCTTCACTTTCTAAATGCTCTCCTTTCAGAGAAAATCACTTTCCTTTGAAAGTGCTTTAAGCTACTTACAAGCATTCAACAGAAATTCACATGCGTTTCTCTTAAAGAGAAGCAGTCTGTTCCAACACTTCAATTCACTGTGCGAAGTGAATGGAGTGTTGCTTCACTTCTAAATGCTGTCATTTCAGAGAAAATCACTTTCCTTTGAAAGTGCCTTAAGCTACTTACAAGTATTCACAAGAAACTCACATGCATTTCTGTGAAAGAAAAGCAGTCTGTTCCAACACTTCAATTCCCTGTGCGAAGTGAATGGAGTGTTGCTTCACTTTCTAAATGCTGTCCTTTCAGAGAAAATCACTCTCTTTGGAAACTACATTAAGCTACTTACAAGCATTCACAAGAAACTCACATCTGTTTCTCTGAAAGAGAAGCAGTCTGTTCCAACACTTCAATTCACTGTGCGAAGTGAATGGAGTGTTGCTTCACTTTCATAATGCTGTTCTTTCAGAGAAAATCACTTTCCTTTGAAAGTGCCTTAAGCTACTTACAAGCATTTAACAGACATTCACATGCATTTCTCTGAAAGAGAAGCAGTCTGTTCCACACTTCAATTCACTGTGCGAAGTGAATGGAGTGTTGCTTCACTTTCTAAATGCTGTCCTTTCAGAGAAAATCACTTTTCTTTGAAAGTGCCTTAAGCTACTTACAAGCATTCACAAAAAGCTCACATCCGTTTCTCTGAAAGAGACGCAGTCTGCTTCAACACTTCAATTCACTGCGCGTAATGAATGGCGTGTTGCTTCACTTTCTAAATGCTGTAGTTACAGAGATAATCACTTTCTTTTGAAACTGCCGTAAGCTACTTACAGCTATTAACCAGCAAATCACATGTGGTTCTCTGAAAGAGAAGCAGTGTGTTCCATCACTTCAATTCACTGTGCGAAGTGAATGTAGCGTTGCTTCACTTTCTAAATGCTGTCCTTTCAGAGAAAATCACTTTCCTTTGAAAGTGCCTTAAGCTACTTACAAGCATTCACAAAAAACTCACATCCGTTTCTCTGAAAGAGAGGCAGTCTGTGTCAACACTTCAATTCACTGCGCGTAGTGAATGGCGTGTTTCTTCACTTTCTAAATGCTGTAGTTACAGATATAATCACTTTCTTTTGAAATTGCCGTAAGCTACTTACAGCTATTAACCAGCAAATCACATGTGGTTCTCTGAAAGAGAAGCAGTGTGTTCCAACACTTCAATTCACTGTGCGAAGAAAATGTAGCATTGCTTCACTTTCTAAATGCTGTCCTTTCAGAGAAAATCACTTTCCTTTGAAAGTGCCTTAAGCTACTTACAAGCATTCACAAAAAACTCACATCCATTTCTCTGAAAGAGAAGCAGTCTGTTCCAACACTTCAATTCACTGCGAAGTGAATGGAGTGTTGCTTCACTTTCTAAATGCTGTCCTTTCAGAGAAAATCACTTTCCTTTGAAACTGCCTTGGGCTACTTACAAGCATTCACCAGCAACTCACATGCATTTCTCTGAAAGAGAAGCAGTCTGTTCCAACACTTCAATTCCCTGTGCGGAGTGAATGGAGTGTTGCTTCACTTTCTAAATGCTGTCCTTTCAGAGAAAATCACTTTCCTTTGAAAGTGCCTTAAGCTACTTACAAGCATTCACAAGAAACTCACATCTGCTTCTCTGAAAGAGAAGCAGTCTGTTCCAACACTTCAATTCACTGTGCGAAGGGAATGGAGTGTTGCTTCACTTTCTAAATGCTGTCCTTTCAGAGAAAATCACTTTCCTTTGAAACTGCCTTGGGCTACTTACAAGCATTCACCAGCAACTCACATGCATTTCTCTGAAAGAGAAGCAGTCTGTTCCAACACTTCAATTCCCTGTGCGGAGTGAATGGAGTGTTGCTTCACTTTCTAAATGCTGTACTTTCAGAGAAAATCACTTTCCTTTGAAAGTGCCTTAAACTAATAACAATCATTCACAAGAAACTCACATGCATTTCTCTGAAAGAGAAGCAGTCTGTTCCAACACTTCAATTCACTGTGCGAAGGGAATGGAGTGTTGCTTCACTTTCTAAATGCTGTAGTTACAAATATAATCACTTTCTTTTGAAACAGCCTAAAGCTACTTACAAGCATTCACCAGTAAATCACATGCGTTTCTCTGAAAGACTAGCAGTCTGTTCCAACACTTCACTTCAGTGTGCGAATTGAATGGAGTGTTGATTCACTTTCTAAATGCTGGACTTTCAGAGAAAATCACTTTCCTTTGAAACTGCCTTAGGCTCCTTGCAAGCATTCAACAGCAAATCACATTCGTTTCTCTGAAAGAGAAGCAGTCTGTTCCAACATTTCAGTTCACTGGGCGAAGTGAATGGAGTGCTGCTACACATTCTGAATGCTATACTTTCAGAGAAAATCACTTTCCTTTGATAGTGCCTTAAGATACTTACAAGCATTAACCAGCAACTCACATGAGTTTCTCTGAAAAGAAGCAGTCTGTACCAACACTTCAATTCACTGTGTGAAGTGAATGGAGCATTGCTTCACTTTCTAAATGCTGTGGTTACAGAGATAATCACTTTCTTTAGAAACTGCCTTAAGCTACTTACAGGCATTCACCAGCAAATCACATGCATTTATCTGAAAGAGAAGCAGTCTGTTCCAACAGTTCATCTCACTGTGCGAAGTGAATGGAGTGTTGCTTCACTTTCTAAATGCTGTACTTTCAGAGAAAATCCCTTTCTTTTGAAAGTGCCTTTGGCTACTTACAAGCATTCACAAGAAACTCATATGCATTTCTCTGAAAGAAAAGTTGTCTGTTCCAACACTTCAATTGACTGTGCAAAGTGGATGGATTGTTGCTTCACTTTCTAAATGCTGTCCTTTCAAAGAAAATCACTTTCCTTTGAAAGTGCATTAAGCTACTTACAAGCATTCACAAGAAACTCACATGCATTTTTCTGAAAGAGAAGCAGTCTGTTCCAACACTTCAATTCACTGCGAAGTGAATGGAGTGTTGCTTCACTTTCTAAATGCTCTCCTTTTAGAGAAAATCACTCTCTTTTGAAACTGCCTTTAGCTAATTACAAGAATTCACAAGAAACTCACATCTGCTTCTCTGAAAGAGAAGCAGTCTGTTCCAACACTTCAATTCACTGTGCGAAGTGAATGGAGTGTTGCTTCACTTTCTAAATGCTCTCCTTTCAGAGAAAATCACTTTATTTGAAAGTGCCTTAAGCTACTTACATGCATTCAACAGAAATTCACATGCGTTTCTCTGAAAGAGAAGCAGTCTGTTCCAACACTTCAATTCACTGTGCGAAGTGGATGGAGTGTTGCTTCACTTTCTAAATGCTGTCCTTTCAGAGAAAATCACTTTCCTTTGAAAGTGCCTTAAGCTAATTACAAGTATTCACAAGAAACTATCATGCATTTCTGTGAAAGAGAAGCAGTCTGTTCCAACACTTCAATTCACTGTGCGAAGTGAATGGAGTGTTGCTTCACTTTCTAAATGCTGTCCTTTCAGAGAAAATCACTTTCCTCTGAAAGTGCCTTAAGCTACTTACAAGCATTCACAAAAAACTCACATCCGTTTCTCTGAAAGAGAGGCAGTCTGTCTCAACACTTCAATTCACTGCGCGTAGTGAATGGCGTGTTGCTTCACTTTCTAAATGCTGTAGTTACAGATATAATCACTTTCTTTTGAAATTGCCGTAAGCTACTTACAGATATTAACCAGCAAATCACATGTGGTTCTCTGAAAGAGAAGCAGTGTGTTCCAACACTTCAATTCACTGTGCGAAGAAAATGTAGCGTTGCTTCACTTTCTAAATGCTGTCCTTTCAGAGAAAATCACTTTCCTTTGAAAGTGCCTTAAGCTACTTACAAGCATTCACAAAAAACTCACATCCATTTCTCTGAAAGAGAAGCAGTCTGTTCCAACACTTCAATTCACTGCGAAGTGAATGGAGCGTTGCTTCACTTTCTAAATGCTATCCTTTCAGAAAAATCACTCTCTTTTGAAACTGCCTTAAGCTACTTACAAGCATTCACAAGAAACTCACATCTGTTTCTCTGAAAGAGAAGCAGTCTTTTCCAACACTTCAATTCACTGTGCGAAGTGAATGGAGTGTTGCTTCACTTTCTAAATGCTCTCCTTTTAGAGAAAATCACTCTCTTTTGAAACTCCCTTAAGCTACTTACAAGAATTCACAAGAAACTCACATCAGCTTCTCTGAAAGAGAAGCAGTCTGTTCCAACACTTCAATTCACTGTGCGAAGTGAATGGAGTGTTGCTTCACTTTCTAAATGCTGTCCTTTCAGAGAAAATCACTTTCCTTTGAAAGTGCCTCAAGCTACGTACAAGCATTCAACAGAAATTCACATGCGTTTCTCTGAAAGAGAAACAGTCTGTTCCAAACTTCAATACACTGTGCGAAGTGAATGGAGTATTGCTTCAATTTCTAAATGCTGTCCTTTCAGAGAAAATCACTTTCCTTTGAAAGTGCCTTAAGTTACTTACAAGCATTCACAAAAAACTCACATCCGTTTCTCTGAAAGAGAAGCAGTCTGTTTCAACACTTCAATTCACTGAGCGTACTGAATGGCGTGTTGCTTCATTTTCTAAATGCTGTCCTTTCAGAGAAAATCACTTTCCTTTGAAAGTGCCTTAAGCTACTTACAAGCATTCAACAGAAATTCACATGCGTTTCTCTGAAAGAGAAGCAGTCTGTTTCAACACTTCAATTCACTGTGCGAAGTGAATGGAGTGTTGCTTCACTTTCTAAATGCTGTCCTTTCAGACAAAATCACTTTCCTTTGAAAGTGCCTTAAGCTACTTGCAAGAATTCACAAGAAACTCACATGCATTTCTGTGAAAGAGAAGCAGACTTTTCCAACACTTCAATTCACTGTGCGAAGTGAATGGAGTGTTGCTTCACTTTCTAAATGCTATCCTTTCAGAGAAAATCACTCTCTTTTGAAACTGCCTTAAGCTACTTACAAGCATTCACAAGGAACTCACATGTGTTTCTCTGAAAGAGAAGCAGTCTTTTCCAACACTTCAATTCACTCCGCGAAGTGAATGGAGTGTTGCTTCACTTTCTAAATGCTCTCCTTTTAGAGAAAATCACTCTCTTTTGAAACTGCCTTAAGCTACTTACAAGCATTCGCAAGAAACTCACATCTGTTTCTCTGAAAGAGAAGCAGTGTTTTCCAACACTTCAATTCACTGTGCAAAGTGAATGGAGTGTTGCTTCACTTTCTAAATGATCTCCTTTTAGAGAAAATCACTCTCTTTTGAAACTGCCTTAAGCTACTTACAAGAATACACAAGAAACTCACATCTGCTTCTCTGAAAGAGAAGCAGTCTGTTCCAACACTTCAATTCACTGTGCAAAGTGAATGGAGTGTTGCTTCACTTTCTAAATGCTCTCCTTTCAGAGAAAATCACTTTCCTTTGAAAGTGCTTTAAGCTACTTACAAGCATTCAACAGAAATTCACATGCGTTTCTCTGAAAGAGAAGCAGTCTGTTCCAACACTTCAATTCACTGTGCGAAGTGAATGAGGTGTTGCTTCACTTTCTAAATGCTGTCCTTTCAGAGAAAATCACTTTCCTTGAAAGTGCCTTAAGCTACTTACAAGTATTCACAAGAAACTCACATGCATTTCTGTGAAAGAAAAGCAGTCTGTTCCAACACTTCAATTCACTGTGCGAAGTGAATGGAGTGTTGCTTCACTTTCTAAATGCTGTCCTTTCAGAGAAAATCACTTTTCTTTGAAAGTGCCTTAAGCTACTTACAAGCATTCACAAAAAACTCACATCCGTTTCTCTGAAAGTGAGGCAGTCTGTGTCAACACTTCAATTCACTGCGCGTAGTGAATGGCGTGTTGCTTCACTTTCTAAATGCTGTAGTTACAGATATAATCACTTTCTTTTGAAATTGCCGTAAGCTACTTACAGCTATTAACCAGCAAATCACATGTGGTTCTCTGAAAGAGAATCAGTGTGTTCCAACACTTCAATTCACTGTGCGAAGAAAATGTAGCATTGCTTCACTTTCTAAATGCTGTCCTTTCAGAGAAAATCACTTTCCTTTGAAAGTGCCTTAAGCTACTTACAAGCATTCACAAAAAACTCACATCCATTTCTCTGAAAGAGAAGCAGTCTGTTCCAACACTTCAATTCACTGCGAAGTGAATGGAGTGTTGCTTCACTTTCTAAATGCTCTCCTTTTAGAGAAAATCACTCTCTTTTGAAACTGCCTTAAGCTACTTACAAGAATTCACAAGAAACTCACATCTGCTTCTCTGAAAGAGAAGCAGTCTGTTCTAACACTTCAATTCACTGTGCGAAGTGAATGGAGTGTTGCTTCACTTTCTAAATGCTGTCCTTTCAGAGAAAATCACTTTCCTTTAAAGTGCCTTAAGCTGCTTACAAGCATTCACAAGAACCTCACATGCATTTTTCTGAAAGAGAAGCAGGCTGTTCCAACACTTCAATTCACTGTCCGAAGTGAATGGAGTGTTGCTTCACTTTTTAAATGCTGTCCTTTCAGAGAAAATCACTTTCCTTTGAAAGTGCCTTAAGCTACTTACAAGCATTCAACAGAAATTCACATGCGTTTCTCTGAAAGAGAAGCAGACTGTTCCAACACTTCAATTCACTGTGTGAAGTGAATGGAGTGTTGCTTCACTTTCTAAATGCTGTCCTTTCAGAGAAAATCACTTTCCTTTGAAACTGCCTTGGGCTACTTACAAGCATTCACCAGCAACTCACATGCATTTCTCTGAAAGAGAAGCAGTCTGTACCAACACTTCAATTCATTGTGCGAAGAGAATGGAGTGTTGCTTCACTTTTGTAATGCTGTACTTTCAGAGAAAATCACTTTCCTTTGAAAGTGCCTTAAGCTACTTACAAGCATTAACCAGTAACTCACATGCATTTCTCTGAAAGAAAAGCAGTCTGTTCCAACACTTCAATTCCCTGTGCGGTGTGAATGGAGTGCTGCTTCACTTTCTAAATGCTGTACTTTCAGAGAAAATCACTTTCCTTTGAAAGTGCCTTAAACTAATAACAATCATTCACAAGAAACTCACATGCTTTTCTCTGAAAGAGAAGCAGTCTGTTCCAACACTTCAATTCACTGTGCGAAGGGAATGGAGTGTTGCTTCACTTTCTCAATGCTGTAATTACAAATATAATCACTTTCTTTTGAAACAGCCTTAAGCTACTTACAAGCATTCACCAGTAAATCACATGCGTTTCTCTGAAAGACTAGCAGTCTGTTCCAACACTTCACTTCAGTGTGCGAATTGAATGGAGTGTTGATTCACTTTCTAAATGCTGGACTTTCAGAGAAAATCACTTTCCTTTGAAACTGCCTTAGGCTACTTGCAAGCATTCAACAGCAAATCACATTCGTTTCTCTGAAAGAGAAGCAGTCTGTTCCAACATTTCAGTTCACTGGGCGAAGTGAATGGAGTGTTGCTTCACTTTCTAAATGCTCTCCTTTCAGAGAAAATCACTTTATTTGAAAGTGCCTTAAGCTACTTACATGCATTCAACAGAAATTCACATGCGTTTCTCTGAAAGAGAAGCAGTCTGTTCCAACACTTCAATTCACTGTGCGAAGTGGATGGAGTCTTGCTTCACTTTCTAAATGCTGTACATTCAGAGAAAATCACTTTCCTTTGAAAGCACCTAAACTAATAACAAGCACTCACAAGAAACTCACTTGCATTTCTCTTAAAGAGAAGCAGTCTGTTCCAACACTTCACTTCAGTGTTCGAAGTGAATGGAGTGTTGATTCACGTCCTAAATGTTGTACTTTCAGAGAATATCACTTTCCTTTGAAAGTGCCTTAAGCTACTTACAAGCATTCACCAGCAACTCACATGAGATTCCCAGGGAAGAAGCAGTGTGTTCCAACACTTCAGTTCACTGTCCGAAGTGAATGGAGTGTTGCTTCACTTTCTAAATGCTGTCCTTTCAGAGAAAATCACTTTCCTTTGAAAGTGACTTAAGCTACTTACAAGCATTCAACAGAAATTCACATGCGTTTCTCTAAAAGAGAAGCAGTCTGTTCCAACACTTCAATTCACTGTGCGAAGTGAATGAAGTGTTGCTTCACTTTCTAAATGCTGTCCTTTCAAAGAAAATCACTTTCCTTTGAAAGTGCATTAAGCTACTTACAAGCATTCACAAGAAACTCACATGCATTTTTCTGAAAGAGAAGCAGTCTGTTCCAACACTTCAATTCACTGCGAAGTGAATGGAGTGTTGCTTCACTTTCTAAATGCTCTCCTATTAGAGAAAATCACTCTCTTTTGAAACTGCCTTTTGCTAATTACAAGAATTCACAAGAAACTCACATCTGCTTCTCTGAAAGAGAATCAGTCTGTTCCAACACTTCAATTCACAGTGCGAAGTGAATGGAGTGTTGCTTCACTTTCTAAATGCTCTCCTTTCAGAGAAAATCACTTTATTTGAAAGTGCCTTAAGCTACTTACATGCATTCAACAGAAATTCACATGCGTTTCTCTGAAAGAGAAGCAGTCTGTTCCAACACTTCAATTCACTGTGCGAAGTGGATGGAGTGTTGCTTCACTTTCGAAATGCTGTCCTTTCAGAGAAAATCACTTTCCTTTGAAAGTGCCTAAAGCTACTTACAAGTATTCACAAGAAACTATCATGCATTTCTGTGAAAGAGAAGCAGTCTGCTCCAACACTTCAATTCACTGTCCGAAGTGAATGGAGTGTTGCTTCACTTTCTAAATGCTGTCCTTTCAGAGAAAATCACTTTCCTCTGAAAGTGCCTTAAGCTACTTACAAGCATTCACAAAAAAATCACATCCGTTTCTCTGAAAGAGAGGCAGTCTGTGTCAACACTTCAATTCACTGCGCGTAGTGAATGGCGTGTTGCGTCACTTTCTAAATGCTGTAGTTACAGATATAATCACTTTCTTTTGAAATTGCCGTAAGCTACTTACAGATATTAACCAGCAAAACACATGTGGTTCTCTGAAAGAGAAGCAGTGTGTTCCAACACTTCAATTCACTGTGCGAAGAAAATGTAGCGTTGCTTCACTTTCTAAATGCTGTCCTTTCAGAGAAAATCACTTTCCTTTGAAAGTGCCTTAAGCTACTTACAAGCATTCACAAAAAACTCACATCCATTTCTCTGAAAGAGAAGCAGTCTGTTCCAACACTTCAATTCACTGCGAAGTGAATGGAGTGTTGCTTCACTTTCTAAATGCTATCCTTTCAGAGAAAATCACTCTCTTTTGAAACTGCCTTAAGCTACTTACAAGCATTCACAAGAAACTCACATCTGTTTCTCTGAAAGAGAAGCAGTCTTTTCCAACACTTCAATTCACTGTGCGAAGTGAATGGAGTGTTGCTTCACTTTCTAAATGCTCTCCTTTTAGAGAAAATCACTCTCTTTTGAAACTGCCTTAAGCTACTTACAAGAATTCACAAGAAACTCACATCAGCTTCTCTGAAAGAGAAGCAGTCTGTTCCAACACTTCAAATCACTGTGCGAAGTGAATGGAGTGTTGCTTCACTTTCTAAATGCTGTCCTTTCAGAGAAAATCACTTTCCTTTGAAAGTGCCTCAAGCTACGTACAAGCATTCAACAGAAATACACATGCGTTTCTCTGAAAGAGAAACAGTCTGTTCCAAACTTCAATACACTGTGCGAAGTGAATGGAGTATTGCTTCACTTTCTAAATGCTGTCCTTTCAGAGAAAATCACTTTCCTTTGAAAGTGCCTTAAGCTACTTACAAGCATTCACAAAAAACTCACATCCGTTTCTCTGAAAGAGAAGCAGTCTGTTTCAACACTTCAATTCACTGAGCGTACTGAATGGCGTGTTGCTTCATTTTCTAAATGCTGTCCTTTCAGAGAAAATCACTTCCCTTTGAAAGTGCCTTAAGCTACTTACAAGCATTCAACAGAAATTCACATGCGTTTCTCTGAAAGAGAAGCAGTCTGTTTCAACACTTCAATTCACTGTGCGAAGTGAATGGAGTGTTGCTTCACTTTCTAAATTCTGTCCTTTCAGACAAAATCACTTTCCTTTGAAAGTGCCTTAAGCTACTTGCAAGAATTCACAAGAAACTCACATGCATTTCTGTGAAAGAGAAGCAGACTTTTCCAACACTTCAATTCACTGTGCGAAGTGAATGGAGTGTTGCTTCACTTTCTAAATGCTATCCTTTCAGAGAAAATCACTCTCTTTTGAAACTGCCTTAAGCTACTTACAAGCATTCACAAGGAACTCACATCTGTTTCTCTGAAAGAGAAGCTGTCTTTTCCAACACTTCAATTCACTGTGCGAAGTGAATGGAGTGTTGCTTCACTTTCTAAATGCTCTCCTTTTAGAGAAAATCACTCTCTTTTGAAACTGCCTTAAGCTACTTACAAGCATTCACAAGAAACTCACATCTGTTTCTCTGAAAGAGAAGCAGTGTTTTCCAACACTTCAATTCACTGTGCAAAGTGAATGGAGTGTTGCTTCACTTTCTAAATGCTCTCCTTTCAGAGAAAATCACTTTCCTTTGAAAGTGCTTTAAGCTACTTACAAGCATTCAACAGAAATTCACATGCGTTTCTCTGAAAGAGAAGCAGTCTGTTCCAACACTTCAATTCACTGTGCGAAGTGAATGGAGTGTTGCTTCACTTTCTAAATGCTGTCCTTTCAGAGAAAATCACTTTCCTTTGAAAGTGCCTTAAGCTACTTACAAGTATTCACAAGAAACTCACATGCATTTCTGTGAAAGAAAAGCAGTCTGTTCCAACACTTCAATTCACTGTGCGAAGTGAATGGAGTGTTGCTTCACTTTCTAAATGCTGTCCTTTCAGAGAAAATCACTCTCTTTGGAAACTGCCTTAAGCTACTTACAAGCATTCACAAGAAACTCACATCTGTTTCTCTGAAAGAGAAGCAGTCTGTTCCAACACTTCAATTCACTGTGCGAAGTGAATGGAGTGTTGCTTCACTTTCTTAATGCTGTCCTTTCAGAGAAAATCACTTTCTTTTGAAAGAGCCTTAAGCTACTTACAAGCATTTAACAGACATTCACATGCGTTTCTCTGAAAGAGAAGCAGTCTGTTCCAACACTTCAATTCACTGTGCGAAGTGAATGGAGTGTTGCTTCACTTTCTAAATGCTGTCCTTTCAGAGAAAATCACTCTCTTTTGAAACTGCCTTAATCTGCTTACAAGCATTCACAAGAAACTCACATCTGTTTCTCTGAAAGAGAAGCAGTCTGTTCCAACACTTCAATTCACTGTGCGAAGTGGAGTGTTGCTTCACTTTCTTAATGCTGTCCTTTCAGAGAAAATCACTCTCTTTGGAAACTGCCTTAAGCTACTTACAAGCATTCACAAGAAACTCACATCTGTTTCTCTGAAAGAGAAGCAGTCTGTTCCAGCACTTCAATTCACTGTGCGAAGTGAATGGAATGTTGCTTCACTTTCTTAATGCTGTTCTTTCAGAGAAAATCACTTTCCTTTGAAAGTGCCTTAAGCTACTTACAAGCATTTAACAGACATTCACATGCATTTCTCTGAAAGAGAAGCAGTCTGTTCCAACACTTCAATTCACTGTGCGAAGTGAATGGAGTGTTGCTTCACTTTCTAAATGCTGTCCTTTCAGAGAAAATCACTTTTCTTTGAAAGTGCCTTAAGCTACTTACAAGCATTCACAAAAAGCTCACATCCGTTTCTCTGAAAGAGACGCAGTCTGCTTCAACACTTCAATTCACTGCGCGTAGTGAATGGCGTGTTGCTTCACGTTCTAAATGCTGTACTTACAGAGATAATCACTTTCTTTTGAAACTTCCGTAAGCTGCTTACAGCTATTAACCAGCAAATCACATGTGGTTCTCTGAAAGAGAAGCAGTGTGTTCCATCACTTCAATTCACTTTGCAGTGTGAATGTAGCGTTGCTTCACTTTCTAAAAGCTGTCCTTTCAGAGAAAATCACTTTCCTTTGAAAGTGCCTTAAGCTACTTACAAGCATTCACAAAAAACTCACATCCATTTCTCTGAAAGAGAAGCAGTCTGTTCCAACACTTCAATTCACTGCGAAGTGAATGGAGTGTTGCTTCACTTTCTAAATGCTGTCCTTTCAGAGAAAATCACTCTCTTTTGAAACTGCCTTAAGCTACTTACAAGCATTCAGCAGAAATTCACATGCATTTCTCTGAAAGAGAAGCAGTCTGTTCCAACACTTCAATTCAATGTGCGAAGTGAATGCAGTGTTGCTTCATTTTGTAAATGCTGTCCTTTCAGAGAAAATCACTTTCCTTTGAAAGTGCCTTAAGCTACTTACAAGCATTCAGCAGAAATTCACATGCATTTCTCTGAAAGAGAAGCAGTCTGTTCCAACACTTCAATTCACTGTGCAAAGTGAATGGAGTGTTGCTTCACTTTCTAAATGCTGTCCTTTCAGAGAAAATCACTTTCCTTTGAAAGTGTCTTAAGCTACTTACAAGCATTCACATAAACTCACATCTTTTTCTCTGAAAGTGAAGTAGTCTGTTCCAACACTTCAATACACTGTGCGAAGTGAATGGAGTGTTGCTTCACTTTCTAAATGCTGTCCTTTCAGAGAAAATCACTTTCCTTTGAAAGTGCCTTAAACTACTTACAAGCATTGACAAAAAACTCACATCCGTTTCTCTGAAAGAGAAGCAGTCTGTTCCAACACTTCAATTCACTGTGCGAAGTGAATGGAGTGTTGCTTCACTTTCTAAATGCTCTCCTTTTAGAGAAAATCACTCTCTTTTGAAACTGCCTTAATCTACTTACAAGAATTCACAAGAAACTCACATCTGCTTCTCTGAAAGAGAAGCAGTCTGTTCCAACACTTCAATTCACTGTGCGATGTGAATGGAGTGTTGCTTCACTTTCTAAATGCTGTCCTTTCAGAGAAAATCACTTTCCTTTGAAAGTGCCTTAATCTACTTACAAGCATTCAACAGAAATTCACATGCGTTTCTCTGAAAGAGAAGCAGTCTGTTCCAACACTTCAATTCACTGTGCGAAGTGAATGGAGTGTTGCTTCACTTTCTAAATGCTGTCCTTTCAGAGAAAATCACTTTCCTTTGAAAGTGCCTTAAGCTACTTACAAGTATTCACAAGAACTCACATGCATTTCTGTGAAAGAGAAGCAGTCTGTTCCAACACTTCAATTCACTGTGCGAAGTGAATGGAGTGTTGCTTCACTTTCTAAATGCTGTCCTTTCAGAGAAAATCACTCTCTTTAGAAACTGCCTTAAGCTACTTACAAGCATTCACAAGAAACTCACATCTGTTTCTCTGAATGAGAAGCAGTCTGTTCGAACACTTCATTTCACTGTGCGAAGTGAATGTAGCGTTGCTTCACTTTCTAAATGCTGTCCTTTCAGAGAAAATCACTTTCCTTTGAAAGTGCCTTAAGCTACTTACAAGCATTCACATGAAACTCACATGCATTTTTCTGAAAGAGAAGCAGTCTTTTCCAACACTTCAATTAACTGTGCGAAGTGAATGGAGTGTTGCTTCACTTTCTAAATGCTCTCCTTTTAGAGAAAAATCACTCTCTTTTGAAACTGCCTTAAGCTACTTACAAGAATTCACAAGAAACTCACATCAGCTTCTCTGAAAGAGAAGCAGTCTGTTCCAACACTTCAATTCATTGTGCGAAGTGAATGGAGTGTTGCTTCACTTTCTAAATGCTGTCCTTTCAGAGAAAATCACTTTCCTTTGAAAGTGCCTCAAGCTACTTACAAGCATTCAACAGAAATTCACATGTGTTTCTCTGAAAGAGAAGCAGTCTGTTCCAAACTTCAATTCACTGTGCGAAGTGAATGGAGTGTTGCTTCACTTTCTAAATGCTGTCCTTTCAGAGAAAATCACTTTCCTTTGAAAGTGCCTTAAGCTACTTACAAGCATTCACAAAAAACTCACATCCGTTTCTCTGAAAGAGAAGCAGTCTGTTTCAACACTTCAATTCACTAAGCGTACTGAATGGCGTGTTGCTTCATTTTCTAAATGCTGTCCTTTCAGAGAAAATCACTTTCCTTTGAAAGTGCCTTAAGCTACTTACAAGCATTCGACAGAAATTCACGTGCGTTTCTCTGAAAGAGAAGCAGTCTGTTCCAACACTTCAATTCACTGTGCGAAGTGAATGGAGTGTTGCTTCACTTTCTAAATGCTGTCCTTTCAGACAAAATCACTTTCCTTTGAAAGTGCCTTAAGCTACTTGCAAGAATTCACAAGAAACTCACATGCATTTCTGTGAAAGAGAAGCAGACTTTTCCAACACTTCAATTCACTGTGCGAAGTGAATGGAGTGTTGCTTCACTTTCTAAATGCTATCCTTTCAGAGAAAATCACTCTCTTTTGAAACTGCGTTAAGCTACTTACAAGCATTCACAAGGAACTCACATCTATTTCTCTGAAAGAGAAGCAGTCTTTTCCAACATTTCAATTCACTGTGAGAAGTGAATGGAGTGTTGCTTCACTTTCTAAATGCTGTCCTTTCAGAGAAAATCACTCTCTTTTGAAACTGCCTTAAGCTACTTACAAGCATTCACAAGAAACTCACATCTGTTTCTCTAAAAGTGAAGCAGTGTTTTCCAACACTTCAATTTACTGTGCAAAGTGAATGGAGTGTTGCTTCACTTTCTAAATGCTCTCCTTTTAGAGAAAATCACTCTCTTTTGAAACTGCCTTAAGCTACTTACAAGAATTCACAAGAAACTCACATCTGCTTCTCTGAAAGAGAAGCAGTCTGTTCCAACACTTCAATTCACTGTGCAAAGTGAATGGAGTGTTGCTTCACTTTCTAAATGCTCTCCTTTCAGAGAAAATCACTTTCCTTTGAAAGTGCTTTAAGCTACTTACAAGCATTCAACAGAAATTCACATGCGTTTCTCTGAAAGAGAAGCAGTCTGTTCCAACACTTCAATTCACTGTGCGAAGTGAATGGAGTGTTGCTTCACTTTCTAAATGCTGTCCTTTCAGAGAAATTCACTTTTCTTTGAAAGTGCCTTAAGCTACTTACAAGCATTCACAAAAAGCTCACATCCGTTTCTCTGAAAGAGACGCAGTCTGCTTCAACACTTCAATTCACTGCGCGTAGTGAATGGCGTGTTGCTTCACTTTCTAAATGCTGTAGTTACAGAGATAATCACTTTCTTTTGAAACTGCCGTAAGCTACTTACAGCTATTAACCAGCAAATCACATGTGGTTCTCTGAAAGAAAAGCAGTGTGTTCCATCACTTCAATTCACTGTGCGAAGTGAATGTAGCGTTGCTTCACTTTCTAAATGCTGTCCTTTCAGAGAAAATCACTTTCCCTTGAAAGTGCCTTAAGCTACTTACAAGCATTCACAAAAAACTCACATCCTTTTCTCTGAAAGAGAGGCAGTCTGTGTCAACACTTCAATTCACTGCGCGTAGTGAATGGCGTGTTGCTTCACTTTCTAAATGCTGTAGTTACAGATATAATCACTTTCTTTTGAAATTGCCGTAAGCTACTTACAGCTATTAACCAGCAAATCACATGTGGTTCTCTGAAAGAGAAACAGTGTGTTCCAACACTTCAATTCACTGTGCGAAGAAAATGTAGCATTGCTTCACTTTCTAAATGCTGTCCTTTCAGAGAAAATCACTTTCCTTTGAAAGTGCCTTAAGCTACTTACAAGCATTCACAAAAAACTCACATCCATTTCTCTGAAAGAGAAGCAGTCTGTTCCAACACTTCAATTCACTGCGAAGTGAATGGAGTGTTGCTTCACTTTCTAAATGCTGTCCTTTCAGAGAAAATCACTCTCTTTTGAAACTGCCTTAAGCTACTTACAAGCATTCACAAGAAACTCACATCTGTTTCTCTGAAAGAGAAGCAATCTTTTCCAACACTTCAATTCACTGTGCGAAGTGAATGGAGTGTTGCTTCACTTTCTAAATGCTCTCCTTTTAGAGAAAATCGCTCTCTTTTGAAACTGCCTTAAGCTACTTACAAGAATTCACAAGAAACTCACATCTGCTTCTCTGAAAGAGAAGCAGTCTGTTCCAACACTTCAATTCACTGTGCGAAGTGAATGGAGTGTTGCTTCACTTTCTAAATGCTCTCCTTTCAGAGAAAATCACTTTCCTTTAAAGTGCCTTAAGCTACTTACAAGCATTCACAAGAACCTCACGTGCATTTTTCTGAAAGAGAAGCAGGCTGTTCCAACACTTCAATTCACTGTGCGAAGTGAATGGAGTGTTGCTTCACTTTGTAAATACTGTCCTTTCAGAGAAAATCACTTTCCTTTGAAAGTGCCTTAAGCTACTTACAAGCATTCAGCAGAAATTCACATGCATTTCTCTGAAAGAGAAGCAGTCTGTTCCAACACTTCAATTCACTGTGCGAAGTGAATGGAGTGTTGCTTCACTTTCTAAATGCTGTCCTTTCAGAGAAAATCACTTTCCTTTGAAAGTGTCTTAAGCTACTTACAAGCATTCACATAAACTCACATCTTTTTCTCTGAAAGTGAAGTAGTCTGTTCCAACACTTCAATACACTGTGCGAAGTGAATGGAGTGTTGCTTCACTTTCTAAATGCTGTCCTTTCAGAGAAAATCACTTTCCTTTGAAAGTGCCTTAAGCTACTTACAAGTATTCACAAGAAACTATCATGCATTTCTGTGAAAGAGAAGCAGTCTGTTCCAACACTTCAATTCACTGTGCGAAGTGAATGGAGTGTTGCTTCACTTTCTAAATGCTGTCCTTTCAGAGAAAATCACTCTCTTTGGAAACTGCCTTAAGCTACTTACAAGCATTCACAAGAAACTCACATCTGTTTCTCTGAAAGAGAAGCAGTCTGTTCCAACACTTCAATTCACTGTGCGAAGTGAATGGAGTGTTGCTTCACTTTCTTAATGCTGTCCTTTCAGAGAAAATCACTTTCCTTTGAAAGTGCCTTAAGCTACTTACAAGCATTTAACAGACATTCACACGCGTTTCTCTGAAAGAGAAGCAGTCTGTTCCAACACTTCAATTCACTGTGCGAAGTGAATGGAGTGTTGCTTCACTTTCTAAATGCTGTCCTTTAAGAGAAAATCACTTTCCTTTGAAAGTGCCTTAAGCTACTTACAAGCATTCACAAAAAACTCACATCCGTTTCTCTGAAAGAGAAGCAGTCTGTTTCAACACTTCAATTCACTGCGCGTAGTGAATGGCGTGTTGCTTCACTTTCTAAGTGCTGTAGTTACAGAGATAATCACTTTCTTCTGAAACTGAAATAAGCTACTTACAGCTATTAACCAGCAAATCACATGTGGTTCTCTGAAAGAGAAGCAGTCTGTTCCAACACTTCAATTCACTGCGCGTAGTGAATGGAGTGTTGCTTCACTTTCTAAATGCGGTCCTTTCAGAGAAAATCACTTTCCTTTAAAGTGCCTTAAGCTACTTACAAGCATTCACAAGAACCTCACATGCATTTTTCTGAAAGAGAAGCAGGCTGTTCCAACACTTCAATTCACTGTGCGAAGTGAATGGAGTGTTGCTTCACTTTGTAAATGCTGTCCTTTCAGAGAAAATCACTTTCTTTTGAAAGTGCCTTAAGCTACTTACAAGCATTTAACAGACATTCACATGCATTTCTCTGAAAGAGAAGCAGTCTGTTCCAACACTTCAATTCACTGTGCGAAGTGAATGGAGTGTTGCTTCACTTTCTAAATGCTGTCCTTTCAGAGAAAATCACTTTCCTTTGAAAGTGCCTTAAGCTACTTACAAGCATTCACAAGAAACTCACAGGCATTTTTCTGAAATAGAAGCAGTCTGTTCCAACACTTCAATTCACTCCGAAGTGAATGGAGTGTTGCTTCACTATCTAAATGCTATCCTTTTAGAGAAAATCACTCTATTTTGAAACTGCCTTAAGCTACTTACAAGCATTCACAAGAAACTCACATCTATTTCTCTGAAAGAGAAGCAGTCTTTTCCAACACTTCAATTCACTGTGCGAGGAGAATGGAGTGTTGCTTCACTTTCTAAATGCTGGCCTTTCAGAGAAAATCACTTTCCTTTGAAAGTGCCTTAAGCTACTTACAAACATTTAACAGACATTCACATGCGTTTCTCTGAAAGAGAAGCAGTCTGTTCCAACACTTCAATTCACTGTGCGAAGTGAATGGAGTGTTGCTTCACTTTCTAAATGCGGTCCTTTCAGAGAAAATCACATTCCTTTGAAAGTGCCTTGAGCGACTCACAAGCATTCACAAAAAACTCACATCCATTTCTCTGAAAGAGAAGCAGTCTGTTCCAACACTTCAATTCACTGTGCGTAGTGAATGGAGTGTTTCTCCACATTCTAATTGCTGTAGTTTCAGAGAAAATCACTTTCCTTTAAAGTGCCTTAAGCTACTTACAAGCATTCACAAGAAACTCACATGCATTTTTCTGAAAGAGAAGCAGGCTGTTCCAACACTTCAATTCACTGTGCGAAGTGAATGGAGTGTTGCTTCACTTTGTAAATGCTGTCCTTTCAGAAAAAATCACTTTCCTTTGAAAGTGCCTTAAGCTACTTACAAGCATTCAGCAGAAATTCACATGCGTTTCTCTGAAAGAGAAGCAGTCTGTTCCAACACTTCAATTCACTGTGCGAAGTGATTGGAGTGTTGCTTCACTTTCTAAATCCTGTCCTTTCAGAGAAAATCACTTTCCTTTGAAAGTGCCTTAAGCTACTTACAAGCATTCACAAAAAACTCACATCCGTTTTTCTGAAAGAGAAGCAGTCTGGTTCAACACTTCAATTCACTGAGCGTAGTGAATGGGGTGTTGCTTCACTTTCTAAATGCTATCCTTTTAGAGAAAATCACTCTCTTTTGAAACTGCCTTTAGCTACTTACAAGCATTCACAAAAAACTCACATCCGTTTCTCTGAAAGAGAGGCAGTCTGTTTCAACACTTCAATTCACAGCGCGTAGTGAATGGCGTGTTGCTTCACTTTCTAAGTGCTGTAGTTACAGAGATAATCACTTTCTTTTGAAACTGCCGTAAGCTACTACAGCTATTAACCAGCAAATCACATGTGGTTCTCTGGAAGAGAAGCAGTGTGTTCCAACACTTCAATTCACTGTGCGAAGTGAATGGAGTGTTGCTTCACTTTCTAAATGCTATCCTTTCAGAGAAAATCACTCTCTTTTGAAACTGCCTTAAGCTACTTACAAGCATTCACATGAAACTCACATCTGTTTCTCTGAAAGAGAAGCAGTGTTTTCCAACTCTTCAATTCACTGTGCAAAGTGAATGGAGTGTTGCTTCACTTTCTAAATGCTCTCCTTTTAGAGAAAATCACTCTCTTTTGAAACTGCCTTAAGCTACTTACAAGAATTCACTAGAAACTCACATCTGCTTCTCTGAAAGAGAAGCAGTCTGTTCCAACACTTCAATTCACTGTGCGAAGTGAATGGAGTGTTGCTTCTCTTTCTAAATGCTGTCCTTTCAGCGAAAATCACTTTCCTTTGAAAGTGCCTTAAGCTACTTACAAGCATTCAACAGAAATTCACATGCGTTTCTCTGAAAGAGAAGCAGTCTGTTCCAACACTTCAATTCGCTTTGCGAAGTGAATGGAGTGTTGCTTCACTGTCTAAATGCTGTCCTTTCAGAGAAAATCACTTTCCTTTGAAAGTACCTTAAGCTACTTTCAAGTATTCACAAGAAACTCACATGCATTTCTGTGAAAGAGAAGCAGTCTGTTTCAACACTTCAATTCACTGTGCGAAGTGAATGGAGTCTTACTTCACTTTCTAAATGCTGTCCTTTCAGAGAAAATCACTTTCCTTTGAAAGTGCCTTAAGCTACTTACAAGCATTCACAAGAAACTCACATGCATTTCTGTGAAAGAGAAGCAGTCTGTTCCAACACTTCAATTCACTGTGCGAAGTGAATGGAGTGTTGCTTCACTTTCTAAATGCTGTCCTTTCAGAGAAAATCACTTTCCTTTGAAAGTGCCTTAAGCTACTTACAAAAATTCACAGAAAATTCACATCCGTTTCTCAGAAAAAGAAGCAGTCTGTTCCAACACTTCAATTCACTGTGCGAAGTGAATGGAGTGTTGCTT
The DNA here is from genome assembly GCF_982192425.1 of Myodes glareolus. Classification (NCBI taxonomy): domain Eukaryota; kingdom Metazoa; phylum Chordata; class Mammalia; order Rodentia; family Cricetidae; genus Myodes; species Myodes glareolus. The sequence continues at coordinate 18,622,776 of NC_142052.1, forward strand.
CACTTTCTAAATGCTCTCCTTTCAGAGAAAATCACTTTCCTTTAAAGTGCCTTAAGCTACTTACAAGCATTCACAAGAACCTCACGTGCATTTTTCTGAAAGAGAAGCAGGCTGTTCCAACACTTCAATTCACTGTGCGAAGTGAATGGAGTGTTGCTTCACTTTGTAAATACTGTCCTTTCAGAGAAAATCACTTTCCTTTGAAAGTGCCTTAAGCTACTTACAAGCATTCAGCAGAAATTCACATGCATTTCTCTGAAAGAGAAGCAGTCTGTTCCAACACTTCAATTCACTGTGCGAAGTGAATGGAGTGTTGCTTCACTTTCTAAATGCTCTCCTTTCAGAGAAAATCACTTTCCTTTGAAAGTGCTTTAAGCTACTTACAAGCATTCAACAGAAATTCACATGCGTTTCTCTGAAAGAGAAGCAGTCTGTTCCAACACTTCAATTCACTGTGCGAAGTAAATGGAGTGTTGCTTCACTTTCTAAATGCTGTCCTTTCAGAGAAAATCACTTTCCTTTGAAAGTGCCTTAAGCTACTTACAAGTATTCACAAGAAACTCACATGCATTTCTGTGAAAGAAAAGCAGTCTGTTCCAACACTTCAATTCACTGTGCGAAGTTAATGGAGTGTTGCTTCACTTTCTAAATGCTGTCCTTTCAGAGAAAATCACTCTCTTTGGAAACTGCCTTAAGCTACTTACAAGCATTCACAAGAAACTCACATCTGTTTCTCTGAAAGAGAAGCAGTCTGTTCCAACACTTCAATTCACTGTGCGAAGTGAATGGAGTGTTGCTTCACTTTCTTAATGCTGTCCTTTCAGAGAAAATCACTTTCTTTTGAAAGAGCCTTAAGCTACTTACAAGCATTTAACAGACATTCACATGCGTGTCTCTGAAAGAGAAGCAGTCTGTTCCAACACTTCAATTCACTGTGCGAAGTGAATGGAGTGTTGCTTCACTTTCTAAATGCTGTCCTTTCAGAGAAAATCACTCTCTTTTGAAACTGCCTTAATCTGCTTACAAGCATTCACAAGAAACTCACATCTGTTTCTCTGAAAGAGAAGCAGTCTGTTCCAACACTTCAATTCACTGTGCGAAGTGGAGTGTTGCTTCACTTTCTTAATGCTGTCCTTTCAGAGAAAATCACTCTCTTTGGAAACTGCCTTAAGCTACTTACAAGCATTCACAAGAAACTCACATCTGTTTCTCTGAAAGAGAAGCAGTCTGTTCCAGCACTTCAATTCACTGTGCGAAGTGAATGGAATGTTGCTTCACTTTCTTAATGCTGTTCTTTCAGAGAAAATCACTTTCCTTTGAAAGTGCCTTAAGCTACTTACAAGCATTCACAAAAAGCTCACATCCGTTTCTCTGAAAGAGACGCAGTCTGCTTCAACACTTCAATTCACTGCGCGTAGTGAATGGCGTGTTGCTTCACGTTCTAAATGCTGTACTTACAGAGATAATCACTTTCTTTTGAAACTTCCGTAAGCTGCTTACAGCTATTAACCAGCAAATCACATGTGGTTCTCTGAAAGAGAAGCAGTGTGTTCCATCACTTCAATTCACTTTGCAGTGTGAATGTAGCGTTGCTTCACTTTCTAAAAGCTGTCCTTTCAGAGAAAATCACTTTCCTTTGAAAGTGCCTTAAGCTACTTACAAGCATTCACAAAAAACTCACATCCATTTCTCTGAAAGAGAAGCAGTCTGTTCCAACACTTCAATTCACTGCGAAGTGAATGGAGTGTTGCTTCACTTTCTAAATGCTGTCCTTTCAGAGAAAATCACTCTCTTTTGAAACTGCCTTAAGCTACTTACAAGCATTCAGCAGAAATTCACATGCATTTCTCTGAAAGAGAAGCAGTCTGTTCCAACACTTCAATTCAATGTGCGAAGTGAATGGAGTGTTGCTTCATTTTGTAAATGCTGTCCTTTCAGAGAAAATCACTTTCCTTTGAAAGTGCCTTAAGCTACTTACAAGCATTCAGCAGAAATTCACATGCATTTCTCTGAAAGAGAAGCAGTCTGTTCCAACACTTCAATTCACTGTGCAAAGTGAATGGAGTGTTGCTTCACTTTCTAAATGCTGTCCTTTCAGAGAAAATCACTTTCCTTTGAAAGTGTCTTAAGCTACTTACAAGCATTCACATAAACTCACATCTTTTTCTCTGAAAGTGAAGTAGTCTGTTCCAACACTTCAATACACTGTGCGAAGTGAATGGAGTGTTGCTTCACTTTCTAAATGCTGTCCTTTCAGAGAAAATCACTTTCCTTTGAAAGTGCCTTAAGCTACTTACAAGCATTGACAAAAAACTCACATCCGTTTCTCTGAAAGAGAAGCAGTCTGTTCCAACACTTCAATTCACTGTGCGAAGTGAATGGAGTGTTGCTTCACTTTCTAAATGCTCTCCTTTTAGAGAAAATCACTCTCTTTTGAAACTGCCTTAATCTACTTACAAGAATTCACAAGAAACTCACATCTGCTTCTCTGAAAGAGAAGCAGTCTGTTCCAACACTTCAATTCACTGTGCGATGTGAATGGAGTGTTGCTTCACTTTCTAAATGCTGTCCTTTCAGAGAAAATCACTTTCCTTTGAAAGTGCCTTAATCTACTTACAAGCATTCAACAGAAATTCACATGCGTTTCTCTGAAAGAGAAGCAGTCTGTTCCAACACTTCAATTCACTGTGCGAAGTGAATGGAGTGTTGCTTCACTTTCTAAATGCTGTCCTTTCAGAGAAAATCACTTTCCTTTGAAAGTGCCTTAAGCTACTTACAAGTATTCACAAGAACTCACATGCATTTCTGTGAAAGAGAAGCAGTCTGTTCCAACACTTCAATTCACTGTGCGAAGTGAATGGAGTGTTGCTTCACTTTCTAAATGCTGTCCTTTCAGAGAAAATCACTCTCTTTAGAAACTGCCTTAAGCTACTTACAAGCATTCACAAGAAACTCACATCTGTTTCTCTGAATGAGAAGCAGTCTGTTCGAACACTTCATTTCACTGTGCGAAGTGAATGTAGCGTTGCTTCACTTTCTAAATGCTGTCCTTTCAGAGAAAATCACTTTCCTTTGAAAGTGCCTTAAGCTACTTACAAGCATTCACATGAAACTCACATGCATTTTTCTGAAAGAGAAGCAGTCTTTTCCAACACTTCAATTAACTGTGCGAAGTGAATGGAGTGTTGCTTCACTTTCTAAATGCTCTCCTTTTAGAGAAAAATCACTCTCTTTTGAAACTGCCTTAAGCTACTTACAAGAATTCACAAGAAACTCACATCAGCTTCTCTGAAAGAGAAGCAGTCTGTTCCAACACTTCAATTCATTGTGCGAAGTGAATGGAGTGTTGCTTCACTTTCTAAATGCTGTCCTTTCAGAGAAAATCACTTTCCTTTGAAAGTGCCTCAAGCTACTTACAAGCATTCAACAGAAATTCACATGTGTTTCTCTGAAAGAGAAGCAGTCTGTTCCAAACTTCAATTCACTGTGCGAAGTGAATGGAGTGTTGCTTCACTTTCTAAATGCTGTCCTTTCAGAGAAAATCACTTTCCTTTGAAAGTGCCTTAAGCTACTTACAAGCATTCACAAAAAACTCACATCCGTTTCTCTGAAAGAGAAGCAGTCTGTTTCAACACTTCAATTCACTAAGCGTACTGAATGGCGTGTTGCTTCATTTTCTAAATGCTGTCCTTTCAGAGAAAATCACTTTCCTTTGAAAGTGCCTTAAGCTACTTACAAGCATTCGACAGAAATTCACGTGCGTTTCTCTGAAAGAGAAGCAGTCTGTTCCAACACTTCAATTCACTGTGCGAAGTGAATGGAGTGTTGCTTCACTTTCTAAATGCTGTCCTTTCAGACAAAATCACTTTCCTTTGAAAGTGCCTTAAGCTACTTGCAAGAATTCACAAGAAACTCACATGCATTTCTGTGAAAGAGAAGCAGACTTTTCCAACACTTCAATTCACTGTGCGAAGTGAATGGAGTGTTGCTTCACTTTCTAAATGCTATCCTTTCAGAGAAAATCACTCTCTTTTGAAACTGCGTTAAGCTACTTACAAGCATTCACAAGGAACTCACATCTATTTCTCTGAAAGAGAAGCAGTCTTTTCCAACACTTCAATTCACTGTGAGAAGTGAATGGAGTGTTGCTTCACTTTCTAAATGCTGTCCTTTCAGAGAAAATCACTCTCTTTTGAAACTGCCTTAAGCTACTTACAAGCATTCACAAGAAACTCACATCTGTTTCTCTAAAAGTGAAGCAGTGTTTTCCAACACTTCAATTTACTGTGCAAAGTGAATGGAGTGTTGCTTCACTTTCTAAATGCTCTCCTTTTAGAGAAAATCACTCTCTTTTGAAACTGCCTTAAGCTACTTACAAGAATTCACAAGAAACTCACATCTGCTTCTCTGAAAGAGAAGCAGTCTGTTCCAACACTTCAATTCACTGTGCAAAGTGAATGGAGTGTTGCTTCACTTTCTAAATGCTCTCCTTTCAGAGAAAATCACTTTCCTTTGAAAGTGCTTTAAGCTACTTACAAGCATTCAACAGAAATTCACATGCGTTTCTCTGAAAGAGAAGCAGTCTGTTCCAACACTTCAATTCACTGTGCGAAGTGAATGGAGTGTTGCTTCACTTTCTAAATGCTGTCCTTTCAGAGAAATTCACTTTTCTTTGAAAGTGCCTTAAGCTACTTACAAGCATTCACAAAAAGCTCACATCCGTTTCTCTGAAAGAGACGCAGTCTGCTTCAACACTTCAATTCACTGCGCGTAGTTAATGGCGTGTTGCTTCACTTTCTAAATGCTGTAGTTACAGAGATAATCACTTTCTTTTGAAACTGCCGTAAGCTACTTACAGCTATTAACCAGCAAATCACATGTGGTTCTCTGAAAGAAAAGCAGTGTGTTCCATCACTTCAATTCACTGTGCGAAGTGAATGTAGCGTTGCTTCACTTTCTAAATGCTGTCCTTTCAGAGAAAATCACTTTCCCTTGAAAGTGCCTTAAGCTACTTACAAGCATTCACAAAAAACTCACATCCTTTTCTCTGAAAGAGAGGCAGTCTGTGTCAACACTTCAATTCACTGCGCGTAGTGAATGGCGTGTTGCTTCACTTTCTAAATGCTGTAGTTACAGATATAATCACTTTCTTTTGAAATTGCCGTAAGCTACTTACAGCTATTAACCAGCAAATCACATGTGGTTCTCTGAAAGAGAAACAGTGTGTTCCAACACTTCAATTCACTGTGCGAAGAAAATGTAGCATTGCTTCACTTTCTAAATGCTGTCCTTTCAGAGAAAATCACTTTCCTTTGAAAGTGCCTTAAGCTACTTACAAGCATTCACAAAAAACTCACATCCATTTCTCTGAAAGAGAAGCAGTCTGTTCCAACACTTCAATTCACTGCGAAGTGAATGGAGTGTTGCTTCACTTTCTAAATGCTGTCCTTTCAGAGAAAATCACTCTCTTTTGAAACTGCCTTAAGCTACTTACAAGCATTCACAAGAAACTCACATCTGTTTCTCTGAAAGAGAAGCAAACTTTTCCAACACTTCAATTCACTGTGCGAAGTGAATGGAGTGTTGCTTCACTTTCTAAATGCTCTCCTTTTAGAGAAAATCACTCTCTTTTGAAACTGCCTTAAGCTACTTACAAGAATTCACAAGAAACTCACATCTGCTTCTCTGAAAGAGAAGCAGTCTGTTCCAACACTTCAATTCACTGTGCGAAGTGAATGGAGTGTTGCTTCACTTTCTAAATGCTCTCCTTTCAGAGAAAATCACTTTCCTTTAAAGTGCCTTAAGCTACTTACAAGCATTCACAAGAACCTCACGTGCATTTTTCTGAAAGAGAAGCAGGCTGTTCCAACACTTCAATTCACTGTGCGAAGTGAATGGAGTGTTGCTTCACTTTGTAAATACTGTCCTTTCAGAGAAAATCACTTTCCTTTGAAAGTGCCTTAAGCTACTTACAAGCATTCAGCAGAAATTCACATGCATTTCTCTGAAAGAGAAGCAGTCTGTTCCAACACTTCAATTCACTGTGCGAAGTGAATGGAGTGTTGCTTCACTTTCTAAATGCTGTCCTTTCAGAGAAAATCACTTTCCTTTGAAAGTGTCTTAAGCTACTTACAAGCATTCACATAAACTCACATCTTTTTCTCTGAAAGTGAAGTAGTCTGTTCCAACACTTCAATACACTGTGCGAAGTGAATGGAGTGTTGCTTCACTTTCTAAATGCTGTCCTTTCAGAGAAAATCACTTTCCTTTGAAAGTGCCTTAAGCTACTTACAAGTATTCACAAGAAACTATCATGCATTTCTGTGAAAGAGAAGCAGTCTGTTCCAACACTTCAATTCACTGTGCGAAGTGAATGGAGTGTTGCTTCACTTTCTAAATGCTGTCCTTTCAGAGAAAATCACTCTCTTTGGAAACTGCCTTAAGCTACTTACAAGCATTCACAAGAAACTCACATCTGTTTCTCTGAAAGAGAAGCAGTCTGTTCCAACACTTCAATTCACTGTGCGAAGTGAATGGAGTGTTGCTTCACTTTCTTAATGCTGTCCTTTCAGAGAAAATCACTTTCCTTTGAAAGTGCCTTAAGCTACTTACAAGCATTTAACAGACATTCACACGCGTTTCTCTGAAAGAGAAGCAGTCTGTTCCAACACTTCAATTCACTGTGCGAAGTGAATGGAGTGTTGCTTCACTTTCTAAATGCTGTCCTTTAAGAGAAAATCACTTTCCTTTGAAAGTGCCTTAAGCTACTTACAAGCATTCACAAAAAACTCACATCCGTTTCTCTGAAAGAGAAGCAGTCTGTTTCAACACTTCAATTCACTGCGCGTAGTGAATGGCGTGTTGCTTCACTTTCTAAGTGCTGTAGTTACAGAGATAATCACTTTCTTCTGAAACTGAAATAAGCTACTTACAGCTATTAACCAGCAAATCACATGTGGTTCTCTGAAAGAGAAGCAGTCTGTTCCAACACTTCAATTCACTGCGCGTAGTGAATGGAGTGTTGCTTCACTTTCTAAATGCGGTCCTTTCAGAGAAAATCACTTTCCTTTAAAGTGCCTTAAGCTACTTACAAGCATTCACAAGAACCTCACATGCATTTTTCTGAAAGAGAAGCAGGCTGTTCCAACACTTCAATTCACTGTGCGAAGTGAATGGAGTGTTGCTTCACTTTGTAAATGCTGTCCTTTCAGAGAAAATCACTTTCTTTTGAAAGTGCCTTAAGCTACTTACAAGCATTTAACAGACATTCACATGCATTTCTCTGAAAGAGAAGCAGTCTGTTCCAACACTTCAATTCACTGTGCGAAGTGAATGGAGTGTTGCTTCACTTTCTAAATGCTGTCCTTTCAGAGAAAATCACTTTCCTTTGAAAGTGCCTTAAGCTACTTACAAGCATTCACAAGAAACTCACAGGCATTTTTCTGAAATAGAAGCAGTCTGTTCCAACACTTCAATTCACTCCGAAGTGAATGGAGTGTTGCTTCACTATCTAAATGCTATCCTTTTAGAGAAAATCACTCTATTTTGAAACTGCCTTAAGCTACTTACAAGCATTCACAAGAAACTCACATCTATTTCTCTGAAAGAGAAGCAGTCTTTTCCAACACTTCAATTCACTGTGCGAGGAGAATGGAGTGTTGCTTCACTTTCTAAATGCTGGCCTTTCAGAGAAAATCACTTTCCTTTGAAAGTGCCTTAAGCTACTTACAAACATTTAACAGACATTCACATGCGTTTCTCTGAAAGAGAAGCAGTCTGTTCCAACACTTCAATTCACTGTGCGAAGTGAATGGAGTGTTGCTTCACTTTCTAAATGCGGTCCTTTCAGAGAAAATCACATTCCTTTGAAAGTGCCTTGAGCGACTCACAAGCATTCACAAAAAACTCACATCCATTTCTCTGAAAGAGAAGCAGTCTGTTCCAACACTTCAATTCACTGTGCGTAGTGAATGGAGTGTTTCTCCACATTCTAATTGCTGTAGTTTCAGAGAAAATCACTTTCCTTTAAAGTGCCTTAAGCTACTTACAAGCATTCACAAGAAACTCACATGCATTTTTCTGAAAGAGAAGCAGGCTGTTCCAACACTTCAATTCACTGTGCGAAGTGAATGGAGTGTTGCTTCACTTTGTAAATGCTGTCCTTTCAGAAAAAATCACTTTCCTTTGAAAGTGCCTTAAGCTACTTACAAGCATTCAGCAGAAATTCACATGCGTTTCTCTGAAAGAGAAGCAGTCTGTTCCAACACTTCAATTCACTGTGCGAAGTGATTGGAGTGTTGCTTCACTTTCTAAATCCTGTCCTTTCAGAGAAAATCACTTTCCTTTGAAAGTGCCTTAAGCTACTTACAAGCATTCACAAAAAACTCACATCCGTTTTTCTGAAAGAGAAGCAGTCTGGTTCAACACTTCAATTCACTGAGCGTAGTGAATGGGGTGTTGCTTCACTTTCTAAATGCTATCCTTTTAGAGAAAATCACTCTCTTTTGAAACTGCCTTTAGCTACTTACAAGCATTCACAAGAAACTCACATCTGTTTCTCTGAAAGAGAAGCAGTCTGTTCCAACACTTCAATTCAATGTGCGAAGTGAATGGAGTGTTGCTTCACTTTCTTAATGCTGTCCTTTCAGAGAAAATTACTTTCATTTGAAAGTGCCTTAAGCTATTTACAAGCATTTAACAGACATTCACATGCATATCTCTGAAAGAGGAGCAGTCTGTTCCAACACTTCAATTCACTGTGCGAAGTGAATGGAGTGTTGCTTCACTTTCTAAATGCTGTCCTTTCAGAGAAAATCACTCTCTTTGAAAACTGCCTTAAGCTACTTACAAGCATTCACAAGAAACTCACATCTGTTTCTCTGAAAGAGAAGCAGTCTGTTCCAACACTTCAATTCACTGTGCGAAGTGAATGGAGTGTTGCTTCACTTTCTTAATGCTGTCCTTTCAGAGAAAATCACTTTCCTTTGAAAGTGCCTTAAGCTACTTACAAGCATTCACAAAAAGCTCACATCCGTTTCTCTGAAAGAGACGCAGTCTGCTTCAACACTTCAATTCACTGCGCGTAGTGAATGGCGTGTTGCTTCACGTTCTAAATGCTGTACTTACAGAGATAATCACTTTCTTTTGAAACTTCCGTAAGCTGCTTACAGCTATTAACCAGCAAATCACATGTGGTTCTCTGAAAGAGAAGCAGTGTGTTCCATCACTTCAATTCACTTTGCAGTGTGAATGTAGCGTTGCTTCACTTTCTAAAAGCTGTCCTTTCAGAGAAAATCACTTTCCTTTGAAAGTGCCTTAAGCTACTTACAAGCATTCACAAAAAACTCACATCCATTTCTCTGAAAGAGAAGCAGTCTGTTCCAACACTTCAATTCACTGCGAAGTGAATGGAGTGTTGCTTCACTTTCTAAATGCTGTCCTTTCAGAGAAAATCACTCTCTTTTGAAACTGCCTTAAGCTACTTACAAGCATTCAGCAGAAATTCACATGCATTTCTCTGAAAGAGAAGCAGTCTGTTCCAACACTTCAATTCAATGTGCGAAGTGAATGGAGTGTTGCTTCATTTTGTAAATGCTGTCCTTTCAGAGAAAATCACTTTCCTTTGAAAGTGCCTTAAGCTACTTACAAGCATTCAGCAGAAATTCACATGCATTTCTCTGAAAGAGAAGCAGTCTGTTCCAACACTTCAATTCACTGTGCAAAGTGAATGGAGTGTTGCTTCACTTTCTAAATGCTGTCCTTTCAGAGAAAATCACTTTCCTTTGAAAGTGTCTTAAGCTACTTACAAGCATTCACATAAACTCACATCTTTTTCTCTGAAAGTGAAGTAGTCTGTTCCAACACTTCAATACACTGTGCGAAGTGAATGGAGTGTTGCTTCACTTTCTAAATGCTGTCCTTTCAGAGAAAATCACTTTCCTTTGAAAGTGCCTTAAGCTACTTACAAGCATTGACAAAAAACTCACATCCGTTTCTCTGAAAGAGAAGCAGTCTGTTCCAACACTTCAATTCACTGTGCGAAGTGAATGGAGTGTTGCTTCACTTTCTAAATGCTCTCCTTTTAGAGAAAATCACTCTCTTTTGAAACTGCCTTAATCTACTTACAAGAATTCACAAGAAACTCACATCTGCTTCTCTGAAAGAGAAGCAGTCTGTTCCAACACTTCAATTCACTGTGCGATGTGAATGGAGTGTTGCTTCACTTTCTAAATGCTGTCCTTTCAGAGAAAATCACTTTCCTTTGAAAGTGCCTTAATCTACTTACAAGCATTCAACAGAAATTCACATGCGTTTCTCTGAAAGAGAAGCAGTCTGTTCCAACACTTCAATTCACTGTGCGAAGTGAATGGGGTGTTGCTTCACTTTCTAAATGCTGTCCTTTCAGAGAAAATCACTTTCCTTTGAAAGTGCCTTAAGCTACTTACAAGTATTCACAAGAACTCACATGCATTTCTGTGAAAGAGAAGCAGTCTGTTCCAACACTTCAATTCACTGTGCGAAGTGAATGGAGTGTTGCTTCACTTTCTAAATGCTGTCCTTTCAGAGAAAATCACTCTCTTTAGAAACTGCCTTAAGCTACTTACAAGCATTCACAAGAAACTCACATCTGTTTCTCTGAATGAGAAGCAGTCTGTTCGAACACTTCATTTCACTGTGCGAAGTGAATGTAGCGTTGCTTCACTTTCTAAATGCTGTCCTTTCAGAGAAAATCACTTTCCTTTGAAAGTGCCTTAAGCTACTTACAAGCATTCACATGAAACTCACATGCATTTTTCTGAAAGAGAAGCAGTCTTTTCCAACACTTCAATTAACTGTGCGAAGTGAATGGAGTGTTGCTTCACTTTCTAAATGCTCTCCTTTTAGAGAAAAATCACTCTCTTTTGAAACTGCCTTAAGCTACTTACAAGAATTCACAAGAAACTCACATCAGCTTCTCTGAAAGAGAAGCAGTCTGTTCCAACACTTCAATTCATTGTGCGAAGTGAATGGAGTGTTGCTTCACTTTCTAAATGCTGTCCTTTCAGAGAAAATCACTTTCCTTTGAAAGTGCCTCAAGCTACTTACAAGCATTCAACAGAAATTCACATGTGTTTCTCTGAAAGAGAAGCAGTCTGTTCCAAACTTCAATTCACTGTGCGAAGTGAATGGAGTGTTGCTTCACTTTCTAAATGCTGTCCTTTCAGAGAAAATCACTTTCCTTTGAAAGTGCCTTAAGCTACTTACAAGCATTCACAAAAAACTCACATCCGTTTCTCTGAAAGAGAAGCAGTCTGTTTCAACACTTCAATTCACTAAGCGTACTGAATGGCGTGTTGCTTCATTTTCTAAATGCTGTCCTTTCAGAGAAAATCACTTTCCTTTGAAAGTGCCTTAAGCTACTTACAAGCATTCGACAGAAATTCACGTGCGTTTCTCTGAAAGAGAAGCAGTCTGTTCCAACACTTCAATTCATTGTGCGAAGTGAATGGAGTGTTGCTTCACTTTCTAAATGCTGTCCTTTCAGACAAAATCACTTTCCTTTGAAAGTGCCTTAAGCTACTTGCAAGAATTCACAAGAAACTCACATGCATTTCTGTGAAAGAGAAGCAGACTTTTCCAACACTTCAATTCACTGTGCGAAGTGAATGGAGTGTTGCTTCACTTTCTAAATGCTATCCTTTCAGAGAAAATCACTCTCTTTTGAAACTGCGTTAAGCTACTTACAAGCATTCACAAGGAACTCACATCTATTTCTCTGAAAGAGAAGCAGTCTTTTCCAACACTTCAATTCACTGTGAGAAGTGAATGGAGTGTTGCTTCACTTTCTAAATGCTGTCCTTTCAGAGAAAATCACTCTCTTTTGAAACTGCCTTAAGCTACTTACAAGCATTCACAAGAAACTCACATCTGTTTCTCTAAAAGTGAAGCAGTGTTTTCCAACACTTCAATTTACTGTGCAAAGTGAATGGAGTGTTGCTTCACTTTCTAAATGCTCTCCTTTTAGAGAAAATCACTCTCTTTTGAAACTGCCTTAAGCTACTTACAAGAATTCACAAGAAACTCACATCTGCTTCTCTGAAAGAGAAGCAGTCTGTTCCAACACTTCAATTCACTGTGCAAAGTGAATGGAGTGTTGCTTCACTTTCTAAATGCTCTCCTTTCAGAGAAAATCACTTTCCTTTGAAAGTGCTTTAAGCTACTTACAAGCATTCAACAGAAATTCACATGCGTTTCTCTGAAAGAGAAGCAGTCTGTTCCAACACTTCAATTCACTGTGCGAAGTGAATGGAGTGTTGCTTCACTTTCTAAATGCTGTCCTTTCAGAGAAATTCACTTTTCTTTGAAAGTGCCTTAAGCTACTTACAAGCATTCACAAAAAGCTCACATCCGTTTCTCTGAAAGAGACGCAGTCTGCTTCAACACTTCAATTCACTGCGCGTAGTGAATGGCGTGTTGCTTCACTTTCTAAATGCTGTAGTTACAGAGATAATCACTTTCTTTTGAAACTGCCGTAAGCTACTTACAGCTATTAACCAGCAAATCACATGTGGTTCTCTGAAAGAAAAGCAGTGTGTTCCATCACTTCAATTCACTGTGCGAAGTGAATGTAGCGTTGCTTCACTTTCTAAATGCTGTCCTTTCAGAGAAAATCACTTTCCCTTGAAAGTGCCTTAAGCTACTTACAAACATTCACAAAAAACTCACATCCTTTTCTCTGAAAGAGAGGCAGTCTGTGTCAACACTTCAATTCACTGCGCGTAGTGAATGGCGTGTTGCTTCACTTTCTAAATGCTGTAGTTACAGATATAATCACTTTCTTTTGAAATTGCCGTAAGCTACTTACAGCTATTAACCAGCAAATCACATGTGGTTCTCTGAAAGAGAAACAGTGTGTTCCAACACTTCAATTCACTGTGCGAAGAAAATGTAGCATTGCTTCACTTTCTAAATGCTGTCCTTTCAGAGAAAATCACTTTCCTTTGAAAGTGCCTTAAGCTACTTACAAGCATTCACAAAAAACTCACATCCATTTCTCTGAAAGAGAAGCAGTCTGTTCCAACACTTCAATTCACTGCGAAGTGAATGGAGTGTTGCTTCACTTTCTAAATGCTGTCCTTTCAGAGAAAATCACTCTCTTTTGAAACTGCCTTAAGCTACTTACAAGCATTCACAAGAAACTCACATCTGTTTCTCTGAAAGAGAAGCAATCTTTTCCAACACTTCAATTCACTGTGCGAAGTGAATGGAGTGTTGCTTCACTTTCTAAATGCTCTCCTTTTAGAGAAAATCACTCTCTTTTGAAACTGCCTTAAGCTACTTACAAGAATTCACAAGAAATTCACATCTGCTTCTCTGAAAGGGAAGCAGTCTGTTCCAACACTTCAATTCACTGTGCGAAGTGAATGGAGTGTTGCTTCACTTTCTAAATGCTCTCCTTTCAGAGAAAATCACTTTCCTTTAAAGTGCCTTAAGCTACTTACAAGCATTCACAAGAACCTCACGTGCATTTTTCTGAAAGAGAAGCAGGCTGTTCCAACACTTCAATTCACTGTGCGAAGTGAATGGAGTGTTGCTTCACTTTGTAAATACTGTCCTTTCAGAGAAAATCACTTTCCTTTGAAAGTGCCTTAAGCTCCTTACAAGCATTCAGCAGAAATTCACATGCATTTCTCTGAAAGAGAAGCAGTCTGTTCCAACACTTCAATTCACTGTGCGAAGTGAATGGAGTGTTGCTTCACTTTCTAAATGCTGTCCTTTCAGAGAAAATCACTTTCCTTTGAAAGTGTCTTAAGCTACTTACAAGCATTCACATAAACTCACATCTTTTTCTCTGAAAGTGAAGTAGTCTGTTCCAACACTTCAATACACTGTGCGAAGTGAATGGAGTGTTGCTTCACTTTCTAAATGCTGTCCTTTCAGAGAAAATCACTTTCCTTTGAAAGTGCCTTAAGCTACTTACAAGTATTCACAAGAAACTATCATGCATTTCTGTGAAAGAGAAGCAGTCTGTTCCAACACTTCAATTCACTGTGCGAAGTGAATGGAGTGTTGCTTCACTTTCTAAATGCTGTCCTTTCAGAGAAAATCACTCTCTTTGGAAACTGCCTTAAGCTACTTACAAGCATTCACAAGAAACTCACATCTGTTTCTCTGAAAGAGAAGCAGTCTGTTCCAACACTTCAATTCACTGTGCGAAGTGAATGGAGTGTTGCTTCACTTTCTTAATGCTGTCCTTTCAGAGAAAATCACTTTCCTTTGAAAGTGCCTTAAGCTACTTACAAGCATTTAACAGACATTCACACGCGTTTCTCTGAAAGAGAAGCAGTCTGTTCCAACACTTCAATTCACTGTGCGAAGTGAATGGAGTGTTGCTTCACTTTCTAAATGCTGTCCTTTAAGAGAAAATCACTTTCCTTTGAAAGTGCCTTAAGCTACTTACAAGCATTCACAAAAAACTCACATCCGTTTCTCTGAAAGAGAAGCAGTCTGTTTCAACACTTCAATTCACTGCGCGTAGTGAATGGCGTGTTGCTTCACTTTCTAAGTGCTGTAGTTACAGAGATAATCACTTTCTTCTGAAACTGAAATAAGCTACTTACAGCTATTAACCAGCAAATCACATGTGGTTCTCTGAAAGAGAAGCAGTCTGTTCCAACACTTCAATTCACTGCGCGTAGTGAATGGAGTGTTGCTTCACTTTCTAAATGCGGTCCTTTCAGAGAAAATCACTTTCCTTTAAAGTGCCTTAAGCTACTTACAAGCATTCACAAGAACCTCACATGCATTTTTCTGAAAGAGAAGCAGGCTGTTCCAACACTTCAATTCACTGTGCGAAGTGAATGGAGTGTTGCTTCACTTTGTAAATGCTGTCCTTTCAGAGAAAATCACTTTCTTTTGAAAGTGCCTTAAGCTACTTACAAGCATTTAACAGACATTCACATGCATTTCTCTGAAAGAGAAGCAGTCTGTTCCAACACTTCAATTCACTGTGCGAAGTGAATGGAGTGTTGCTTCACTTTCTAAATGCTGTCCTTTCAGAGAAAATCACTTTCCTTTGAAAGTGCCTTAAGCTACTTACAAGCATTCACAAGAAACTCACAGGCATTTTTCTGAAATAGAAGCAGTCTGTTCCAACACTTCAATTCACTCCGAAGTGAATGGAGTGTTGCTTCACTATCTAAATGCTATCCTTTTAGAGAAAATCACTCTATTTTGAAACTGCCTTAAGCTACTTACAAGCATTCACAAGAAACTCACATCTATTTCTCTGAAAGAGAAGCAGTCTTTTCCAACACTTCAATTCACTGTGCGAGGAGAATGGAGTGTTGCTTCACTTTCTAAATGCTGGCCTTTCAGAGAAAATCACTTTCCTTTGAAAGTGCCTTAAGCTACTTACAAACATTTAACAGACATTCACATGCGTTTCTCTGAAAGAGAAGCAGTCTGTTCCAACACTTCAATTCACTGTGCGAAGTGAATGGAGTGTTGCTTCACTTTCTAAATGCGGTCCTTTCAGAGAAAATCACATTCCTTTGAAAGTGCCTTGAGCGACTCACAAGCATTCACAAAAAACTCACATCCATTTCTCTGAAAGAGAAGCAGTCTGTTCCAACACTTCAATTCACTGTGCGTAGTGAATGGAGTGTTTCTCCACATTCTAATTGCTGTAGTTTCAGAGAAAATCACTTTCCTTTAAAGTGCCTTAAGCTACTTACAAGCATTCACAAGAAACTCACATGCATTTTTCTGAAAGAGAAGCAGGCTGTTCCAACACTTCAATTCACTGTGCGAAGTGAATGGAGTGTTGCTTCACTTTGTAAATGCTGTCCTTTCAGAAAAAATCACTTTCCTTTGAAAGTGCCTTAAGCTACTTACAAGCATTCAGCAGAAATTCACATGCGTTTCTCTGAAAGAGAAGCAGTCTGTTCCAACACTTCAATTCACTGTGCGAAGTGATTGGAGTGTTGCTTCACTTTCTAAATCCTGTCCTTTCAGAGAAAATCACTTTCCTTTGAAAGTGCCTTAAGCTACTTACAAGCATTCACAAAAAACTCACATCCGTTTTTCTGAAAGAGAAGCAGTCTGGTTCAACACTTCAATTCACTGAGCGTAGTGAATGGGGTGTTGCTTCACTTTCTAAATGCTATCCTTTTAGAGAAAATCACTCTCTTTTGAAACTGCCTTTAGCTACTTACAAGCATTCACAAGAAACTCACATCTGTTTCTCTGAAAGAGAAGCAGTCTATTCCAACACTTCAATTCAATGTGCGAAGTGAATGGAGTGTTGCTTCACTTTCTTAATGCTGTCCTTTCAGAGAAAATTACTTTCATTTGAAAGTGCCTTAAGCTATTTACAAGCATTTAACAGACATTCACATGCATATCTCTGAAAGAGGAGCAGTCTGTTCCAACACTTCAATTCACTGTGCGAAGTGAATGGAGTGTTGCTTCACTTTCTAAATGCTGTCCTTTCAGAGAAAATCACTCTCTTTGAAAACTGCCTTAAGCTACTTACAAGCATTCACAAGAAACTCACATCTGTTTCTCTGAAAGAGAAGCAGTCTGTTCCAACACTTCAATTCACTGTGCGAAGTGAATGGAGTGTTGCTTCACTTTCTTAATGCTGTCCTTTCAGAGAAAATCACTTTCCTTTGAAAGTGCCTTAAGCTTCTTACAAGCATTCACAAAAAACTCACATCCGTTTCTCTGAAAGAGAGGCAGTCTGTTTCAACACTTCAATTCACAGCGCGTAGTGAATGGCGTGTTGCTTCACTTTCTAAGTGCTGTAGTTACAGAGATAATCACTTTCTTTTGAAACTGCCGTAAGCTACTACAGCTATTAACCAGCAAATCACATGTGGTTCTCTGGAAGAGAAGCAGTGTGTTCCAACACTTCAATTCACTGTGCGAAGTGAATGGAGTGTTGCTTCACTTTCTAAATGCTATCCTTTCAGAGAAAATCACTCTCTTTTGAAACTGCCTTAAGCTACTTACAAGCATTCACATGAAACTCACATCTGTTTCTCTGAAAGAGAAGCAGTGTTTTCCAACTCTTCAATTCACTGTGCAAAGTGAATGGAGTGTTGCTTCACTTTCTAAATGCTCTCCTTTTAGAGAAAATCACTCTCTTTTGAAACTGCCTTAAGCTACTTACAAGAATTCACTAGAAACTCACATCTGCTTCTCTGAAAGAGAAGCAGTCTGTTCCAACACTTCAATTCACTGTGCGAAGTGAATGGAGTGTTGCTTCTCTTTCTAAATGCTGTCCTTTCAGCGAAAATCACTTTCCTTTGAAAGTGCCTTAAGCTACTTACAAGCATTCAACAGAAATTCACATGCGTTTCTCTGAAAGAGAAGCAGTCTGTTCCAACACTTCAATTCGCTTTGCGAAGTGAATGGAGTGTTGCTTCACTGTCTAAATGCTGTCCTTTCAGAGAAAATCACTTTCCTTTGAAAGTACCTTAAGCTACTTTCAAGTATTCACAAGAAACTCACATGCATTTCTGTGAAAGAGAAGCAGTCTGTTTCAACACTTCAATTCACTGTGCGAAGTGAATGGAGTCTTACTTCACTTTCTAAATGCTGTCCTTTCAGAGAAAATCACTTTCCTTTGAAAGTGCCTTAAGCTACTTACAAGCATTCACAAGAAACTCACATGCATTTCTGTGAAAGAGAAGCAGTCTGTTCCAACACTTCAATTCACTGTGCGAAGTGAATGGAGTGTTGCTTGACTTTCTCAATGCTGTCCTTTCAGAGAAAATCACTTTCCTTTGAAAGTGCCTTAAGCTACTTACAAAAATTCACAGAAAATTCACATCCGTTTCTCAGAAAAAGAAGCAGTCTGTTCCAACACTTCAATTCACTGTGCGAAGTGAATGGAGTGTTGCTTCACTTTCTAAATGCTCTCCTTTCAGAGAAAATCACTTTCCTTTAAAGTGCCTTAAGCTACTTACAAGCATTCACAAGAACCTCACGTGCATTTTTCTGAAAGAGAAGCAGGCTGTTCCAACACTTCAATTCACTGTGCGAAGTGAATGGAGTGTTGCTTCACTTTGTAAATACTGTCCTTTCAGAGAAAATCACTTTCCTTTGAAAGTGCCTTAAGCTACTTACAAGCATTCAGCAGAAATTCACATGCATTTCTCTGAAAGAGAAGCAGTCTGTTCCAACACTTCAATTCACTGTGCGAAGTGAATGGAGTGTTGCTTCACTTTCTAAATGCTGTCCTTTCAGAGAAAATCACTTTCCTTTGAAAGTGTCTTAAGCTACTTACAAGCATTCACATAAACTCACATCTTTTTCTCTGAAAGTGAAGTAGTCTGTTCCAACACTTCAATACACTGTGCGAAGTGAATGGAGTGTTGCTTCACTTTCTAAATGCTGTCCTTTCAGAGAAAATCACTTTCCTTTGAAAGTGCCTTAAGCTACTTACAAGTATTCACAAGAAACTATCATGCATTTCTGTGAAAGAGAAGCAGTCTGTTCCAACACTTCAATTCACTGTGCGAAGTGAATGGAGTGTTGCTTCACTTTCTAAATGCTGTCCTTTCAGAGAAAATCACTCTCTTTGGAAACTGCCTTAAGCTACTTACAAGCATTCACAAGAAACTCACATCTGTTTCTCTGAAAGAGAAGCAGTCTGTTCCAACACTTCAATTCACTGTGCGAAGTGAATGGAGTGTTGCTTCACTTTCTTAATGCTGTCCTTTCAGAGAAAATCACTTTCCTTTGAAAGTGCCTTAAGCTACTTACAAGCATTTAACAGACATTCACACGCGTTTCTCTGAAAGAGAAGCAGTCTGTTCCAACACTTCAATTCACTGTGCGAAGTGAATGGAGTGTTGCTTCACTTTCTAAATGCTGTCCTTTAAGAGAAAATCACTTTCCTTTGAAAGTGCCTTAAGCTACTTACAAGCATTCACAAAAAACTCACATCCGTTTCTCTGAAAGAGAAGCAGTCTGTTTCAACACTTCAATTCACTGCGCGTAGTGAATGGCGTGTTGCTTCACTTTCTAAGTGCTGTAGTTACAGAGATAATCACTTTCTTCTGAAACTGAAATAAGCTACTTACAGCTATTAACCAGCAAATCACATGTGGTTCTCTGAAAGAGAAGCAGTCTGTTCCAACACTTCAATTCACTGCGCGTAGTGAATGGAGTGTTGCTTCACTTTCTAAATGCGGTCCTTTCAGAGAAAATCACTTTCCTTTAAAGTGCCTTAAGCTACTTACAAGCATTCACAAGAACCTCACATGCATTTTTCTGAAAGAGAAGCAGGCTGTTCCAACACTTCAATTCACTGTGCGAAGTGAATGGAGTGTTGCTTCACTTTGTAAATGCTGTCCTTTCAGAGAAAATCACTTTCTTTTGAAAGTGCATTAAGCTACTTACAAGCATTTAACAGACATTCACATGCATTTCTCTGAAAGAGAAGCAGTCTGTTCCAACACTTCAATTCACTGTGCGAAGTGAATGGAGTGTTGCTTCACTTTCTAAATGCTGTCCTTTCAGAGAAAATCACTTTCCTTTGAAAGTGCCTTAAGCTACTTACAAGCATTCACAAGAAACTCACAGGCATTTTTCTGAAATAGAAGCAGTCTGTTCCAACACTTCAATTCACTCCGAAGTGAATGGAGTGTTGCTTCACTATCTAAATGCTATCCTTTTAGAGAAAATCACTCTATTTTGAAACTGCCTTAAGCTACTTACAAGCATTCACAAGAAACTCACATCTATTTCTCTGAAAGAGAAGCAGTCTTTTCCAACACTTCAATTCACTGTGCGAGGAGAATGGAGTGTTGCTTCACTTTCTAAATGCTGGCCTTTCAGAGAAAATCACTTTCCTTTGAAAGTGCCTTAAGCTACTTACAAACATTTAACAGACATTCACATGCGTTTCTCTGAAAGAGAAGCAGTCTGTTCCAACACTTCAATTCACTGTGCGAAGTGAATGGAGTGTTGCTTCACTTTCTAAATGCGGTCCTTTCAGAGAAAATCACATTCCTTTGAAAGTGCCTTGAGCGACTCACAAGCATTCACAAAAAACTCACATCCATTTCTCTGAAAGAGAAGCAGTCTGTTCCAACACTTCAATTCACTGTGCGTAGTGAATGGAGTGTTTCTCCACATTCTAATTGCTGTAGTTTCAGAGAAAATCACTTTCCTTTAAAGTGCCTTAAGCTACTTACAAGCATTCACAAGAACCTCACATGCATTTTTCTGAAAGAGAAGCAGGCTGTTCCAACACTTCAATTCACTGTGCGAAGTGATTGGAGTGTTGCTTCACTTTCTAAATCCTGTCCTTTCAGAGAAAATCACTTTCCTTTGAAAGTGCCTTAAGCTACTTACAAGCATTCACAAAAAACTCACATCCGTTTTTCTGAAAGAGAAGCAGTCTGGTTCAACACTTCAATTCACTGAGCGTAGTGAATGGGGTGTTGCTTCACTTTCTAAATGCTATCCTTTTAGAGAAAATCACTCTCTTTTGAAACTGCCTTTAGCTACTTACAAGCATTCACAAGAAACTCACATCTGTTTCTCTGAAAGAGAAGCAGTCTGTTCCAACACTTCAATTCAATGTGCGAAGTGAATGGAGTGTTGCTTCACTTTCTTAATGCTGTCCTTTCAGAGAAAATTACTTTCATTTGAAAGTGCCTTAAGCTATTTACAAGCATTTAACAGACATTCACATGCATATCTCTGAAAGAGGAGCAGTCTGTTCCAACACTTCAATTCACTGTGCGAAGTGAATGGAGTGTTGCTTCACTTTCTAAATGCTGTCCTTTCAGAGAAAATCACTCTCTTTGAAAACTGCCTTAAGCTACTTACAAGCATTCACAAGAAACTCACATCTGTTTCTCTGAAAGAGAAGCAGTCTGTTCCAACACTTCAATTCACTGTGCGAAGTGAATGGAGTGTTGCTTCACTTTCTTAATGCTGTCCTTTCAGAGAAAATCACTTTCCTTTGAAAGTGCCTTAAGCTTCTTACAAGCATTCACAAAAAACTCACATCCGTTTCTCTGAAAGAGAGGCAGTCTGTTTCAACACTTCAATTCACAGCGCGTAGTGAATGGCGTGTTGCTTCACTTTCTAAGTGCTGTAGTTACAGAGATAATCACTTTCTTTTGAAACTGCCGTAAGCTACTACAGCTATTAACCAGCAAATCACATGTGGTTCTCTGGAAGAGAAGCAGTGTGTTCCAACACTTCAATTCACTGTGCGAAGTGAATGGAGTGTTGCTTCACTTTCTAAATGCTATCCTTTCAGAGAAAATCACTCTCTTTTGAAACTGCCTTAAGCTACTTACAAGCATTCACATGAAACTCACATCTGTTTCTCTGAAAGAGAAGCAGTGTTTTCCAACTCTTCAATTCACTGTGCAAAGTGAATGGAGTGTTGCTTCACTTTCTAAATGCTCTCCTTTTAGAGAAAATCACTCTCTTTTGAAACTGCCTTAAGCTACTTACAAGAATTCACAAGAAACTCACATCTGCTTCTCTGAAAGAGAAACAGTCTGTTCCAACACTTCAATTCACTCTGCGAAGTGAATGGAGTGTTGCTTCACTTTCTAAATGCTGTCCATTCAGAGAAAATCACTTTCCTTTGAAAGTGCCTTAAGCTACTTACAAGCATTCAACAGAAATTCACATGCGTTTCTCTGAAAGAGAAGCAGTCTGTTCCAACTCTTCAATTCACTGTGCGAAGTGAATGGAGTGTTGCTTCACTTTCTAAATGCTGTCCTTTCAGAGAAAATCACTTTCCTTTGAAAGTGCCTTAAGCTTCTTATAAGCATTCACAAGAAACTCACATGCATTTTTCTGAAAGAGAAGCAGTCTGTTCCAACACTTGAATTCACTGCGAAGTGAATGGAGTGTTACTTCACTTTCTAAATGCTGTCCTTTCAGAGAAAATCACTCTCTTTTGAAACTGCCTTAAGCTACTTACAAGAATTCACTAGAAACTCACATCTGCTTCTCTGAAAGAGAAGCAGTCTGTTCCAACACTTCAATTCACTGTGCGAAGTGAATGGAGTGTTGCTTCTCTTTCTAAATGCTGTCCTTTCAGCGAAAATCACTTTCCTTTGAAAGTGCCTTAAGCTACTTACAAGCATTCAACAGAAATTCACATGCGTTTCTCTGAAAGAGAAGCAGTCTGTTCCAACACTTCAATTCGCTTTGCGAAGTGAATGGAGTGTTGCTTCACTGTCTAAATGCTGTCCTTTCAGAGAAAATCACTTTCCTTTGAAAGTACCTTAAGCTACTTTCAAGTATTCACAAGAAACTCACATGCATTTCTGTGAAAGAGAAGCAGTCTGTTTCAACACTTCAATTCACTGTGCGAAGTGAATGGAGTCTTACTTCACTTTCTAAATGCTGTCCTTTCAGAGAAAATCACTTTCCTTTGAAAGTGCCTTAAGCTACTTACAAGCATTCACAAGAAACTCACATGCATTTCTGTGAAAGAGAAGCAGTCTGTTCCAACACTTCAATTCACTGTGCGAAGTGAATGGAGTGTTGCTTCACTTTCTAAATGCTGTCCTTTCAGAGAAAATCACTTTCCTTTGAAAGTGCCTTAAGCTACTTACAAAAATTCACAGAAAATTCACATCCGTTTCTCAGAAAAAGAAGCAGTCTGTTCCAACACTTCAATTCACTGTGCGAAGTGAATGGAGTGTTGCTTCACTTTCTAAATGCTGTCCTTTCAGAGAAAATCACTTTCCTTTGAAAGTGCCTTAAGCTACTTACAAGCATTCAACAGAAATTCACATGCGTTTCTCTGAAAGAGAAGCAGTCTGTTCCAACACTTCAGTTCGCTGTGCGAAGTGAATGGAGTGTTGCTTCACTTTCTAAATGCTGTCCTTTCAGAGAAAATCACTTTCCTTTGAAAGTGCCATAAGCTACTTACAAGTATTCACAAGAAACTCACATGCATTTCTGTGAAAGAGAAGCAGTCTGTTCCAACACTTCAATTCACTTTGCGAAGTGAATGGAGTGTTGCTTCACTTTCTAAATGCTGTCCTTTCAGAGAAAATCACTCTCTTTTGAAACTGCCTTAAGCTACTTACAAGCATTCACAAAAAACTAACATTTGTTTCTCTGAAAGAGAAGCATTCTGTTCCAACACTTCAATTCACTGTGCGAAGTGAATGGAGTGTTGCTTCACTTTCTAAATGCTGTCCTTTCAGAGAAAATCACTTTCCTTTGAAAGTGCCTTAAGCTACTTACAAGCATTCACAAGATACTCACATGCATTTTTCTGAAAGAGAAGCAGTCTGTTCCAACACTTCAATTCACTGTGAATTGAATGGAGTGTTGCTTCACTTTCTAAATGCTATCCTTTTAGAGAAAATCACTCTCTTTTGAAACTGCCTTAAGCTACTTACAAGTATTCACAAGAACCTCACATGCATTTCTGTGAAAGTGAAGCAGTCTGTTAAAACACTTCAATTCACTGTGCAAAGTGAATGGAGTGTTGCTTCACTTTCTAAATGCTGTCCTTTTAGAGAAAATCACTCTCTTTTGAAACTGCCTTAACCTACTTACAAGCATTCACAAGAAACTCACATGCATTTCTCTGAAAGAGAAGCAGTCTGTACCAACACTTCAATACACTGTGCGAAGTCAAAGGAGTGTTGCTTCATTTTCTAAATGCTGTCCTTTCAGAGAAAATCACTTTCCTTTGAAAGTGCCTTAAGCTACTTACAAGCATTTAACAGACATTCACATGCGTTTCTCGGAAAGAGAAGCAGTCTGTTCCAACACTTCAATTCACTGTGCGCAGTGAATTGAGTGTTGCTTCACTTTCTAAATGCTGTCCATTCAGAGAAAATCACTTTCCTTTGAAAGTGCCTTAGCTACTTACAAGCATTCAACAGAAATTCACATGCGTTTCTCTGAAAGAGAAGCAGTCTGTTCCAACACTTCAATTCACTGTGCGAAGTGAATGGAGTGTTGCTTCACTTTCTAAATGCTGTCCTTTCAGAGAAAATCACTCTCTTTTGAAACTGACTTAAGCTACTTACAAGCATTCACAAGAAACTCACATCTGTTTCTCTGAAAGAGAAGCAGTCTGTTCCAACACTTCAATTCACTGTGCGATGTGAATGGAGTGTTGCTTCACTTTCTAAATGCTGTCCTTTCAGAGAAAATCACTTTCCTTTGAAAGTGCCTTAAGCTACTTACAAGGATTTAACAGACATACACATGCATTTCTCTGAAAGAGAAGCAGTCTGTTCCAACACTTCAATTCACTGTGCAAAGTGAATGGAGTGTTGCTTCACTTTCTAAATGCTGTCCTTTCAGAGAAAATCACTTTCCTTTGAAAGTGTCTTAAGCTACTTACAAGCATTCACATAAACTCACATCTTTTTCTCTGAAAGTGAAGTAGTCTGTTCCAACACTTCAATACACTGTGCGAAGTGAATGGAGTGTTGCTTCACTTTCTAAATGCTGTCCTTTCAGAGAAAATCACTTTCCTTTGAAAGTGCCTTAAGCTACTTACAAGCATTGACAAAAACCTCACATCCGTTTCTCTGAAAGAGAAGCAGTCTGTTCCAACACTTCAATTCACTGTGCGAAGTGAATGGAGTGTTGCTTCACTTTCTAAATGCTCTCCTTTTAGAGAAAATCACTCTCTTTTGAAACTGCCTTAATCTACTTACAAGAATTCACAAGAAACTCACATCTGCTTCTCTGAAAGAGAAGCAGTCTCTTCCAACACTTCAATACACTGTGCGATGTGAATGGAGTGTTGCTTCACTTTCTAAATACTCTCCTTGCAGAGAAAATCACTTTCCTTTGAAAGTGCCTTAATCTACTTACAAGCATTCAACAGAAATTCACATGCGTTTCTCTGAAAGAGAAGCAGTCTGTTCCAACACTTCAATTCACTGTGCGAAGTGAATGGAGTGTTGCTTCACTTTCTAAATGCTGTCCTTTCAGAGAAAATCACTTTCCTTTGAAAGTGCCTTAAGCTACTTACAAGTATTCACAAGAACTCACATGCATTTCTGTGAAAGAGAAGCAGTCTGTTCCAACACTTCAATTCACTGTGCGAAGTGAATGGAGTGTTGCTTCACTTTCTAAATGCTGTCCTTTCAGAGAAAATCACTTTCCTTTGAAAGTGCCTTAAGCTACTTACAAGCATTCACATGAAACTCACATGCATTTTTCTGAAAGAGAAGCAGTCTTTTCCAACACTTCAATTAACTGTGCGAAGTGAATGGAGTGTTGCTTCACTTTCTAAATGCTCTCCTTTTAGAGAAAAATCACTCTCTTTTGAAACTGCCTTAAGCTACTTACAAGAATTCACAAGAAACTCACCTCAGCTTCTCTGAAAGAGAAGCAGTCTGTTCCAACACTTCAATTCACTGTGCGAAGTGAATGGAGTGTTGCTTCACTTTCTAAATGCTGTCCTTTCAGAGAAAATCACTTTCCTTTGAAAGTGCCTCAAGCTACTTACAAGCATTCAACAGAAATTCACATGCGTTTCTCTGAAAGAGAAGCAGTCTGTTCCAAACTTCAATTCACTGTGCGAAGTGAATGGAGTGTTGCTTCACTTTCTAAATGCTGTCCTTTCAGAGAAAATCACTTTCCTTTGAAAGTGCCTTAAGCTACTTACAAGCATTCACAAAAAACTCACATCCGTTTCTCTGAAAGAGAAGCAGTCTGTTTCAACACTTCAATTCACTAAGCGTACTGAATGGCGTGTTGCTTCATTTTCTAAATGCTGTCCTTTCAGAGAAAATCACTTTCCTTTGAAAGTGCCTTAAGCTACTTACAAGCATTCAACAGAAATTCACATGCGTTTCTCTGAAAGAGAAGCAGTCTGTTCCAACACTTCAGTTCGCTGTGCGAAGTGAATGGAGTGTTGCTTCACTTTCTAAATGCTGTCCTTTCAGAGAAAATCACTTTCCTTTGAAAGTGCCATAAGCTACTTACAAGTATTCACAAGAAACTCACATGCATTTCTGTGAAAGAGAAGCAGTCTGTTCCAACACTTCAATTCACTGTGCGAAGTGAATGGAGTGTTGCTTCACTTTCTAAATGCTGTCCTTTCAGAGAAAATCACTCTCTTTTGAAACTGCCTTAAGCTACTTACAAGCATTCACAAAAAACTAACATTTGTTTCTCTGAAAGAGAAGCATTCTGTTCCAACACTTCAATTCACTGTGCGAAGTGAATGGAGTGTTGCTTCACTTTCTAAATGCTGTCCTTTCAGAGAAAATCACTTTCCTTTGAAAGTGCCTTAAGCTACTTACAAGCATTCACAAGATACTCACATGCATTTTTCTGAAAGAGAAGCAGGCTGTTCCAACACTTCAATTCACTGTGAATTGAATGGAGTGTTGCTTCACTTTCTAAATGCTATCCTTTTAGAGAAAATCACTCTCTTTTGAAACTGCCTTAAGCTACTTACAAGTATTCACAAGAACCTCACATGCATTTCTGTGAAAGTGAAGCAGTCTGTTAAAACACTTCAATTCACTGTGCAAAGTGAATGGAGTGTTGCTTCACTTTCTAAATGCTGTCCTTTTAGAGAAAATCACTCTCTTTTGAAACTGCCTTAACCTACTTACAAGCATTCACAAGAAACTCACATGCATTTCTCTGAAAGAGAAGCAGTCTGTACCAACACTTCAATACACTGTGCGAAGTCAAAGGAGTGTTGCTTCATTTTCTAAATGCTGTCCTTTCAGAGAAAATCACTTTCCTTTGAAAGTGCCTTAAGCTACTTACAAGCATTTAACAGACATTCACATGCGTTTCTCGGAAAGAGAAGCAGTTTGTTCCAACACTTCAATTCACTGTGCGCAGTGAATTGAGTGTTGCTTCACTTTCTAAATGCTGTCCATTCAGAGAAAATCACTTTCCTTTGAAAGTGCCTTAGCTACTTACAAGCATTCAACAGAAATTCACATGCGTTTCTCTGAAAGAGAAGCAGTCTGTTCCAACACTTCAATTCACTGTGCGAAGTGAATGGAGTGTTGCTTCACTTTCTAAATGCTGTCCTTTCAGAGAAAATCACTCTCTTTTGAAACTGACTTAAGCTACTTACAAGCATTCACAAGAAACTCACATCTGTTTCTCTGAAAGAGAAGCAGTCTGTTCCAACACTTCAATTCACTGTGCGATGTGAATGGAGTGTTGCTTCACTTTCTAAATGCTGTCCTTTCAGAGAAAATCACTTTCCTTTGAAAGTGCCTTAAGCTACTTACAAGGATTTAACAGACATACACATGCATTTCTCTGAAAGAGAAGCAGTCTGTTCCAACACTTCAATTCACTGTGCAAAGTGAATGGAGTGTTGCTTCACTTTCTAAATGCTGTCCTTTCAGAGAAAATCACTTTCCTTTGAAAGTGTCTTAAGCTACTTACAAGCATTTACATAAACTCACATCTTTTTCTCTGAAAGTGAAGTAGTCTGTTCCAACACTTCAATACACTGTGCGAAGTGAATGGAGTGTTGCTTCACTTTCTAAATGCTGTCCTTTCAGAGAAAATCACTTTCCTTTGAAAGTGCCTTAAGCTACTTACAAGCATTGACAAAAACCTCACATCCGTTTCTCTGAAAGAGAAGCAGTCTGTTCCAACACTTCAATTCACTGTGCGAAGTGAATGGAGTGTTGCTTCACTTTCTAAATGCTCTCCTTTTAGAGAAAATCACTCTCTTTTGAAACTGCCTTAATCTACTTACAAGAATTCACAAGAAACTCACATCTGCTTCTCTGAAAGAGAAGCAGTCTGTTCCAACACTTCAATACACTGTGCGATGTGAATGGAGTGTTGCTTCACTTTCTAAATACTCTCCTTGCAGAGAAAATCACTTTCCTTTGAAAGTGCCTTAATCTACTTACAAGCATTCAACAGAAATTCACATGCGTTTCTCTGAAAGAGAAGCAGTCTGTTCCAACACTTCAATTCACTGTGCGAAGTGAATGGAGTGTTGCTTCACTTTCTAAATGCTGTCCTTTCAGAGAAAATCACTCTCTTTTGAAACTGCCTTAAGCTACTTACAAGCATTCACAAAAAACTAACATTTGTTTCTCTGAAAGAGAAGCATTCGGTTCCAACACTTCAATTCACTGTGCGAAGTGAATGGAGTGTTGCTTCACTTTCTAAATGCTGTCCTTTCAGAGAAAATCACTTTCCTTTGAAAGTGCCTTAAGCTACTTACAAGCATTCACAAGATACTCACATGCATTTTTCTGAAAGAGAAGCAGTCTGTTCCAACACTTCAATTCACTGTGAATTGAATGGAGTGTTGCTTCACTTTCTAAATGCTATCCTTTTAGAGAAAATCACTCTCTTTTGAAACTGCCTTAAGCTACTTACAAGTATTCACAAGAACCTCACATGCATTTCTGTGAAAGTGAAGCAGTCTGTTAAAACACTTCAATTCACTGTGCAAAGTGAATGGAGTGTTGCTTCACTTTCTAAATGCTGTCCTTTTAGAGAAAATCACTCTCTTTTGAAACTGCCTTAACCTACTTACAAGCATTCACAAGAAACTCACATGCATTTCTCTGAAAGAGAAGCAGTCTGTACCAACACTTCAATACACTGTGCGAAGTCAAAGGAGTGTTGCTTCATTTTCTAAATGCTGTCCTTTCAGAGAAAATCACTTTCCTTTGAAAGTGCCTTAAGCTACTTACAAGCATTTAACAGACATTCACATGCGTTTCTCGGAAAGAGAAGCAGTCTGTTCCAACACTTCAATTCACTGTGCGCAGTGAATTGAGTGTTGCTTCACTTTCTAAATGCTGTCCATTCAGAGAAAATCACTTTCCTTTGAAAGTGCCTTAGCTACTTACAAGCATTCAACAGAAATTCACATGCGTTTCTCTGAAAGAGAAGCAGTCTGTTCCAACACTTCAATTCACTGTGCGAAGTGAATGGAGTGTTGCTTCACTTTCTAAATGCTGTCCTTTCAGAGAAAATCACTCTCTTTTGAAACTGACTTAAGCTACTTACAAGCATTCACAAGAAACTCACATCTGTTTCTCTGAAAGAGAAGCAGTCTGTTCCAACACTTCAATTCACTGTGCGATGTGAATGGAGTGTTGCTTCACTTTCTAAATGCTGTCCTTTCAGAGAAAATCACTTTCCTTTGAAAGTGCCTTAAGCTACTTACAAGGATTTAACAGACATACACATGCATTTCTCTGAAAGAGAAGCAGTCTGTTCCAACACTTCAATTCACTGTGCAAAGTGAATGGAGTGTTGCTTCACTTTCTAAATGCTGTCCTTTCAGAGAAAATCACTTTCCTTTGAAAGTGTCTTAAGCTACTTACAAGC
Source organism: Myodes glareolus (assembly GCF_982192425.1). Lineage (NCBI taxonomy): Eukaryota > Metazoa > Chordata > Mammalia > Rodentia > Cricetidae > Myodes > Myodes glareolus. Next base: position 18,652,074 of record NC_142052.1, read on the forward strand.
ATTCACATAAACTCACATCTTTTTCTCTGAAAGTGAAGTAGTCTGTTCCAACACTTCAATACACTGTGCGAAGTGAATGGAGTGTTGCTTCACTTTCTAAATGCTGTCCTTTCAGAGAAAATCACTTTCCTTTGAAAGTGCCTTAAGCTACTTACAAGCATTGACAAAAACCTCACATCCGTTTCTCTGAAAGAGAAGCAGTCTGTTCCAACACTTCAATTCACTGTGCGAAGTGAATGGAGTGTTGCTTCACTTTCTAAATGCTCTCCTTTTAGAGAAAATCACTCTCTTTTGAAACTGCCTTAATCTACTTACAAGAATTCACAAGAAACTCACATCTGCTTCTCTGAAAGAGAAGCAGTCTCTTCCAACACTTCAATACACTGTGCGATGTGAATGGAGTGTTGCTTCACTTTCTAAATACTCTCCTTGCAGAGAAAATCACTTTCCTTTGAAAGTGCCTTAATCTACTTACAAGCATTCAACAGAAATTCACATGCGTTTCTCTGAAAGAGAAGCAGTCTGTTCCAACACTTCAATTCACTGTGCGAAGTGAATGGAGTGTTGCTTCACTTTCTAAATGCTGTCCTTTCAGAGAAAATCACTTTCCTTTGAAAGTGCCTTAAGCTACTTACAAGTATTCACAAGAACTCACATGCATTTCTGTGAAAGAGAAGCAGTCTGTTCCAACACTTCAATTCACTGTGCGAAGTGAATGGAGTGTTGCTTCACTTTCTAAATGCTGTCCTTTCAGAGAAAATCACTTTCCTTTGAAAGTGCCTTAAGCTACTTACAAGCATTCACATGAAACTCACATGCATTTTTCTGAAAGAGAAGCAGTCTTTTCCAACACTTCAATTAACTGTGCGAAGTGAATGGAGTGTTGCTTCACTTTCTAAATGCTCTCCTTTTAGAGAAAAATCACTCTCTTTTGAAACTGCCTTAAGCTACTTACAAGAATTCACAAGAAACTCACCTCAGCTTCTCTGAAAGAGAAGCAGTCTGTTCCAACACTTCAATTCACTGTGCGAAGTGAATGGAGTGTTGCTTCACTTTCTAAATGCTGTCCTTTCAGAGAAAATCACTTTCCTTTGAAAGTGCCTCAAGCTACTTACAAGCATTCAACAGAAATTCACATGCGTTTCTCTGAAAGAGAAGCAGTCTGTTCCAAACTTCAATTCACTGTGCGAAGTGAATGGAGTGTTGCTTCACTTTCTAAATGCTGTCCTTTCAGAGAAAATCACTTTCCTTTGAAAGTGCCTTAAGCTACTTACAAGCATTCACAAAAAACTCACATCCGTTTCTCTGAAAGAGAAGCAGTCTGTTTCAACACTTCAATTCACTAAGCGTACTGAATGGCGTGTTGCTTCATTTTCTAAATGCTGTCCTTTCAGAGAAAATCACTTTCCTTTGAAAGTGCCTTAAGCTACTTACAAGCATTCAACAGAAATTCACATGCGTTTCTCTGAAAGAGAAGCAGTCTGTTCCAACACTTCAGTTCGCTGTGCGAAGTGAATGGAGTGTTGCTTCACTTTCTAAATGCTGTCCTTTCAGAGAAAATCACTTTCCTTTGAAAGTGCCATAAGCTACTTACAAGTATTCACAAGAAACTCACATGCATTTCTGTGAAAGAGAAGCAGTCTGTTCCAACACTTCAATTCACTGTGCGAAGTGAATGGAGTGTTGCTTCACTTTCTAAATGCTGTCCTTTCAGAGAAAATCACTCTCTTTTGAAACTGCCTTAAGCTACTTACAAGCATTCACAAAAAACTAACATTTGTTTCTCTGAAAGAGAAGCATTCTGTTCCAACACTTCAATTCACTGTGCGAAGTGAATGGAGTGTTGCTTCACTTTCGAAATGCTGTCCTTTCAGAGAAAATCACTTTCCTTTGAAAGTGCCTTAAGCTACTTACAAGCATTCACAAGATACTCACATGCATTTTTCTGAAAGAGAAGCAGTCTGTTCCAACACTTCAATTCACTGTGAATTGAATGGAGTGTTGCTTCACTTTCTAAATGCTATCCTTTTAGAGAAAATCACTCTCTTTTGAAACTGCCTTAAGCTACTTACAAGTATTCACAAGAACCTCACATGCATTTCTGTGAAAGTGAAGCAGTCTGTTAAAACACTTCAATTCACTGTGCAAAGTGAATGGAGTGTTGCTTCACTTTCTAAATGCTGTCCTTTTAGAGAAAATCACTCTCTTTTGAAACTGCCTTAACCTACTTACAAGCATTCACAAGAAACTCACATGCATTTCTCTGAAAGAGAAGCAGTCTGTACCAACACTTCAATACACTGTGCGAAGTCAAAGGAGTGTTGCTTCATTTTCTAAATGCTGTCCTTTCAGAGAAAATCACTTTCCTTTGAAAGTGCCTTAAGCTACTTACAAGCATTTAACAGACATTCACATGCGTTTCTCGGAAAGAGAAGCAGTCTGTTCCAACACTTCAATTCACTGTGCGCAGTGAATTGAGTGTTGCTTCACTTTCTAAATGCTGTCCATTCAGAGAAAATCACTTTCCTTTGAAAGTGCCTTAGCTACTTACAAGCATTCAACAGAAATTCACATGCGTTTCTCTGAAAGAGAAGCAGTCTGTTCCAACACTTCAATTCACTGTGCGAAGTGAATGGAGTGTTGCTTCACTTTCTAAATGCTGTCCTTTCAGAGAAAATCACTCTCTTTTGAAACTGACTTAAGCTACTTACAAGCATTCACAAGAAACTAACATCTGTTTCTCTGAAAGAGAAGCAGTCTGTTCCAACACTTCAATTCACTGTGCGATGTGAATGGAGTGTTGCTTCACTTTCTAAATGCTGTCCTTTCAGAGAAAATCACTTTCCTTTGAAAGTGCCTTAAGCTACTTACAAGGATTTAACAGACATACGCATGCATTTCTCTGAAAGAGAAGCAGTCTGTTCCAACACTTCAATTCACTGTGCAAAGTGAATGGAGTGTTGCTTCACTTTCTAAATGCTGTCCTTTCAGAGAAAATCACTTTCCTTTGAAAGTGTCTTAAGCTACTTACAAGCATTCACATAAACTCACATCTTTTTCTCTGAAAGTGAAGTAGTCTGTTCCAACACTTCAATACACTGTGCGAAGTGAATGGAGTGTTGCTTCACTTTCTAAATGCTGTCCTTTCAGAGAAAATCACTTTCCTTTGAAAGTGCCTTAAGCTACTTACAAGCATTGACAAAAACCTCACATCCGTTTCTCTGAAAGAGAAGCAGTCTGTTCCAACACTTCAATTCACTGTGCGAAGTGAATGGAGTGTTGCTTCACTTTCTAAATGCTCTCCTTTTAGAGAAAATCACTCTCTTTTGAAACTGCCTTAATCTACTTACAAGAATTCACAAGAAACTCACATCTGCTTCTCTGAAAGAGAAGCAGTCTGTTCCAACACTTCAATACACTGTGCGATGTGAATGGAGTGTTGCTTCACTTTCTAAATACTCTCCTTGCAGAGAAAATCACTTTCCTTTGAAAGTGCCTTAATCTACTTACAAGCATTCAACAGAAATTCACATGCGTTTCTCTGAAAGAGAAGCAGTCTGTTCCAACACTTCAATTCACTGTGCGAAGTGAATGGAGTGTTGCTTCACTTTCTAAATGCTGTCCTTTCAGAGAAAATCACTTTCCTTTGAAAGTGCCTTAAGCTACTTACAAGTATTCACAAGAACTCACATGCATTTCTGTGAAAGAGAAGCAGTCTGTTCCAACACTTCAATTCACTGTGCGAAGTGAATGGAGTGTTGCTTCACTTTCTAAATGCTGTCCTTTCAGAGAAAATCACTTTCCTTTGAAAGTGCCTTAAGCTACTTACAAGCATTCACATGAAACTCACATGCATTTTTCTGAAAGAGAAGCAGTCTTTTCCAACACTTCAATTAACTGTGCGAAGTGAATGGAGTGTTGCTTCACTTTCTAAATGCTCTCCTTTTAGAGAAAAATCACTCTCTTTTGAAACTGCCTTAAGCTACTTACAAGAATTCACAAGAAACTCACCTCAGCTTCTCTGAAAGAGAAGCAGTCTGTTCCAACACTTCAATTCACTGTGCGAAGTGAATGGAGTGTTGCTTCACTTTCTAAATGCTGTCCTTTCAGAGAAAATCACTTTCCTTTGAAAGTGCCTCAAGCTACTTACAAGCATTCAACAGAAATTCACATGCGTTTCTCTGAAAGAGAAGCAGTCTGTTCCAAACTTCAATTCACTGTGCGAAGTGAATGGAGTGTTGCTTCACTTTCTAAATGCTGTCCTTTCAGAGAAAATCACTTTCCTTTGAAAGTGCCATAAGCTACTTACAAGTATTCACAAGAAACTCACATGCATTTCTGTGAAAGAGAAGCAGTCTGTTCCAACACTTCAATTCACTGTGCGAAGTGAATGGAGTGTTGCTTCACTTTCTAAATGCTGTCCTTTCAGAGAAAATCACTCTCTTTTGAAACTGCCTTAAGCTACTTACAAGCATTCACAAAAAACTAACATTTGTTTCTCTGAAAGAGAAGCATTCTGTTCCAACACTTCAATTCATTGTGCGAAGTGAACGGAGTGTTGCTTCACTTTCTAAATGCTGTCCTTTCAGAGAAAATCACTTTCCTTTGAAAGTGCCTTAAGCTACTTACAAGCATTCACAAGATACTCACATGCATTTTTCTGAAAGAGAAGCAGTCTGTTCCAACACTTCAATTCACTGTGAATTGAATGGAGTGTTGCTTCACTTTCTAAATGCTATCCTTTTAGAGAAAATCACTCTCTTTTGAAACTGCCTTAAGCTACTTACAAGTATTCACAAGAACCTCACATGCATTTCTGTGAAAGTGAAGCAGTCTGTTAAAACACTTCAATTCACTGTGCAAAGTGAATGGAGTGTTGCTTCACTTTCTAAATGCTGTCCTTTTAGAGAAAATCACTCTCTTTTGAAACTGCCTTAATCTACTTACAAGAATTCACAAGAAACTCACATCTGCTTCTCTGAAAGAGAAGCAGTCTGTTCCAACACTTCAATACACTGTGCGATGTGAATGGAGTGTTGCTTCACTTTCTAAATACTCTCCTTGCAGAGAAAATCACTTTCCTTTGAAAGTGCCTTAATCTACTTACAAGCATTCAACAGAAATTCACATGCGTTTCTCTGAAAGAGAAGCAGTCTGTTCCAACACTTCAATTCACTGTGCGAAGTGAATGGAGTGTTGCTTCACTTTCTAAATGCTGTCCTTTCAGAGAAAATCACTTTCCTTTGAAAGTGCCTTAAGCTACTTACATGTATTCACAAGAACTCACATGCATTTCTGTGAAAGAGAAGCAGTCTGTTCCAACACTTCAATTCACTGTGCGAAGTGAATGGAGTGTTGCTTCACTTTCTAAATGCTGTCCTTTCAGAGAAAATCACTTTCCTTTGAAAGTGCCTTAAGCTACTTACAAGCATTCACATGAAACTCACATGCATTTTTCTGAAAGAGAAGCAGTCTTTTCCAACACTTCAATTAACTGTGCGAAGTGAATGGAGTGTTGCTTCACTTTCTAAATGCTCTCCTTTTAGAGAAAAATCACTCTCTTTTGAAACTGCCTTAAGCTACTTACAAGAATTCACAAGAAACTCACCTCAGCTTCTCTGAAAGAGAAGCAGTCTGTTCCAACACTTCAATTCACTGTGCGAAGTGAATGGAGTGTTGCTTCACTTTCTAAATGCTGTCCTTTCAGAGAAAATCACTTTCCTTTGAAAGTGCCTCAAGCTACTTACAAGCATTCAACAGAAATTCACATGCGTTTCTCTGAAAGAGAAGCAGTCTGTTCCAAACTTCAATTCACTGTGCGAAGTGAATGGAGTGTTGCTTCACTTTCTAAATGCTGTCCTTTCAGAGAAAATCACTTTCCTTTGAAAGTGCCATAAGCTACTTACAAGTATTCACAAGAAACTCACATGCATTTCTGTGAAAGAGAAGCAGTCTGTTCTAACACTTCAATTCACTGTGCGAAGTGAATGGAGTGTTGCTTCACTTTCTAAATGCTGTCCTTTCAGAGAAAATCACTCTCTTTTGAAACTGCCTTAAGCTACTTACAAGCATTCACAAAAAACTAACATTTGTTTCTCTGAAAGAGAAGCATTCTGTTCCAACACTTCAATTCATTGTGCGAAGTGAACGGAGTGTTGCTTCACTTTCTAAATGCTGTCCTTTCAGAGAAAATCACTTTCCTTTGAAAGTGCCTTAAGCTACTTACAAGCATTCACAAGATACTCACATGCATTTTTCTGAAAGAGAAGCAGTCTGTTCCAACACTTCAATTCACTGTGAATTGAATGGAGTGTTGCTTCACTTTCTAAATGCTATCCTTTTAGAGAAAATCACTCTCTTTTGAAACTGCCTTAAGCTACTTACAAGTATTCACAAGAACCTCACATGCATTTCTGTGAAAGTGAAGCAGTCTGTTAAAACACTTCAATTCACTGTGCAAAGTGAATGGAGTGTTGCTTCACTTTCTAAATGCTGTCCTTTTAGAGAAAATCACTCTCTTTTGAAACTGCCTTAACCTACTTACAAGCATTCACAAGAAACTCACATGCATTTCTCTGAAAGAGAAGCAGTCTGTACCAACACTTCAATACACTGTGCGAAGTCAAAGGAGTGTTGCTTCATTTTCTAAATGCTGTCCTTTCAGAGAAAATCACTTTCCTTTGAAAGTGCCTTAAGCTACTTACAAGCATTTAACAGACATTCACATGCGTTTCTCGGAAAGAGAAGCAGTCTGTTCCAACACTTCAATTCACTGTGCGCAGTGAATTGAGTGTTGCTTCACTTTCTAAATGCTGTCCATTCAGAGAAAATCACTTTCCTTTGAAAGTGCCTTAGCTACTTACAAGCATTCAACAGAAATTCACATGCGTTTCTCTGAAAGAGAAGCAGTCTGTTCCAACACTTCAATTCACTGTGCGAAGTGAATGGAGTGTTGCTTCACTTTCTAAATGCTGTCCTTTCAGAGAAAATCACTCTCTTTTGAAACTGACTTAAGCTACTTACAAGCATTCACAAGAAACTCACATCTGTTTCTCTGAAAGAGAAGCAGTCTGTTCCAACACTTCAATTCACTGTGCGATGTGAATGGAGTGTTGCTTCACTTTCTAAATGCTGTCCTTTCAGAGAAAATCACTTTCCTTTGAAAGTGCCTTAAGCTACTTACAAGGATTTAACAGACATACACATGCATTTCTCTGAAAGAGAAGCAGTCTGTTCCAACACTTCAATTCACTGTGCAAAGTGAATGGAGTGTTGCTTCACTTTCTAAATGCTGTCCTTTCAGAGAAAATCACTTTCCTTTGAAAGTGTCTTAAGCTACTTACAAGCATTCACATAAACTCACATCTTTTTCTCTGAAAGTGAAGTAGTCTGTTCCAACACTTCAATACACTGTGCGAAGTGAATGGAGTGTTGCTTCACTTTCTAAATGCTGTCCTTTCAGAGAAAATCACTTTCCTTTGAAAGTGCCTTAAGCTACTTACAAGCATTGACAAAAACCTCACATCCGTTTCTCTGAAAGAGAAGCAGTCTGTTCCAACACTTCAATTCACTGTGCGAAGTGAATGGAGTGTTGCTTCACTTTCTAAATGCTCTCCTTTTAGAGAAAATCACTCTCTTTTGAAACTGCCTTAATCTACTTACAAGAATTCACAAGAAACTCACATCTGCTTCTCTGAAAGAGAAGCAGTCTGTTCCAACACTTCAATACACTGTGCGATGTGAATGGAGTGTTGCTTCACTTTCTAAATACTCTCCTTGCAGAGAAAATCACTTTCCTTTGAAAGTGCCTTAATCTACTTACAAGCATTCAACAGAAATTCACATGCGTTTCTCTGAAAGAGAAGCAGTCTGTTCCAACACTTCAATTCACTGTGCGAAGTGAATGGAGTGTTGCTTCACTTTCTAAATGCTGTCCTTTCAGAGAAAATCACTCTCTTTTGAAACTGCCTTAAGCTACTTACAAGCATTCACAAAAAACTAACATTTGTTTCTCTGAAAGAGAAGCATTCTGTTCCAACACTTCAATTCACTGTGCGAAGTGAATGGAGTGTTGCTTCACTTTCTAAATGCTGTCCTTTCAGAGAAAATCACTTTCCTTTGAAAGTGCCTTAAGCTACTTACAAGCATTCACAAGATACTCACATGCATTTTTCTGAAAGAGAAGCAGTCTGTTCCAACACTTCAATTCACTGTGAATTGAATGGAGTGTTGCTTCACTTTCTAAATGCTATCCTTTTAGAGAAAATCACTCTCTTTTGAAACTGCCTTAAGCTACTTACAAGTATTCACAAGAACCTCACATGCATTTCTGTGAAAGTGAAGCAGTCTGTTAAAACACTTCAATTCACTGTGCAAAGTGAATGGAGTGTTGCTTCACTTTCTAAATGCTATCCTTTCAGAGAAAATCACTCTCTTTTGAAACTGCGTTAAGCTACTTACAAGCATTCACAAGGAACTCACATCTATTTCTCTGAAAGAGAAGCAGTCTTTTCCAACACTTCAATTCACTGTGAGAAGTGAATGGAGTGTTGCTTCACTTTCTAAATGCTCTCCTTTTAGAGAAAATCACTCTCTTTTCAAACTGCCTTAAGCTACTTACAAGCATTCACAAGAAACTCACATCTGTTTCTCTGAAAGTGAAGCAGTGTTTTCCAACACTTCAATTTACTGTGCAAAGTGAATGGACTGTTGCTTCACTTTCTAAATGCTCTCCTTTTAGAGAAAATCACTCTCTTTTGAAACTGCCTTAAGCTACTTACAAGAATTCACAAGAAACTCACATCTGCTTCTCTGAAAGAGAAGCAGTCTGTTCCAACACTTCAATTCACTGTGCAAAGTGAATGGAGTGTTGCTTCACTTTCTAAATGCTCTCCTTTCAGAGAAAATCACTTTCATTTGAAAGTGCTTTAAGCTACTTACAAGCATTCAACAGAAATTCACATGCGTTTCTCTGAAAGAGAAGCAGTCTGTTCCAACACTTCAATTCACTGTGCGAAGTGAATGGAGTGTTGCTTCACTTTCTAAATGCTGTCCTTTCAGAGAAATTCACTTTTCTTTGAAAGTGCCTTAAGCTACTTACAAGCATTCACAAAAAGCTCACATCCGTTTCTCTGAAAGAGACGCTGTCTGCTTCAACACTTCAATTCACTGCGCGTAGTGAATGGCGTGTTGCTTCACTTTCTAAATGCTGTAGTTACAGAGATAATCACTTTCTTTTGAAACTGCCGTAAGCTACTTACAGCTATTAACCAGCAAATCACATGTGGTTCTCTGAAAGAATAGCAGTGTGTTCCATCACTTCAATTCACTGTGCGAAGTGAATGTAGCGTTGCTTCACTTTCTAAATGCTGTCCTTTCAGAGAAAATCACTTTCCCTTGAAAGTGCCTTAAGCTACTTACAAGCATTCACAAAAAACTCACATCCGTTTCTCTGAAAGAGAGGCAGTCTGTGTCAACACTTCAATTCACTGCGCGTAGTGAATGGCGTGTTGCTTCACTTTCTAAATGCTGTAGTTACAGATATAATCACTTTCTTTTGAAATTGCCGTAAGCTACTTACAGCTATTAACCAGCAAATCACATGTGGTTCTCTGAAAGAGAAGCAGTGTGTTCCAACACTTCAATTCACTGTGCGAAGAAAATGTAGCATTGCTTCACTTTCTAAATGCTGTCCTTTCAGAGAAAATCACTTTCCTTTGAAAGTGCCTTAAGCTACTTACAAGCATTCACAAAAAACTCACATCCATTTCTCAGAAAGAGAAGCAGTCTGTTCCAACACTTCAATTCACTGCGAAGTGAATGGAGTGTTGCTTCACTTTCTAAATGCTGTCCTTTCTGAGAAAATCACTCTCTTTTGAAACTGCCTTAAGCAACTTACAAGCATTCACAAGAAACTCACATCTGTTTCTCTGAAAGAGAAGCAATCTTTTCCAACACTTCAATTCACTGTGCGAAGTGAATGGAGTGTTGCTTCACTTTCTAAATGCTCTCCTTTTAGAGAAAATCACTCTCTTTTGAAACTGCCTTAAGCTACTTACAAGAATTCACAAGAAACTCACATCTGCTTCTCTGAAAGAGAAGCAGTCTGTTCCAACACTTCAATTCACTGTGCGAAGTGAATAGAGTGTTGCTTCACTTTCTAAATGCTCTCCTTTCAGAGAAAATCACTTTCCTTTAAAGTGCCTTAAGCTACTTACAAGCATTCACAAGAACCTCACATGCATTTTTCTGAAAGAGAAGCAGGCTGTTCCAACACTTCAATTCACTGTGCGAAGTGAATGGAGTGTTGCTTCACTTTGTAAGTACTGTCCTTTCAGAGAAAATCACTTTCCTTTGAAAGTGCCTTAAGCTACTTACAAGCATTCAGCAGAAATTCACATGCATTTCTCTGAAAGAGAAGCAGTCTGTTCCAACACTTCAATTCACTGTGCGAAGTGAATGGAGTGTTGCTTCACTTTCTAAATGCTGTCCTTTCAGAGAAAATCACTTTCCTTTGAAAGTGTCTTAAGCTACTTACAAGCATTCACATAAACTCACATCTTTTTCTCTGAAAGTGAAGTAGTCTGTTCCAACACTTCAATACACTGTGCGAAGTGAATGGAGTGTTGCTTCACTTTCTAAATGCTGTCCTTTCAGAGAAAATCACTTTCCTTTGAAAGTGCCTTAAGCTACTTACAAGCATTGACAAAAAACTTACATCCGTTTCTCTGAAAGAGAAGCATTCTGTTCCAACACTTCAATTCACTGTGCGAAGTGAATGGAGTGTTGCTTCACTTTCTAAATGCTCTCCATTTAGAGAAAATCACTCTCTTTTGAAACTGCCTTAAGCTACTTACAAGAATTCACAAGAAACTCACATCTGCTTCTCTGAAAGAGAAACAGTCTGTTCCAACACTTCAATTCACTGTGCGATGTGAATGGAGTGTTGCTTCACTTTCTAAATGCTCTTCTTGCAGAGAAAATCACTTTCCTTTGAAAGTGCCTTAAGCTACTTACAAGCATTCAACAGAAATTCACATGCGTTTCTCTGAAAGAGAAGCAGTCTGTTCCAACACTTCAATTCACTGTGCGAAGTGAATGGAGTGTTCCTTCACTTTCTAAATGCTGTCCTTTCAGAGAAAATCACTTTCCTTTGAAAGTGCCTTAAGCTACTTACAAGTATTCACAAGAAACTCTCATGCATTTCTGTGAAAGAGAAGCAGTCTGTTCCAACACTTCAATTCACTGTGCGAAGTGAATGGAGTGTTGCTTCACTTTCTAAATGCTGTCCTTTCAGAGAAAATCACTCTCTTTTGAAACTGCCTTAAGCTACTTACAAGCATTCACAAGAAACTCACATCTGTTTCTCTGAAAGAGAAGCAGTCTGTTCCAACACTTCAATTCACTGTGCGAAGTGAATGGAGTGTTGCTTCACTTTCTTAATGCTGTCCTTTCAGAGAAAATCACTTTCCTTTGAAAGTGCCTTAAGCTACTTACAAGCATTTAACAGACATTCACACGCGTTTCTCTGAAAGAGAAGCAGTCTGTTCCAACACTTCAATTCACTGTGCGAAGTGAATGGAGTGTTGCTTCACTTTCTAAATGCTGTCCTTTCAGAGAAAATCACTTTCCTTTGAAAGTGCCTTAAGCTACTTACAAGCATTCACAAAAAACTCACATCCGTTTCTCTGAAAGAGAAGCAGTCTGTTTCAACACTTCAATTCACTGCGCGTAGTGAATGGCGTGTTGCTTCACTTTCTAAGTGCTGTAGTTACAGAGATAATCACTTTCTTCTGAAACTGAAATAAGCTACTTACAGCTATTAACCAGCAAATCACATGTGGTTCTCTGAAAGAGAAGCAGTCTGTTCCAACACTTCAATTCACTGCGCGTAGTGAATGGAGTGTTGCTTCACTTTCTAAATGCGGTCCTTTCAGAGAAAATCACTTTCCTTTAAAGTGCCTTAAGCTACTTACAAGCATTCACAAGAACCTCACATGCATTTTTCTGAAAGAGAAGCAGGCTGTTCCAACACTTCAATTCACTGTGCGAAGTGAATGGAGTGTTGCTTCACTTTGTAAATGCTGTCCTTTCAGAGAAAATCACTTTCTTTTGAAAGTGCCTTAAGCTACTTACAAGCATTTAACAGACATTCACATGCGTTTCTCTGAAAGAGAAGCAGTCTGTTCCAACACTTCAATTCACTGTGCGAAGTGAATGGAGTGTTGCTTCACTTTCTAAATGCTGTCCTTTCAGAGAAAATCACTTTCCTTTGAAAGTGCCTTAAGCTACTTATAAGCATTCACAAGAAACTCACAGGCATTTTTCTGAAATAGAAGCAGTCTGTTCCAACACTTCAATTCACTCCGAAGTGAATGGAGTGTTGCTTCACTATCTAAATGCTATCCTTTTAGAGAAAATCACTCTATTTTGAAACTGCCTTAAGCTACTTACAAGCATTCACAAGAAACTCACATCTATTTCTCTGAAAGAGAAGCAGTCTTTTCCAACACTTCAATTCACTGTGCGAAGAGAATGGAGTGTTGCTTCACTTTCTAAATGCTGTCCTTTCAGAGAAAATCACTTTCCTTTGAAAGTGCCTTAAGCTACTTACAAACATTTAACAGACATTCACATGCGTTTCTCTGAAAGAGAAGCAGTCTGTTCCAACACTTCAATTCACTGTGCGAAGTGAATGGAGTGTTGCTTCACTTTCTAAATGCGGTCCTTTCAGAGAAAATCACATTCCTTTGAAAGTGCCTTGAGCGACTCACAAGCATTCACAAAAAACTCACATCCGTTTCTCTGAAAGAGAAGCAGTCTGTTCCAACACTTCAATTCACTGTGCGTAGTGAATGGAGTGTTTCTCCACATTCTAATTGCTGTAGTTTCAGAGAAAATCACTTTCCTTTAAAGTGCCTTAAGCTACTTACAAGCATTCACAAGAACCTCACATGCATTTTTCTGAAAGAGAAGCAGGCTGTTCCAACACTTCAATTCACTGTGCGAAGTGAATGGAGTGTTGCTTCACTTTGTAAATGCTGTCCTTTCAGAGAAAATCACTTTCCTTTGAAAGTGCCTTAAGCTACTTACAAGCATTCAGCAGAAATTCACATGCGTTTCTCTGAAAGAGAAGCAGTCTGTTCCAACACTTCAATTCACTGTGCGAAGTGAATGGAGTGTTGCTTCACTTTCTAAATCCTGTCCTTTCAGAGAAAATCACTTTACTTTGAAAGTGTCTTAAGCTACTTACAAGCATTCACATAAACTCACATCTTTTTCTCTGAAAGAGAAGCAGTCTATTCCAACACTTCAATTCACTGTGCGAAGTGAATGGAGTGTTGCTTCACTTTCTAAATGTTGTCCTTTAAGAGAAAATCACTTTCCTTTGAAAGTGCCTTAAGCTACTTACAAGCATTCACAAAAAACTCACATCCGTTTCTCTGAAAGAGAAGCAGTCTGGTTCAACACTTCAATTCACTGAGCGTAGTGAATGGGGTGTTGCTTCACTTTCTAAATGCTATCCTTTTAGAGAAAATCACTCTCTTTTGAAACTGCCTTTAGCTACTTACAAGCATTCACAAGAAACTCACATCTGTTTCTCTGAAAGAGAAGCAGTCTGTTCCAACACTTCAATTCAATGTGCGAAGTGAATGGAGTGTTGCTTCACTTTCTTAATGCTGTCCTTTCAGAGAAAATTACTTTCCTTTGAAAGTGCCTTAAGCTACTTACAAGCATTTAACAGACATTCACATGAATATCTCTGAAAGAGGAGCAGTCTGTTCCAACACTTCAATTCACTGTGCGAAGTGAATGGAGTGTTGCTTCACTTTCTAAATGCTGTCCTTTCAGAGAAAATCACTCTCTTTGGAAACTGCCTTAAGCTACTTACAAGCATTCACAAGAAACTCACATCTGTTTCTCTGAAAGAGAAGCAGTCTGTTCCAACACTTCAATTCACTGTGCGAAGTGAATGGAGTGTTGCTTCACTTTCTTAATGCTGTCCTTTCAGAGAAAATCACTTTCCTTTGAAAGTGCCTTAAGCTACTTACAAGCATTCACAAAAAACTCACATCCGTTTCTCTGAAAGAGAGGCAGTCTGTTTCAACACTTCAATTCACTGCGCGTAGTGAATGGCGTGTTGCTTCACTTTCTAAGTGCTGTAGTTACAGAGATAATCACTTTCTTTTGAAACTGCCGTAAGCTACTACAGCTATTAACCAGCAAATCACATGTGATTCTCTGGAAGAGAAGCAGTGTGTTCCAACACTTCAATTCACTGTGCGAAGTGAATGGAGTGTTGCTTCACTTTCTAAATGCTATCCTTTCAGAGAAAATCACTCTCTTTTGAAACTGCCTTAAGCTACTTACAAGCATTCACATGAAACTCACATCTGTTTCTCTGAAAGAGAAGCAGTGTTTTCCAACACTTCAATTCACTGTGCAAAGTGAATGGAGTGTTGCTTCACTTTCTAAATGCTCTCCTTTTAGAGAAAATCACTCTCTTTTGAAACTGCCTTAAGCTACTTACAAGAATTCACAAGAAACTCACATCTGCTTCTCTGAAAGAGAAACAGTCTGTTCCAACACTTCAATTCACTGTGCGAAGTGAATGGAGTGTTGCTTCACTTTCTAAATGCTGTCCATTCAGAGAAAATCACTTTCCTTTGAAAGTGCCTTAAGCTACTTACAAGCTTTCACAAAAAACTCACATCCGTTTCTCTGAAAGAGAAGCAGTCTGTTCCAACACTTCAATTCACTGTGCGAAGTGAATGGAGTGTTGCTTCACTTTCTAAATGCTGTCCTTTCAGAGAAAATCACTTTCCTTTGAAAGTGCCTTAAGCTTCTGACAAGCATTCACAAGAAACTCACATGCATTTTTCTGAAAGAGAAGCAGTCTGTTCCAACACTTCAATTTACTGCGAAGTGAATGGAGTGTTGCTTCACTTTCTAAATGCTGTCCTTTCAGAGAAAATCACTCTCTTTTGAAACTGCCTTAAGCTACTTACAAGAATTCACTAGAAACTCACATCTGCTTCTCTGAAAGAGAAGCAGTCTGTTCCAACACTTCAATTCACTGTGCGAAGTGAATGGAGTGTTGCTTCTCTTTCTAAATGCTGTCCTTTCAGCGAAAATCACTTTCCTTTGAAAGTGCCTTAAGCTACTTACAAGCATTCAACAGAAATTCACATGCGTTTCTCTGAAAGAGAAGCAGTCTGTTCCAACACTTCAATTCGCTTTGCGAAGTGAATGGAGTGTTGCTTCACTGTCTAAATGCTGTCCTTTCAGAGAAAATCACTTTCCTTTGAAAGTACCTTAAGCTACTTTCAAGTATTCACAAGAAACTCACATGCATTTCTGTGAAAGAGAAGCAGTCTGTTTCAACACTTCAATTCACTGTGCGAAGTGAATGGAGTCTTACTTCACTTTCTAAATGCTGTCCTTTCAGAGAAAATCACTTTCCTTTGAAAGTTACTTAAGCTACTTACAAGCATTCACAAGAAACTCACATGCATTTCTGTGAAAGAGAAGCAGTCTGTTCCAACACTTCAATTCACTGTGCGAAGTGAATGGAGTGTTGCTTCACTTTCTAAATGCTGTCCTTTCAGAGAAAATCACTTTCCTTTGAAAGTGCCTTAAGCTACTTACAAAAATTCACAGAAAATTCACATCCGTTTCTCAGAAAAAGAAGCAGTCTGTTCCAACACTTCAATTCACTGTGCGAAGTGAATGGAGTGTTGCTTCACTTTCTAAATGCTGTCCTTTCAGAGAAAATCACTTTCCTTTGAAAGTGCCTTAAGCTACTTACAAGCATTCAACAGAAATTCACATGCGTTTCTCTGAAAGAGAAGCAGTCTGTTCCAACACTTCAGTTCGCTGTGCGAAGTGAATGGAGTGTTGCTTCACTTTCTAAATGCTGTCCTTTCAGAGAAAATCACTTTCCTTTGAAACTGCCTTAACCTACTTACAAGCATTCACAAGAAACTCACATGCATTTCTCTGAAAGAGAAGCAGTCTGTTCCAACACTTCAATTCACTGTGTGAAGTGAATGGAGTGTTGCTTCACTTTCTAAATGCTGTCCTTTCAGAGAAAATCACTTTCCTTTGAAAGTGCCTTAAGCTACTTACAAAAATTCACAAAAAACTGACATCCGTTTCTCTGAAAGAGAAGCAGTCTGTTCCAACACTTCAATTCACTGTGCGAAGTGAATGGAGTATTGCTTCACTTTCTAAATGCTGTCCTTTCAGAGAAAATCACTCTCTTTTGAAATTGACTTAAGCTACTTACAAGCATTCACAAGAAACTCACATCTGTTTCTCTGAAAGAGAAGCAGTCTATTCCAACACTTCAATTCATTGTGCGAAGTGAATGGAGTGTTGCTTCACTTTCTAAATGCTGTCCTTTCAGAGAAAATCACTTTCCTTTGAAAGTGCCTTAAGCTACTTACAAGCATTCACAAGAAACTCACATGCATTTCTGTGAAAGAGAAGCAGTCTGTTCCAACACTTCAATTCACTGTGCGAAGTTAATGGAGTGTTGCTTCACTTTCTAAATGCTCTCCTTTTAGAGAAAATCACTCTCTTTTGAAACTGCCTTAAGCTACTTACAAGCATTCACAAGAAACTCACATCTGTTTCTCTGAAAGAGAAGCAGTCTGTTCCAACACTTCAATTCACTGTGCGAAGTGAATGGAGTGTTGCTTCACTTTCTAAATGCTGTCCTTTCAGAGAAAATCACTTTCCTTTGAAAGTGCCTTAAGCTACTTACAAGCATTCACAAGAAACTCACATGCATTTCTGTGAAAGAGAAGCAGTCTGTTCCAACACTTCAATTCACTGTGCGAAGTGAATGGAGTGTTGCTTCACTTTCTAAATGCTGTCCTTTCAGAAAAAATCACTCTCTTTTGAAACTGCCTTAATCTACTTACAAGCATTCACAAGAAACTCACATGCATTTCTGTGAAAGAGAAGCAGTCTGTTCCAACACTTCAATTCACTTTGCGAAGTGAATGGAGTGTTGCTTCACTTTCTAAATGCTGTCCTTTCAGAGAAAATCACTCTCTTTTGAAACTGACTTAAGCTACTTACAAGCATTCACAAGAAACTCACATCTGTTTCTCTGAAAGAGAAGCAGTCTGTTCCAACACTTCAATTTACTGTGCGAAGTGAATGGAGTGTTGCTTCACTTTCTAAATGCTGTCCTTTCAGAGAAAATCACTTTCCTTTGAAAGTGCCTTAAGCTACCTACAAAAATTCACAGAAAATTCACATCCGTTTCTCTGAAAGAGAAGCAGTCTGTTCCAACACTTCAATTCACTGTGCGAAGTGAATGGAGTGTTGCTTCACTTTCTAAATGCTGTCCTTTCAGAGAAAATCACTCTCTTTTGAAACTGCCTTAAGCTACTTACAAGGATTTAACAGACATTCACATGCATTTCTGTGAAAGAGAAGCAGTCTGTTGCAACACTTCAATTCACAGTGGTAAGTGAATGGAGTGTTGCTTCACTTTCGAAATGCTGTCCTTTCAGAGAAAATCACTTTCCTTTGAAAGTGCCTAAAGCTACTTACAAGCATTCAACTGAAATTCACATGCGTTTCTCTGAAAGAGAAGCAGTCTGTTCCAACACTTCAATTTACTGTGTGAAGTGAAGGGAGTGTTGCTTCACTTTCTAAATGCTGTCCTTTCAGAGAAAATCACTTTCCTTTGAAATTGCCTCAAGCTACATACAAGCATTTAACAGACATTCACATGCGTTTCTCTGAAAGAGAAGCAGTCTGTTCCAACACTTCAATTCACTGTGCGAAGTGACTGGAGTGTTGCTTCATTTTCTAAATGCTGTCCTTTCAGAGAAAATCACTTTGCTATGAAAGTGCCTTAAACTACTTTCAAAAATTCACAAAAAACTCAAATCCGTTTCTCTGAAAGAGAAGCAGTCTGTTCCAACACTTCAATTCACTGTGCGAAGTGAATGGAGTGTTGCTTCACTTTCTTCATTCTGTCCTTTCAGAGAAAATCACTTTCCTTTGAAAGTGCCTTAAGCTACTTACAAGCATTTAACAGACATGCACATTCGTTTCTCTGAAAGTGAAGCAGTCTGTTCTAACACTTCAATTCACTGTGCGAAGTGAATGGAGTGTTGCTTCACTTCCTAAATGCTGTCCTTTCAGAGAAAATCACTTTCCTTTGAAAGTGCCTTAAGCTACTTGCAAGCATTTAACAGACATTCACATGCGTTTCTCTGAAAGAGAAGCAGTCTGTTCCAACACTTCAATTCACTGTGCGAAGTGAATGGAGTGTTGCTTCACTTTCTAAATGCTCTCCTTTCAGAGAAAATCACTTTCCTTTGAAAGTGCCTTAAGCTACTTACAAAAATTCACAAAAAAACTGACATCCGTTTCTCTGAAAGAGAAGCAGTCTGTTCCAACACTTCAATTCACTGTGCGAAGTGAATGGAGTATTGCTTCACTTTCTAAATGCTGTCCTTTCAGAGAAAATCACTCTCTTTTGAAACTGACTTAAGCTACTTACAAGCATTCACAAGAAACTCACATCTGTTTCTCTGAAAGAGAAGCAGTCTGTTCCAACACTTCAATTCGCTGTGCGAAGAGATTGGAGTGTTGCTTCACTTTCTAAATGCTGTCCTTTCAGAGAAAATCCCTTTCCTTTGAAAGTGCCTTAAGCTACTTACAAGCATTCACAAGAAACTCACATGCATTTCTGTGAAAGAGAAGCAGTCTGTTCCATCACTTCAATTCACTGTGCGAAGTGAATGGAGTGTTGCTTCACTTTCTAAATGCTGTCCTGTCAGAGAAAATCACTTTCCTTTGAAAGTGCCTTAAGCTACTTACAAAAATTCACAGAAAGTTCACATCCGTTTCTCTGAAAGAGAAGCAGTCTGTTCCAACACTTCAATTCACTGTGCGAAGTGAATGGAGTGTTGCTTCACTTTCTAAATGCTGTCCTTTCAGAGAAAATCACTCTCTTTTGAAACTGCCTTAAGCTACTTACAAGGATTTAACAGACATTCACATGCATTTCTCTGAAAGAGAAGCAGTCTGTTGCAACACTTCAATTCACTGTGGGAAGTGAATGGAGTGTAGCTTCACTTTCGAAATGCTGTCCTTTCAGAGAAAATCACTTTCCTTTGAAAGTGCCTAAAGCTACTTACAAGCATTCAACTGAAATTCACATGCGTTTCTCTGAAAGAGAAGCAGTCTGTTCCAACACTTCAATTTACTGTGTGAAGTGAAGGGAGTGTTGCTTCACTTTCTAAATGCTGTCCTTTCAGAGAAAATCACTTTCCTTTGAAATTGCCTCAAGCTACATACAAGCATTTAACAGATATTCACATGCGTATCTCTGAAAGAGAAGCAGTCTGTTCCAACACTTCAATTCACTGTGCGAAGTGACTGGAGTGTTGCTTCATTTTCTAAATGCTGTCCTTTCAGAGAAAATCACATTCCTATGAAAGTGCCTTAAACTACTTTCAAAAATTCACAAAAAACTCAAATCCGTTTCTCTGAAAGAGAAGCAGTCTGTTCCAACACTTCAATTCACTGTGCGAAGTGAATGGAGTGTTGCTTCACTTTCTTAATTCTGTCCTTTCAGAGAAAATCACTTTCCTTTGAAAGTGCCTTAAGCTACTTACAAGGATTTAACAGACATTCACATGCGTTTCTCTGAAAGAGAAGCAGTCTGTTCCAACACTTCAATTCACTGTGCGAAGTGAATCGAGTGTTGCATCACTTTCTAAATGCTGTCCTTTCAGAGAAAATCACTTTCCTTTGAAAGTGCCTTTAGCTACTTGCAAGCATTTAACAGACATTCACATGCGTTTCTCTGAAAGAGAAGCAGTCTGTTCCAACACTTCAATTCACTGTGTGAAGTGAATGGAGTGTTGCTTCACTTTCTAAATGCTGTCCTTTCAGAGAAAATCACTTTCCTTTGAAAGTGCCTTAAGCTACTTACAAAAATTCACAAAAAACTGACATCCGTTTCTCTGAAAGAGAAGCAGTCTGTTCCAACACTTCAATTCACTGTGCGAAGTGAATGGAGTATTGCTTCACTTTCTAAATGCTGTCCTTTCAGAGAAAATCACTCTCTTTTGAAATTGACTTAAGCTACTTACAAGCATTCACAAGAAACTCACATCTGTTTCTCTGAAAGAGAAGCAGTCTATTCCAACACTTCAATTCATTGTGCGAAGTGAATGGAGTGTTGCTTCACTTTCTAAATGCTGTCCTTTCAGAGAAAATCACTTTCCTTTGAAAGTGCCTTAAGCTACTTACAAACATTCACAAGAAACTCACATGCATTTCTGTGAAAGAGAAGCAGTCTGTTCCAACACTTCAATTCACTGTGCGAAGTTAATGGAGTGTTGCTTCACTTTCTAAATGCTCTCCTTTTAGAGAAAATCACTCTCTTTTGAAACTGCCTTAAGCTACTTACAAGCATTCACAAGAAACTCACATCTGTTTCTCTGAAAGAGAAGCAGTCTGTTCCAACACTTCAATTCACTGTGCGAAGTGAATGGAGTGTTGCTTCACTTTCTAAATGCTGTCCTTTCAGAGAAAATCACTTTCCTTTGAAAGTGCCTTAAGCTACTTACAAGCATTCACAAGAAACTCACATGCATTTCTGTGAAAGAGAAGCAGTCTGTTCCAACACTTCAATTCACTGTGCGAAGTGAATGGAGTGTTGCTTCACTTTCTAAATGCTGTCCTTTCAGAAAAAATCACTCTCTTTTGAAACTGCCTTAATCTACTTACAAGCATTCACAAGAAACTCACATGCATTTCTGTGAAAGAGAAGCAGTCTGTTCCAACACTTCAATTCACTGTGCGAAGTGAATGGAGTGTTGCTTCACTTTCTAAATGCTGTCCTTTCAGAGAAAATCACTCTCTTTTGAAACTGACTTAAGCTACTTACAAGCATTCACAAGAAACTCACATCTGTTTCTCTGAAAGAGAAGCAGTCTGTTCCAACACTTCAATTTACTGTGCGAAGTGAATGGAGTGTTGCTTCACTTTCTAAATGCTGTCCTTTCAGAGAAAATCACTTTCCTTTGAAAGTGCCTTAAGCTACTTACAAGGATTTAACAGACATTCACATGCATTTCTCTGAAAGAGAAGCAGTCTGTTCCAACACTTCAATTCACTGGGCGAAGTGAATGGAGTGTTGCTTCACTTTCTAAATGCTGTCCTTTCAGAGAAAATCACTTTCCTTTGAAAGTGCCTTAAGCTACTTACAAGGATTTAACAGACATTCACATGCATTTCTCTGAAAGAGAAGCAGTCTGTTCCAACACTTCAATTTACTGTGCGAAGAGAATGGAGTGTTGTTTCATTTTGTAAGTGCTCTCCTTTCAGAGACAATCACTTTCCTATGAAAGTGCCTTAAGCTACTTAGAGAAATTCACAAAAAACTCACATCCGTTTCTCTGAAAGAGAAGCAGTCTGTTCCAACACTTCAATTCACTGTGCGAAGTGAATGGAGTGTTGCTTCACTTTCTAAATGCTGTCCTTTCAGAGAAAATCACTTTCCTTTGAAAGTGCCTTAAGCTACTTACCAGCATTTAACAGACATTCACATGCGTTTCTCTGAAAGAGAAGCAGTCTGTTCCAACACTTAAATTCACTGTGCGAAGTGAATGGAGTGTTGCTTCACTTTCTAAATGCTGTCCTTTCAGAGAAAATCACTTTCCTTTGAAAGTGCCTTAAGCTACTAACAAGCATTTAACAGACATTCACATGCATTTCTCTGAAAGAGAAGCAGTCTGTTCCAACACTTCAATTTACTGTGTGCAGTGAGGGGAGTGTTGCTTCACTTTCGAAATGCTGTCCTTTCAGAGAAAATCACTTTCCTTTGAAAGTGCCTAAAGCTACTTACAAGCATTCAACTGAAATTCACATGCGTTTCTCTGAAAGAGAAGCAGTCTGTTCCAACACTTCAATTTACTGTGTGAAGTGAAGGGAGTGTTGCTTCACTTTCTAAATGCTGTCCATTCAGAGAAAATCACTTTCCTTTGAAATTGCCTCAAGCTACATACAAGCATTTAACAGATATTCACATGCGTATCTCTGAAAGAGAAGCAGTCTGTTCCAACACTTCAATTCACTGTGCGAAGTGACTGGAGTGTTGCTTCATTTTCTAAATGCTGTCCTTTCAGAGAAAATCACATTCCTATGAAAGTGCCTTAAACTACTTTCAAAAATTCACAAAAAACTCAATCCGTTTCTCTGAAAGAGAAGCAGTCTGTTCCAACACTTCAATTCACTGTGCGAAGTGAATGGAGTGTTGCCTCACTTTCTTAATTCTGTCCTTTCAGAGAAAATCACTTTCCTTTGAAAGTGCCTTAAGCTACTTACAAGCATTTAACAGACATTCACATGCGTTTCTCTGAAAGAGAAGCAGTCTGTTCCAACACTTCAATTCACTGTGCGAAGTGAATGGAGTGTTGCTTCACTTTCTAAATGCTGTCCTTTCAGAGAAAATCACTTTCCTTTGAAAGTGCCTTAAGCTACTTACAAGCATTCACAAGAAACTCACATGCATTTCTGTGAAAGAGAAGCAGTCTGTTCCAACACTTCAATTCACTGTGCGAAGTGAATGGGGTGTTGCTTCACTTTCTAAATGCTGTCCTTTCAGAGAAAATCACTTTCCTTTGAAAGTGCCTTGAGCTACTTACAAGGATATAACAGACATTCACATGCATTTCTCTGAAAGAAAAGCAGTCTGTTCCAACACTTCAATTTACTGTGCGAAGTGAATGGAGTGTTGTTTCATTTTGTAAGTGCTGTCCTTTCAGAGACAATCACTTTTCTATGAAAGTGCCTTAAGCTACTTAGAAAAATTCACAAAAAACTCACATCCGTTTCTCTGAAAGAGAAGCAGTCTGTTCCAACACTTCAATTCACTGTGCGAAGTGAATGGAGTGTTGCTTCACTTTCTAAATGCTGTCCTTTCAGAGAAAATCACTTTCCTTTGAAAGTGCCTTAAGCTACTTACAAGCATTAAACAGACATTCACATGCGTTTCTCTGAAAGAGAAGCAGTCTGTTCCAACACTTCAATTTACTGTGTGAAGTGAGGGGAGTGTTGCTTCACTTTCTAAATGCTGTCCTTTCAGAGAAAATCACTTTCCTTTGAAATTGCCTCAAGCTACATACAAGCATTTAACAGACATTCACATGCGTTTCTTTGAAAGAGAAGCAGTCTGTTCCAACACTTCAATTCACTGTGCGAAGTGAATGGAGTGTTGCTTCACTTTCTAAATGCTGTCCTTTCAGAAAAAATCACTCTCTTTTGAAACTGCCTTAAGCTACTTACAAGGATTTAACAGACATTCACATGCATTTCTCTGAAAGAGAAGCAGTCTGTTGCAGCACTTCAATTCACTGTGGGAAGTGAATGGAGTGTTGCTTCACTTTCAAAATACTGTCCTTTCAGAGAAAATCACTTTCCTTTGAAAGTGCCTAAAGCTACTTACAAGCATTCAATTGAAATTCACATGCGTTTCTCTGAAAGAGAAGCAGTCTGTTCCAACACTTCAATTTACTGTGTGAAGTGAAGGGAGTGTTGCTTCACTTTCTAAATGCTGTCCTTTCAGAGAAAATCACTTTCCTTTGAAATTGCCTCAAACTACATACAAGCATTTAACAGACATTCACATGCGTTTCTCTGAAAGAGAAGCAGTCTGTTCCAACACTTCAATTCACTGTGCGAAGTGACTGGAGTGTTGCTTCATTTTCTAAATGCTGTCCTTTCAGAGAAAATCACTTTCCTATGAAAGTGCCTTAAACTACTTTCAAAAATTCTCAAAAGAATCAAATCCGTTTCTCTGAAAGAGAAGCAGTCTGTTCAAAACTTCAATTCACTGTGCGAAGTGAATGGAGTGTTGCTTCACTTTCTTAATTCTGTCCTTTCAGAGAAAATCACTTTCCTTTGAAAGTGCCTTAAGCTACTTACAAGCATTTAACAGACATTCACATGCGTTTCTCTGAAAGAGAAGCAGTCTGTTCCAACACTTCAATTCACTGTGCGAAGTGAATGGAGTGTTGCTTCACTTTCTAAATGCTGTCCTTTCAGAGAAAATCACTTTCCTTTGAAAGTGCCTTTAGCTACTTGCAAGCATTTAACAGACATTCACATGCGTTTCTCTGAAAGAGAAGCAGTCTGTTCCAACACTTCAATTCACTGTGCGAAGTGAATGGAGTGTTGCTTCACTTTCTAAATGCTGTCCTTTCAGAGAAAATCACTTTCCTTTGAAAGTGCCTTAAGCTACTTACAAAAATTCACAAAAAACTGACATCCGTTTCTCTGAAAGAGAAGCAGTCTGTTCCAACACTTCAATTCACTGTGCGAAGTGAATGGAGTATTGCTTCACTTTCTAAATGCTGTCCTTTCAGAGAAAATCACTCTCTTTTGAAATTGACTTAAGCTACTTACAAGCATTCACAAGAAACTCACATCTGTTTCTCTGAAAGAGAAGCAGTCTATTCCAACACTTCAATTCATTGTGCGAAGTGAATGGAGTGTTGCTTCACTTTCTAAATGCTGTCCTTTCAGAGAAAATCACTTTCCTTTGAAAGTGCCTTAAGCTACTTACAAGCATTCACAAGAAACTCACATGCATTTCTGTGAAAGAGAAGCAGTCTGTTCCAACACTTCAATTCACTGTGCGAAGTTAATGGAGTGTTGCTTCACTTTCTAAATGCTCTCCTTTTAGAGAAAATCACTCTCTTTTGAAACTGCCTTAAGCTACTTACAAGCATTCACAAGAAACTCACATCTGTTTCTCTGAAAGAGAAGCAGTCTTTTCCAACACTTCAATTCACTGTGCGAAGTGAATGGGGTGTTGCTTCACTTTCTAAATGCTGTCCTTTCAAAGAAAATCACTTTCCTTTGAAAGTGCCTTAAGCTACTTACAAGCATTCACAAGAAACTCACATGCATTTCTGTGAAAGAGAAGCAGTCTGTTCCAACACTTCAATTCACTGTGCGAAGTGAATGGAGTGTTGCTTCACTTTCTGAATGCTGTCCTTTCAGAAAAAATTACTCTCTTTTGAAACTGCCTAATCTACTTACAAGGATTCACAAGAAACTCACATCTGTTTCTCTGAAAGAGAAGCAATCTGTTCCAACACTTCAATTCACTGTGCGAAGTGAATGGAGTGTTGCTTCACTTTCTAAATGCTGACCTTTCAGAGAAAATCACTCTCTTTTGAAACTGACTTAAGCTACTTACAAGCATTCACAAGAAACTCACATCTGTTTCTCTGAAAGAGAAGCAGTCTGTTCCAACACTTCAATTCACTGTGCGAAGTGAATGGAGTGTTGCTTCACTTTCTAAATGCTGTCCTTTCAGAGAAAATCACTTTCCTTTGAAAGTGCCTTAAGCTACTTACAAGGATTTAACAGACATTCACATGCATTTCTCTGAAAGAGAAGCAGTCTGTTCCAACACTTCAATTCACTGTGCGAAGTGAATGGAGAGTTGCTTCACTTTCTAAATGCTGTCCTTTCAGAGAAAATCACTTTCCTTTGAAAGTGCCTTAAGCTACTTACAAGGATTTAACAGACATTCACATGCATTTCTCTGAAAGAAAAGCAGTCTGTTCCAACACTTCAATTTACTGTGCGAAGTGAATGGAGTGTTGTTTCATTTTGTAAGTGCTGTCCTTTCAGAGACAATCACTTTCCTATGAAAGTGCCTTAAGCTACTTAGAAAAATTCACAAAAAACTCACATCCGTTTCTCTGAAAGAGAAGCAGTCTGTTCCAACACTTCAATTCACTGTGCGAAGTGAATGGAGTGTTGCTTCACTTTCTAAATGCTGTCCTTTCAGAGAAAATCACTTTCCTTTGAAAGTGCCTTAAGCTACTTACAAGCATTTAACAGACATTCACATGCGTTTCTCTGAAAGAGAAGCAGTCTGTTCCAACACTTCAATTCACTGTGCGAAGTGAATGGAGTGTTGCTTCACTTTCTAAATGCTGTCCTTTCAGAGAAAATCACTTTCCTTTGAAAGTGCCTTAAGCTACTAACAAGCATTTAACAGACATTCACATGCATTTCTCTGAAAGAGAAGCAGTCTGTTCCAACACTTCAATTTACTGTGTGAAGTGAGGGGAGTGTTGCTTCACTTTCTAAATGCTGTCCTTTCAGAGAAAATCACTTTCCTTTGAAATTGCCTCAAGCTACATACAAGCATTTAACAGACATTCACATGCGTTTCTTTGAAAGAGAAGCAGTCTGTTCCAACACTTCAATTCACTGTGCGAAGTGAATGGAGTGTTGCTTCACTTTCTAAATGCTGTCCTTTCAGAGAAAATCACTCTCTTTTGAAACTGCCTTAAGCTACTTACAAGGACTTAACAGACATTCACATGCATTTCTCTGAAAGAGAAGCAGTCTGTTGCAGCACTTCAATTCACTGTGGGAAGTGAATGGAGTGTTGCTTCACTTTCGAAATGCTGTCCTTTCAGAGAAAATCACTTTCCTTTGAAAGTGCCTAAAGCTACTTACAAGCATTAAATTGAAATTCACATGCGTTTCTCTGAAAGAGAAGCAGTCTGTTCCAACACTTCAATTTACTGTGTGAAGTGAAGGGAGTGTTGCTTCACTTTCTAAATGCTGTCCTTTCAGAGAAAATCACTTTCCTTTGAAATTGCCTCAAGCTACATACAAGCATTTAACAGACATTCACATGCGTTTCTCTGAAAGAGAAGCAGTCTGTTCCAACACTTCAATTCACTGTGCGAAGTGACTGGAGTGTTGCTTCATTTTCTAAATGCTGTCCTTTCAGAGAAAATCACTTTCCTATGAAAGTGCCTTAAACTACTTTCAAAAATTCACAAAAAACTCAAATCCGTTTCTCTGAAAGAGAAGCAGTCTGTTCCAACACTTCAATTCACTGTGCGAAGTGAATGGAGTGTTGCTTCACTTTCTTAATTCTGTCCTTTCAGAGAAAATCACTTTCCTTTGAAAGTGCCTTAAGCTACTGACCAGCATTTAACAGACATTCACATGCGTTTCTCTGAAAGAGAAGCAGTCAGTTCCAACACTTCAATTCACTGTGCGAAGTGAATGGAGTGTTGCTTCACTTTCTAAATGCTGTCCTTTCAGAGAAAATCACTTTCCTTTGAAAGTGCCTTTAGCTACTTGCAAGCATTTAACAGACATTCACATGCGTTTCTCTGAAAGAGAAGCAGTCTGTTCCAACACTTCACTTCACTGAGCGAAGTGAATGGAGTGTTACTTGACTTTCTCAATGCTGTTCTTTCAGAGAAAATCACTCTCTTTTGAAATTGACTTAAGCTACTTACAAGCATTCACAAGAAACTCCCATCTGTTTCTCTGAAAGAGAAGCAGTCTGTTCCAACACTTCAATTCATTGTGCGAAGTGAATGGAGTGTTGCTTCACTTTCTAAATGCTGTCCTTTCAGAGAAAATCACTTTCCTTTGAAAGTGCCTTAAGCTACTTACAAGCATTCACAAGAAACTCACATGCATTTCTGTGAAAGAGAAGCAGTCTGTTCCAACACTTCAATTCACTGTGCGAAGTGAATGGAGTGTTGCTTCACTTTCTAAATGCTCTCCTTTTAGAGAAAATCACTCTCTTTTGAAACTGCCTTAGGCGACTTACAAGCATTCACAAGAAACTCACATCTGTTTCTCTGAAAGAGAAGCAGTCTGTTCCAACACTTCAATTCACTGTTCGAAGTGAATGGAGTGTTGCTTCACTTTCTAAATGCTGTCCTTTCAGAGAAAATCACTTTCCTTTGAAAGTGCCTTAAGCTACTTACAAGCATTCACAAGAAACTCACATGCATTTCTGTGAAAGAGAAGCAGTCTGTTCCAACACTTCAATTCACTGTGCGAAGTGAATGGAGTGTTGCTTCACTTTCTAAATGCTGTCCTTTCAGAGAAAATCACTTTCCTTTGAAAGTGCCTTGAGCTACTTACAAGGATTTAACAGACATTCACATGCATTTCTCTGAAAGAGAAGCAGTCTGTTCCAACACTTCAATTCACTGTGCGAAGTGAATGGAGTGTTGCTTCACTTTCTAAATGCTGTCCTTTCAGAGAAAATCACTTTCCTTTGAAAGTGCCTTAAGCTACTTACAAGGATTTAACAGACATTCACATGCATTTCTCTGAAAGAGAAGCAGTCTGTTCCAACACTTCAATTTACTGTGCGAAGTGAATGGAGTGTTGTTTCATTTTGTAAGTGCTGTCCTTTCAGAGACAATCACTTTCCTGTGAAAGTACCTTAAGCTACTTAGAAAAATTCACAAAAAACTCACATCCGTTTCTCTGAAAGAGAAGCAGTCTGTTCCAACACTTCAATTCACTGTGCGAAGTGAATGGAGTGTTGCTTCACTTTCTAAATGCTGTCCTTTCAGAGAAAATCATTTTCCTTTGAAAGTGCCTTAAGCTACTTACAAGCATTTAACAGACATTCACATGCGTTTCTCGGAAAGAGAAGCAGTCTGTTCCAACACTTCAATTCACTGTGCGAAGTGAATGGAGTGTTGCTTCACTTTCTAAATGCTGTCCTTTCAGAGAAAATCACTTTCCTTTGAAAGTGCCTTAAGCTACTAACAAGCATTTAACAGACATTCACATGCGTTTCTCTGAAAGAGAAGCAGTCTGTTCCAACACTTCAATTTACTGTGTGAAGTGAAGGGAGTGTTGCTTCACTTTCTAAATGCTGTCCTTTCAGAGAAAATCACTTTGCTTTGAAATTGCCTCAAGCTACATACAAGCATTTAACAGACATTCACATGCGTTTCTCTGAAAGAGAAGCAGTCTGTTCCAACACTTCAATTCACTGTGCGAAGTGAATGGAGTGTTGCTTCACTTTCTAAATGCTGTCCTTTCAGAGAAAATCACTTTCCTTTGAAAGTGCCTTAAGCTACTTGCAAGCATTTAACAGATATTCACATGCGTTTCTCTGAAAGAGAAGCAGTCTGTTCCAACACTTCAATTCACTGTGCGAAGTGAATGGAGTGTTGCTTCACTTTCTAAATGCTGTCCTTTCATAGAAAATCACTTTCCTTTGAAAGTGCCTTAAGCTACTTACAAGCATTCAACAGACATTCACATGCGTTTCTCTGAAAGAGAAGCAGTCTGTTCCAACACTTCAATTCACTGTGGGAAGTGAATGGAGTGTTGCTTCACTTTCTAAATGCTGTCCTTTCAGAGAAAATCACTTTCCTTTGAAAGTGCCTTAAGCTACTTACAAGCTTTCACAAAAAACTCACATCCGTTTCTCTGAAAGAGAAGCAGTCTGTTCCAACACTTCAATTCACTGTGCGAAGTGAATGGAGTGTTGCATCACTTTCTAAATGCTGTCCTTTCAGAGAAAATCACTTTCCTTTGAAAGTGCCTTCAGCTACTTACAAGCATTTAACAGACATTCACATGCGTTTCTCGGAAAGAGAAGCAGTCTGTTCCAACACTTCAATTCACTGTGCGCAGTGAATGGAGTGTTGCTTCACTTTCTAAATGCTGTCCTTTCAGAGAAAATCACTTTCCTTTGAAAGTGCCTTAGCTACTTACAAGCATTCTGCAGAAATTCACATGCGTTTCTCTGAAAGAGAAGCAGTCTGTTCCAACACTTCAATTCACTGTGCGAAGTGAATGGAGTGTTGCTTCACTTTCTAAATGCTGTCCTTTCAGAGAAAATCACTCTCTTTTGAAACTGACTTAAGCTACTTAGAAGCATTCACAAGAAACTCACATCTGTTTCTCTGAAAGAGAAGCAGTCTGTTCCAACACTTCAATTCACTGTGCGAAGTGAATGGAGTGTTGCTTCACTTTCTTAATGCTGTCCTTTCAGAGAAAATCACTTTCCTTTGAAAGTGCCTTAAGCTACTTACAAGCATTGAACAGAAATTCACATGCGTTTCTCTGAAAGAGAAGCAGTCTGTTCCAACACTTCAATTCACTGTGCGAAGTGAATGGAGTGTTGCTTCACTTTCTAAATGCTGTCCTTTCAGAGAAAATCACTTTCCTTTGAAAGTGCCTTAAGCTACTTTCAAGCTTTCACAAAAAACTCACATCCGTTTCTCTGAAAGAGAAGCAGTCTGTTCCAACACTTCAATTCACTGTGCGAAGTGAATGGAGTGTTGCTTCACTTTCTAAATGCTGTCCTTTCAGAGAAAATCACTTTCCTTTGAAAGTGCCTTAAGCTACTTACAAGGATTTAACAGACATTCACATGCATTTCTCTGAAAGAGAAGCAGTCTGTTCCAACACTTCAATTCACTGTGCGAAGTGAATGGAGTGTTACTTGACTTTCTCAATGCTGTTCTTTCAGAGAAAATCACTCTCTTTTGAAACTGCCTTAAGCGACTTACAAGCATTCACAAGAAACTCACATCTGTTTCTCTGAAAGAGAAGCAGTCTGTTCCAACACTTCAATTCACTGTTCGAAGTGAATGGAGTGTTGCTTCACTTTCTAAATGCTGTCCTTTCAGAGAAAATCACTTTCCTTTGAAAGTGCCTTAAGCTACTTACAAGCATTCACAAGAAACTCACATGCATTTCTGTGAAAGAGAAGCAGTCTGTTCCAACACTTCAATTCACTGTGCGAAGTGAATGGAGTGTTGCTTCACTTTCTAAATGCTGTCCTTTCAGAGAAAATCACTTTCCTTTGAAAGTGCCTTGAGCTACTTACAAGGATTTAACAGACATTCACATGCATTTCTCTGAAAGAGAAGCAGTCTGTTCCAACACTTCAATTCACTGTGCGAAGTGAATGGAGTGTTGCTTCACTTTCTAAATGCTGTCCTTTCAGAGAAAATCACTTTCCTTTGAAAGTGCCTTAAGCTACTTACAAGGATTTAACAGACATTCACATGCATTTCTCTGAAAGAGAAGCAGTCTGTTCCAACACTTCAATTTACTGTGCGAAGTGAATGGAGTGTTGTTTCATTTTGTAAGTGCTGTCCTTTCAGAGACAATCACTTTCCTGTGAAAGTACCTTAAGCTACTTAGAAAAATTCACAAAAAACTCACATCCGTTTCTCTGAAAGAGAAGCAGTCTGTTCCAACACTTCAATTCACTGTGCGAAGTGAATGGAGTGTTGCTTCACTTTCTAAATGCTGTCCTTTCAGAGAAAATCATTTTCCTTTGAAAGTGCCTTAAGCTACTTACAAGCATTTAACAGACATTCACATGCGTTTCTCTGAAAGAGAAGCAGTCTGTTCCAACACTTCACTTCACTGAGCGAAGTGAATGGAGTGTTACTTGACTTTCTCAATGCTGTTCTTTCAGAGAAAATCACTCTCTTTTGAAATTGACTTAAGCTACTTACAAGCATTCACAAGAAACTCCCATCTGTTTCTCTGAAAGAGAAGCAGTCTGTTCCAACACTTCAATTCATTGTGCGAAGTGAATGGAGTGTTGCTTCACTTTCTAAATGCTGTCCTTTCAGAGAAAATCACTTTCCTTTGAAAGTGCCTTAAGCTACTTACAAGCATTCACAAGAAACTCACATGCATTTCTGTGAAAGAGAAGCAGTCTGTTCCAACACTTCAATTCACTGTGCGAAGTGAATGGAGTGTTGCTTCACTTTCTAAATGCTCTCCTTTTAGAGAAAATCACTCTCTTTTGAAACTGCCTTAAGCGACTTACAAGCATTCACAAGAAACTCACATCTGTTTCTCTGAAAGAGAAGCAGTCTGTTCCAACACTTCAATTCACTGTTCGAAGTGAATGGAGTGTTGCTTCACTTTCTAAATGCTGTCCTTTCAGAGAAAATCACTTTCCTTTGAAAGTGCCTTAAGCTACTTACAAGCATTCACAAGAAACTCACATGCATTTCTGTGAAAGAGAAGCAGTCTGTTCCAACACTTCAATTCACTGTGCGAAGTGAATGGAGTGTTGCTTCACTTTCTAAATGCTGTCCTTTCAGAGAAAATCACTTTCCTTTGAAAGTGCCTTGAGCTACTTACAAGGATTTAACAGACATTCACATGCATTTCTCTGAAAGAGAAGCAGTCTGTTCCAACACTTCAATTCACTGTGCGAAGTGAATGGAGTGTTGCTTCACTTTCTAAATGCTGTCCTTTCAGAGAAAATCACTTTCCTTTGAAAGTGCCTTAAGCTACTTACAAGGATTTAACAGACATTCACATGCATTTCTCTGAAAGAGAAGCAGTCTGTTCCAACACTTCAATTTACTGTGCGAAGTGAATGGAGTGTTGTTTCATTTTGTAAGTGCTGTCCTTTCAGAGACAATCACTTTCCTGTGAAAGTACCTTAAGCTACTTAGAAAAATTCACAAAAAACTCACATCCGTTTCTCTGAAAGAGAAGCAGTCTGTTCCAACACTTCAATTCACTGTGCGAAGTGAATGGAGTGTTGCTTCACTTTCTAAATGCTGTCCTTTCAGAGAAAATCATTTTCCTTTGAAAGTGCCTTAAGCTACTTACAAGCATTTAACAGACATTCACATGCGTTTCTCGGAAAGAGAAGCAGTCTGTTCCAACACTTCAATTCACTGTGCGAAGTGAATGGAGTGTTGCTTCACTTTCTAAATGCTGTCCTTTCAGAGAAAATCACTTTCCTTTGAAAGTGCCTTAAGCTACTAACAAGCATTTAACAGACATTCACATGCGTTTCTCTGAAAGAGAAGCAGTCTGTTCCAACACTTCAATTTACTGTGTGAAGTGAAGGGAGTGTTGCTTCACTTTCTAAATGCTGTCCTTTCAGAGAAAATCACTTTGCTTTGAAATTGCCTCAAGCTACATACAAGCATTTAACAGACATTCACATGCGTTTCTCTGAAAGAGAAGCAGTCTGTTCCAACACTTCAATTCACTGTGCGAAGTGAATGGAGTGTTGCTTCACTTTCTAAATGCTGTCCTTTCAGAGAAAATCACTTTCCTTTGAAAGTGCCTTAAGCTACTTGCAAGCATTTAACAGATATTCACATGCGTTTCTCTGAAAGAGAAGCAGTCTGTTCCAACACTTCAATTCACTGTGCGAAGTGAATGGAGTGTTGCTTCACTTTCTAAATGCTGTCCTTTCATAGAAAATCACTTTCCTTTGAAAGTGCCTTAAGCTACTTACAAGCATTCAACAGACATTCACATGCGTTTCTCTGAAAGAGAAGCAGTCTGTTCCAACACTTCAATTCACTGTGGGAAGTGAATGGAGTGTTGCTTCACTTTCTAAATGCTGTCCTTTCAGAGAAAATCACTTTCCTTTGAAAGTGCCTTAAGCTACTTACAAGCTTTCACAAAAAACTCACATCCGTTTCTCTGAAAGAGAAGCAGTCTGTTCCAACACTTCAATTCACTGTGCGAAGTGAATGGAGTGTTGCATCACTTTCTAAATGCTGTCCTTTCAGAGAAAATCACTTTCCTTTGAAAGTGCCTTCAGCTACTTACAAGCATTTAACAGACATTCACATGCGTTTCTCGGAAAGAGAAGCAGTCTGTTCCAACACTTCAATTCACTGTGCGCAGTGAATGGAGTGTTGCTTCACTTTCTAAATGCTGTCCTTTCAGAGAAAATCACTTTCCTTTGAAAGTGCCTTAGCTACTTACAAGCATTCTGCAGAAATTCACATGCGTTTCTCTGAAAGAGAAGCAGTCTGTTCCAACACTTCAATTCACTGTGCGAAGTGAATGGAGTGTTGCTTCACTTTCTAAATGCTGTCCTTTCAGAGAAAATCACTCTCTTTTGAAACTGACTTAAGCTACTTAGAAGCATTCACAAGAAACTCACATCTGTTTCTCTGAAAGAGAAGCAGTCTGTTCCAACACTTCAATTCACTGTGCGAAGTGAATGGAGTGTTGCTTCACTTTCTTAATGCTGTCCTTTCAGAGAAAATCACTTTCCTTTGAAAGTGCCTTAAGCTACTTACAAGCATTGAACAGAAATTCACATGCGTTTCTCTGAAAGAGAAGCAGTCTGTTCCAACACTTCAATTCACTGTGCGAAGTGAATGGAGTGTTGCTTCACTTTCTAAATGCTGTCCTTTCAGAGAAAATCACTTTCCTTTGAAAGTGCCTTAAGCTACTTTCAAGCTTTCACAAAAAACTCACATCCGTTTCTCTGAAAGAGAAGCAGTCTGTTCCAACACTTCAATTCACTGTGCGAAGTGAATGGAGTGTTGCTTCACTTTCTAAATGCTGTCCTTTCAGAGAAAATCACTTTCCTTTGAAAGTGCCTTAAGCTACTTACAAGGATTTAACAGACATTCACATGCATTTCTCTGAAAGAGAAGCAGTCTGTTCCAACACTTCAATTCACTGTGCGAAGTGAATGGAGTGTTACTTGACTTTCTCAATGCTGTTCTTTCAGAGAAAATCACTCTCTTTTGAAACTGCCTTAAGCGACTTACAAGCATTCACAAGAAACTCACATCTGTTTCTCTGAAAGAGAAGCAGTCTGTTCCAACACTTCAATTCACTGTTCGAAGTGAATGGAGTGTTGCTTCACTTTCTAAATGCTGTCCTTTCAGAGAAAATCACTTTCCTTTGAAAGTGCCTTAAGCTACTTACAAGCATTCACAAGAAACTCACATGCATTTCTGTGAAAGAGAAGCAGTCTGTTCCAACACTTCAATTCACTGTGCGAAGTGAATGGAGTGTTGCTTCACTTTCTAAATGCTGTCCTTTCAGAGAAAATCACTTTCCTTTGAAAGTGCCTTGAGCTACTTACAAGGATTTAACAGACATTCACATGCATTTCTCTGAAAGAGAAGCAGTCTGTTCCAACACTTCAATTCACTGTGCGAAGTGAATGGAGTGTTGCTTCACTTTCTAAATGCTGTCCTTTCAGAGAAAATCACTTTCCTTTGAAAGTGCCTTAAGCTACTTACAAGGATTTAACAGACATTCACATGCATTTCTCTGAAAGAGAAGCAGTCTGTTCCAACACTTCAATTTACTGTGCGAAGTGAATGGAGTGTTGTTTCATTTTGTAAGTGCTGTCCTTTCAGAGACAATCACTTTCCTGTGAAAGTACCTTAAGCTACTTAGAAAAATTCACAAAAAACTCACATCCGTTTCTCTGAAAGAGAAGCAGTCTGTTCCAACACTTCAATTCACTGTGCGAAGTGAATGGAGTGTTGCTTCACTTTCTAAATGCTGTCCTTTCAGAGAAAATCATTTTCCTTTGAAAGTGCCTTAAGCTACTTACAAGCATTTAACAGACATTCACATGCGTTTCTCGGAAAGAGAAGCAGTCTGTTCCAACACTTCAATTCACTGTGCGAAGTGAATGGAGTGTTGCTTCACTTTCTAAATGCTGTCCTTTCAGAGAAAATCACTTTCCTTTGAAAGTGCCTTAAGCTACTAACAAGCATTTAACAGACATTCACATGCGTTTCTCTGAAAGAGAAGCAGTCTGTTCCAACACTTCAATTTACTGTGTGAAGTGAAGGGAGTGTTGCTTCACTTTCTAAATGCTGTCCTTTCAGAGAAAATCACTTTGCTTTGAAATTGCCTCAAGCTACATACAAGCATTTAACAGACATTCACATGCGTTTCTCTGAAAGAGAAGCAGTCTGTTCCAACACTTCAATTCACTGTGCGAAGTGAATGGAGTGTTGCTTCACTTTCTAAATGCTGTCCTTTCAGAGAAAATCACTTTCCTTTGAAAGTGCCTTAAGCTACTTGCAAGCATTTAACAGATATTCACATGCGTTTCTCTGAAAGAGAAGCAGTCTGTTCCAACACTTCAATTCACTGTGCGAAGTGAATGGAGTGTTGCTTCACTTTCTAAATGCTGTCCTTTCATAGAAAATCACTTTCCTTTGAAAGTGCCTTAAGCTACTTACAAGCATTCAACAGACATTCACATGCGTTTCTCTGAAAGAGAAGCAGTCTGTTCCAACACTTCAATTCACTGTGGGAAGTGAATGGAGTGTTGCTTCACTTTCTAAATGCTGTCCTTTCAGAGAAAATCACTTTCCTTTGAAAGTGCCTTAAGCTACTTACAAGCTTTCACAAAAAACTCACATCCGTTTCTCTGAAAGAGAAGCAGTCTGTTCCAACACTTCAATTCACTGTGCGAAGTGAATGGAGTGTTGCATCACTTTCTAAATGCTGTCCTTTCAGAGAAAATCACTTTCCTTTGAAAGTGCCTTCAGCTACTTACAAGCATTTAACAGACATTCACATGCGTTTCTCGGAAAGAGAAGCAGTCTGTTCCAACACTTCAATTCACTGTGCGCAGTGAATGGAGTGTTGCTTCACTTTCTAAATGCTGTCCTTTCAGAGAAAATCACTTTCCTTTGAAAGTGCCTTAGCTACTTACAAGCATTCTGCAGAAATTCACATGCGTTTCTCTGAAAGAGAAGCAGTCTGTTCCAACACTTCAATTCACTGTGCGAAGTGAATGGAGTGTTGCTTCACTTTCTAAATGCTGTCCTTTCAGAGAAAATCACTCTCTTTTGAAACTGACTTAAGCTACTTAGAAGCATTCACAAGAAACTCACATCTGTTTCTCTGAAAGAGAAGCAGTCTGTTCCAACACTTCAATTCACTGTGCGAAGTGAATGGAGTGTTGCCTCACTTTCTTAATGCTGTCCTTTCAGAGAAAATCACTTTCCTTTGAAAGTGCCTTAAGCTACTTACAAGCATTGAACAGAAATTCACATGCGTTTCTCTGAAAGAGAAGCAGTCTGTTCCAACACTTCAATTCACTGTGCGAAGTGAATGGAGTGTTGCTTCACTTTCTAAATGCTGTCCTGTCAGAGAAAATCACTTTCCTTTGAAAGTGCCTTAAGCTACTTTCAAGCTTTCACAAAAAACTCACATCCGTTTCTCTGAAAGAGAAGCAGTCTGTTCCAACACTTCAATTCACTGTGCGAAGTGAATGGAGTGTTGCTTCACTTTCTAAATGCTGTCCTTTCAGAGAAAATCACTTTCCTTTGAAAGTGCCTTAAGCTACTTACAAGGATTTAACAGACATTCACATGCATTTCTCTGAAAGAGAAGCAGTCTGTTCCAACACTTCAATTTACTGTGCGAAGTGAATGGAGTGTTGTTTCATTTTGTAAGTGCTGTCCTTTCAGAGAAAATCACTTTCCTATGAAAGTGCCTTAAGCTACATAGAAAAATTCACAAAAAACTCACATCCGTTTCTCTGAAAGAGAAGCAGTCTGTTCCAACCCTTCAATTCACTGTGCGATGTGAATGGAGTGTTGCTTCACTTTCTAAATGCTGTCCTTTCAGAGAAAATCACTTTCCTTTGAAAGTGCCTTAAGCTACTTACAAGCATTTAACAGACATTCACATGCGTTTCTCTGAAAGAGAAGAAGTCTGTTCCAACACTTCAAATCACTGTGCGAAGTGAATGGAGTGTTGCTTCACTTTCTAAATGCTGTCCTTTCAGAGAAAATCACTCTCTTTTGAAACTGACTTAAGCTACTTAGAAGCATTCACAAGAAACTCACATCTGTTTCTCTGAAAGAGAAGCAGTCTGTTCCAACACTTCAATTCACTGTGCGAAGTGAATGGAGTGTTGCTTCACTTTCTAAATGCTGTCCTGTCAGAGAAAATCACTTTCCTTTGAAAGTGCCTTAAGCTACTTTCAAGCTTTCACAAAAAACTCACATCCGTTTCTCGGAAAGAGAAGCAGTCTGTTCCAACACTTCAATTCACTGTGCGAAGTGAATGGAGTGTTGCTTCACTTTCTAAATGCAGTCCTTTCAGAGAAAATCACTTTTATTTGAAAGTGCCTTAAGCTACTAACAAGCATTTAACAGACATTCACATGCGTTTCTCTGAAAGAGAAGCAGTCTGTTCCAACACTTCAATTCACTGTGCGAAGTGAATGGAGTGTTGCTTCATTTTCTAAATGCTGTCCTTTCAGAGAAAATCACTTTCCTTTGAAAGTGCCTTAAACTACTTACAAGCATTCAACAGACATTCACATGCGTTTCTCTGAAAGAGAAGCAGTCTGTTCCAACACTTCAATTCACTGTGCGAAGTGAATGGAGTGTTGTTTCACTTTCTAAATGCTGTCCTTTCAGAGAAAATCACTTTCCTTTGAAAGTGCCTTAAGCTACTTACAAGCATTGAACAGAAATTCACATGCGTTTCTCTGAAAGAGAAGCAGTCTGTTACAACACTTCAATTCACTGTGCGGAGTGAATGGAGTGTTGCTTCACTTTCTAAATACTGTCCTTTCAGAGAAAATCACTTTCCTTTGAAAGTGCCTTAAGCTACTTACAAGCTTTCACAAAAAACTCACATCCGTTTCTCTGAAAGAGAAGCAGTCTGTTCCAACACTTTAATTCACTGTGCGAAGTGAATGGAGTGTTGCTTCACTTTCTAAATGCTGTCCTTTCAGAGAAAAATCGCTTTCCTTTGAAAGTGCCTTAAGCTACTTACAAGCTTTCACAAAAAACTTACATCCGTTTCTCTGAAAGAGAAGCAGTCTGTTCCAACACTTCAATTCACTGTGCGAAGTGAATGGAGTGTTGCTTCAATTTCTAAATGCTGTCCTTTCAGAGAAAATCACTTTCCTTTGAAAGTGCCTTAAGCTACTTACAAGCATTCAACAGAAATTCACATGCGTTTCTCTGAAAGAGAAGCAGTCTGTTCCAACACTTCAATTCACTGTGCGAAGTGAATGGAGTGTTGCTTCACTTTCTAAATGCTGTCCTTTCAGAGAAAATCACTTTCCTGTGAAAGTGCCTTAAGCTAGTTACAAGCATTCAACAGAAATTCACATGCGTTTCTCTGTAAGAGAAGCAGTCTGTTCCAACACTTCAATTCACTGTGCGAAGTGAATGGAGTGTTGCTTGACTTTCTCAATGGTGTCCTTTCAGAGAAAATCACTTTCCTTTGAAAGTGCCTTAAGCTACTTACAAGCATTGAACAGAAATTCACATGCGTTTCTCTGAAAGAGAAGCAGTGTGTTCCAACACTTCAATTCACTGTGCGAAGTGAATGGAGTGTTGCTTCACTTTCTAAATGCTGTCCTTTCAGAGATAATCACTTTCCTTTGAAAGTGCCTTAAGCTACTTACAAGCATTCAACAGAAATTCACATGCGTTTCTCTGAAAGAGAAGCAGTCTGTTCCAACACTTCAATTCACTGTACGAAGTGAATGGAGTGTTGCTTCACTTTCTAAATGCTGTCCTTTCAGAGAAAATCACTTTCCTTTGAAAGTGCCTTAAGCTACTTACAAGCTTTCACAAAAAACTCACATCCGTTTCTCTGAAAGAGAAGCAGTCTGTTCCAACAATTCAATTCACTGTGCGAAGTGAATGGAGTGTTGCTTCACTTTCTAAATGCTGTCCTTTCAGAGAAAATCACTTTCCTTTGAAAGTGCCTTAAGCTACTTACAAGCTTTCACAAAAAACTCACATCCGTTTCTCTGCAAGAGAAGCAGTCTGTTCCAACACTTTAATTCACTGTGCGAAGTGAATGGAGTGTTGCTTCACTTTCTAAATGCTGTCCTTTCAGAGAAAAATCGCTTTCCTTTGAAAGTGCCTTAAGCTACTTACAAGCTTTCACAAAAAACTTACATCCGTTTCTCTGAAAGAGAAGCAGTCTGTTCCAACACTTCAATTCACTGTGCGAAGTGAATGGAGTGTTGCTTCAATTTCTAAATGCTGTCCTTTCAGAGAAAATCACTTTCCTTTGAAAGTGCCTTAAGCTACTTACAAGCATTCACAAGAAACTCACATCTGTTTCTCTGAAAGAGAAGCAGTCTGTTCCAACACTTCAATTCACTGTGCGAAGTGAATGGAGTGTTGCTTCACTTTCTAAATGCTGTCCTTTCAGAGAAAATCACTTTCCTGTGAAAGTGCCTTAAGCTAGTTACAAGCATTCAACAGAAATTCACATGCATTTCTCTGTAAGAGAAGCAGTCTGTTCCAACACTTCAATTCACTGTGCGAAGTGAATGGAGTGTTGCTTGACTTTCTCAATGGTGTCCTTTCAGAGAAAATCACTTTCCTTTGAAAGTGCCTTAACCTACTTACAAGCATTCAACAGAAATTCACATGCGTTTCTCTGAAAGAGAAGCAGTGTGTTCCAACACTTCAATTCACTGTGCGAAGTGAATGGAGTGTTGCTTCACTTTCTAAATGCTGTCCTGTCAGAGAAAATCACTTTCCATTGAAAGTGCCTTAAGCTACTTACAAGCTTTCACAAAAAACTCACATCCGTTTCTCTGAAAGAGAAGCAGTCTGTTCCAACACTTCAATTCACTGTGCGAAGTGAGTGGAGTGTTGCTTCACTTTCTAAATGCTGCCCTTTCAGAGAAAATCACTTTCCTTTGAAAGTGCCTTAAGCTACTTACAAGCATTTAACAGACATTCACATGCGTTTCTCTGAAAGAGAAGAAGTCTGTTCCAACACTTCAATTCTCTGTGCGAAGTGAATGGAGTGTTGCTTCACTTTCTAAATGCTGTCCTTTCAGAGAAAATCACTTTCCTTTGAAAGTTCCTTATGCTACTTGCAAGCATTTAACAGACATTCACATGCGTTTCTCTGAAAGAGAAGCAGTGTGTTCCAACACTTCAATTCACTGTGCGAAGTGAATGGAGTGTTGCTTCACTTTCTAAATGCTGTCCTTTCAGAGAAAATCACTTTCCTTTGAAAGTGCCTTAAACTACTTACAAGCATTCAACAGACATTCACATGCGTTTCTCTGAAAGAGAAGCAGTCTGTTCTAACACTTCAATTCACTGTGCGAAGTGAATGGAGTGTTGTTTCACTTTCTAAATGCTGTCCTTTCAGAGAAAATCACTTTCCTTTGAAAGTGCCTTAAGCTACTTACAAGCATTGAACAGAAATTCACATGCGTTTCTCTGAAAGAGAAGCAGTCTGTTACAACACTTCAATTCACTGTGCGGAGTGAATGGAGTGTTGCTTCACTTTCTAAATACTGTCCTTTCAGAGAAAATCACTTTCCTTTGAAAGTGCCTTAAGCTACTTACAAGCTTTCACAAAAAACTCACATCCGTTTCTCTGAAAGAGAAGCAGTCTGTTCCAACACTTTAATTCACTGTGCGAAGTGAATGGAGTGTTGCTTCACTTTCTAAATGCTGTCCTTTCAGAGAAAATCACTTTCCTGTGAAAGTGCCTTAAGCTAGTTACAAGCATTCAACAGAAATTCACATGCGTTTCTCTGTAAGAGAAGCAGTCTGTTCCAACACTTCAATTCACTGTGCGAAGTGAATGGAGTGTTGCTTGACTTTCTCAATGGTGTCCTTTCAGAGAAAATCACTTTCCTTTGAAAGTGCCTTAAGCTACTTACAAGCATTGAACAGAAATTCACATGCGTTTCTCTGAAAGAGAAGCAGTGTGTTCCAACACTTCAATTCACTGTGCGAAGTGAATGGAGTGTTGCTTCACTTTCTAAATGCTGTCCTTTCAGAGATAATCACTTTCCTTTGAAAGTGCCTTAAGCTACTTACAAGCATTCAACAGAAATTCACATGCGTTTCTCTGAAAGAGAAGCAGTCTGTTCCAACACTTCAATTCACTGTACGAAGTGAATGGAGTGTTGCTTCACTTTCTAAATGCTGTCCTTTCAGAGAAAATCACTTTCCTTTGAAAGTGCCTTAAGCTACTTACAAGCTTTCACAAAAAACTCACATCCGTTTCTCTGAAAGAGAAGCAGTCTGTTCCAACACTTCAATTCACTGTGCGAAGTGAATGGAGTGTTGCTTCACTTTCTAAATGCTGTCCTTTCAGAGAAAATCACTTTCCTTTGAAAGTGCCTTAAGCTACTTACAAGCTTTCACAAAAAACTCACATCCGTTTCTCTGCAAGAGAAGCAGTCTGTTCCAACACTTTAATTCACTGTGCGAAGTGAATGGAGTGTTGCTTCACTTTCTAAATGCTGTCCTTTCAGAGAAAAATCGCTTTCCTTTGAAAGTGCCTTAAGCTACTTACAAGCTTTCACAAAAAACTTACATCCGTTTCTCTGAAAGAGAAGCAGTCTGTTCCAACACTTCAATTCACTGTGCGAAGTGAATGGAGTGTTGCTTCAATTTCTAAATGCTGTCCTTTCAGAGAAAATCACTTTCCTTTGAAAGTGCCTTAAGCTACTTACAAGCATTCAACAGAAATTCACATGCGTTTCTCTGAAAGAGAAGCAGTCTGTTCCAACACTTCAATTCACTGTGCGAAGTGAATGGAGTGTTGCTTCACTTTCTAAATGCTGTCCTTTCAGAGAAAATCACTTTCCTGTGAAAGTGCCTTAAGCTAGTTACAAGCATTCAACAGAAATTCACATGCATTTCTCTGTAAGAGAAGCAGTCTGTTCCAACACTTCAATTCACTGTGCGAAGTGAATGGAGTGTTGCTTGACTTTCTCAATGGTGTCCTTTCAGAGAAAATCACTTTCCTTTGAAAGTGCCTTAAGCTACTTACAAGCATTCAACAGAAATTCACATGCGTTTCTCTGAAAGAGAAGCAGTGTGTTCCAACACTTCAATTCACTGTGCGAAGTGAATGGAGTGTTGCTTCACTTTCTAAATGCTGTCCTGTCAGAGAAAATCACTTTCCATTGAAAGTGCCTTAAGCTACTTTCAAGCTTTCACAAAAAACTCACATGCCTTTCTCTGAACGAGAAGCAGTTTGTTCCAACACTTCAATACACTGTGCGATGTGAATGGAGTGTTGCTTCACTTTCTAAATGCTGTCCTTTCAGAGAAAATCACTTTCCTTTGAAAGTGCCTTAACTACTTACAAGCATTCAACAGACATTCACATGCGTTTCTCTGAAAGAGAAGCAGTCTGTTCCAACACTTCAATTCGCTGTGCGAAGTGAATGGAGTGTTGCTTCACTTTCTAAATGCTGTCCTTTCAGAGAAAATCACTTTCCTTTGAAAGTGCCTTAAGCTACTTACAAGCATTGAACAGAAATTCACATGCGTTTCTCTGAAAGAGAAGCAGTCTGTTCCAACACTTCAATTCACTGTGCGAAGTGAATGGAGTGTTGCTTCACTTTCTAAATGCTGTCCTTTCAGAGAAAATCACTTTCCATTGAAAGTGCCTTAAGCTACTTACAAGCTTTCACAAAAAACTCACATCCGTTTCTCTGAAAGAGAAGCAGTCTGTTCCAACACTTTAATTCACTGTGCGAAGTGAATGGAGTGTTGCTTCACTTTCTAAATACTGTCCTTTCAGAGAAAAATCGCTTTCCTTTGAAAGTGCCTTAAGCTACTTACAAGCTTTCACAAAAAACTTACATCCGTTTCTCTGAAAGAGAAGCAGTCTGTTCCAACACTTCAATTCACTGTGCGAAGTGAATGGAGTGTTGCTTCAATTTCTAAATGCTGTCCTTTCAGAGAAAATCACTTTCCTTTGAAAGTGCCTTAAGCTACTTACAAGCATTCAACAGAAATTCACATGCGTTTCTCTGAAAGAGAAGCAGTCTGTTCCAACACTTCAATTCACTGTGCGAAGTGAATGGAGTGTTGCTTCACTTTCTAAATGCTGTCCTTTCAGAGAAAATCACTTTCCTGTGAAAGTGCCTTAAGCTAGTTACAAGCATTGAACAGAAATTCACATGGGTTTCTCTGAAAGAGAAGCAGTCTGTTCCAACACTTCAATTCACTGTGCGAAGTGAATGGAGTGTTGCTTGACTTTCTCAATGGTGTCCTTTCAGAGAAAATCACTTTCCTTTGAAAGTGCCTTAAGCTACTTACAAGCATTCAACAGAAATTCACATGCGTTTCTCTGAAAGAGAAACAGTGTGTTCCAACACTTCAATTCACTGTGCGAAGTGAATGGAGTGTCGCTTCACTTTCTAAATGCTGTCCTTTCAGAGAAAATCACATTCCTTTGAAAGTGCCTTAAGCTACTTTCAAGCTTTCACAAAAAACTCACATGCCTTTCTCTGAACGAGAAGCAGTTTGTTCCAACACTTCAATACACTGTGCGATGTGAATGGAGTGTTGCTTCACTTTCTAAATGCTGTCCTTTCAGAGAAAATCACTTTCCTTTGAAAGTGCCTTAAGCTACTTACAAGCATTCAACAGAAATTCACATGCGTTTCTCTGAAAGAGAAGCAGTCTGTTCCAACACTTCAATTCACTGTACGAAGTGAATGGAGTGTTGCTTCACTTTCTAAATGCTGTCCTTTCAGAAAAAATCACTTTCCTTTGAAAGTGCCTTAAGCCACTTACAAGCATTGAACAGAAATTCACATGGGTTTCTCTGAAAGAGAAGCAGTCTGTTCCAACACTTCAATTCACTGTGCGAAGTGAATGGAGTGTTGCTTCACTTTTTAAATGTTGTCCTTTCTGAGAAAATCACTTTCCTTTTAAAGTGCCTTAAGCTACTTACAAGCATTCAACAGAAATTCACATGCGTTTCTCTGAAAGAGAAGCAGTCTGTTCCAACACTTCAATTCACTGTGCGAAGTGAATGGAGTGTTGCTTCACTTTCTAAATGCTGTCCTTTCAGAGAAAATCACTTTCCTGTGAAAGTGCCTTAAGCTAGTTACAAGCATTCAACAGAAATTCACATGCATTTCTCTGTAAGAGAAGCAGTCTGTTCCAACACTTCAATTCACTGTGCGAAGTGAATGGAGTGTTGCTTGACTTTCTCAATGGTGTCCTTTCAGAGAAAATCACTTTCCTTTGAAAGTGCCTT
This sequence comes from Myodes glareolus, assembly GCF_982192425.1. Taxonomy (NCBI): domain Eukaryota; kingdom Metazoa; phylum Chordata; class Mammalia; order Rodentia; family Cricetidae; genus Myodes; species Myodes glareolus. Next base: position 18,696,669 of record NC_142052.1, read on the forward strand.
AACCTACTTACAAGCATTCAACAGAAATTCACATGCGTTTCTCTGAAAGAGAAGCAGTGTGTTCCAACACTTCAATTCACTGTGCGAAGTGAATGGAGTGTTGCTTCACTTTCTAAATGCTGTCCTGTCAGAGAAAATCACTTTCCATTGAAAGTGCCTTAAGCTACTTACAAGCTTTCACAAAAAACTCACATCCGTTTCTCTGAAAGAGAAGCAGTCTGTTCCAACACTTCAATTCACTGTGCGAAGTGAGTGGAGTGTTGCTTCACTTTCTAAATGCTGCCCTTTCAGAGAAAATCACTTTCCTTTGAAAGTGCCTTAAGCTACTTACAAGCATTTAACAGACATTCACATGCGTTTCTCTGAAAGAGAAGAAGTCTGTTCCAACACTTCAATTCTCTGTGCGAAGTGAATGGAGTGTTGCTTCACTTTCTAAATGCTGTCCTTTTAGAGAAAATCACTTTCCTTTGAAAGTTCCTTATGCTACTTGCAAGCATTTAACAGACATTCACATGCGTTTCTCTGAAAGAGAAGCAGTGTGTTCCAACACTTCAATTCACTGTGCGAAGTGAATGGAGTGTTGCTTCACTTTCTAAATGCTGTCCTTTCAGAGAAAATCACTTTCCTTTGAAAGTGCCTTAAACTACTTACAAGCATTCAACAGACATTCACATGCGTTTCTCTGAAAGAGAAGCAGTCTGTTCTAACACTTCAATTCACTGTGCGAAGTGAATGGAGTGTTGTTTCACTTTCTAAATGCTGTCCTTTCAGAGAAAATCACTTTCCTTTGAAAGTGCCTTAAGCTACTTACAAGCATTGAACAGAAATTCACATGCGTTTCTCTGAAAGAGAAGCAGTCTGTTACAACACTTCAATTCACTGTACGAAGTGAATGGAGTGTTGCTTCACTTTCTAAATGCTGTCCTTTCAGAAAAAATCACTTTCCTTTGAAAGTGCCTTAAGCCACTTACAAGCATTGAACAGAAATTCACATGGGTTTCTCTGAAAGAGAAGCAGTCTGTTCCAACACTTCAATTCACTGTGCGAAGTGAATGGAGTGTTGCTTCACTTTTTAAATGTTGTCCTTTCTGAGAAAATCACTTTCCTTTTAAAGTGCCTTAAGCTACTTACAAGCATTCAACAGAAATTCACATGCGTTTCTCTGAAAGAGAAGCAGTCTGTTCCAACACTTCAATTCACTGTGCGAAGTGAATGGAGTGTTGCTTCACTTTCTAAATGCTGTCCTTTCAGAGAAAATCACTTTCCTGTGAAAGTGCCTTAAGCTAGTTACAAGCATTCAACAGAAATTCACATGCATTTCTCTGTAAGAGAAGCAGTCTGTTCCAACACTTCAATTCACTGTGCGAAGTGAATGGAGTGTTGCTTGACTTTCTCAATGGTGTCCTTTCAGAGAAAATCACTTTCCTTTGAAAGTGCCTTAACCTACTTACAAGCATTCAACAGAAATTCACATGCGTTTCTCTGAAAGAGAAGCAGTGTGTTCCAACACTTCAATTCACTGTGCGAAGTGAATGGAGTGTTGCTTCACTTTCTAAATGCTGTCCTGTCAGAGAAAATCACTTTCCATTGAAAGTGCCTTAAGCTACTTACAAGCTTTCACAAAAAACTCACATCCGTTTCTCTGAAAGAGAAGCAGTCTGTTCCAACACTTCAATTCACTGTGCGAAGTGAGTGGAGTGTTGCTTCACTTTCTAAATGCTGCCCTTTCAGAGAAAATCACTTTCCTTTGAAAGTGCCTTAAGCTACTTACAAGCATTTAACAGACATTCACATGCGTTTCTCTGAAAGAGAAGAAGTCTGTTCCAACACTTCAATTCTCTGTGCGAAGTGAATGGAGTGTTGCTTCACTTTCTAAATGCTGTCCTTTTAGAGAAAATCACTTTCCTTTGAAAGTTCCTTATGCTACTTGCAAGCATTTAACAGACATTCACATGCGTTTCTCTGAAAGAGAAGCAGTGTGTTCCAACACTTCAATTCACTGTGCGAAGTGAATGGAGTGTTGCTTCACTTTCTAAATGCTGTCCTTTCAGAGAAAATCACTTTCCTTTGAAAGTGCCTTAAACTACTTACAAGCATTCAACAGACATTCACATGCGTTTCTCTGAAAGAGAAGCAGTCTGTTCTAACACTTCAATTCACTGTGCGAAGTGAATGGAGTGTTGTTTCACTTTCTAAATGCTGTCCTTTCAGAGAAAATCACTTTCCTTTGAAAGTGCCTTAAGCTACTTACAAGCATTGAACAGAAATTCACATGCGTTTCTCTGAAAGAGAAGCAGTCTGTTCCAACACTTCAATTCACTGTGCGGAGTGAATGGAGTGTTGCTTCACTTTCTAAATACTGTCCTTTCAGAGAAAATCACTTTCCTTTGAAAGTGCCTTAAGCTACTTACAAGCTTTCACAAAAAACTCACATCCGTTTCTCTGAAAGAGAAGCAGTCTGTTCCAACACTTTAATTCACTGTGCGAAGTGAATGGAGTGTTGCTTCACTTTCTAAATGCTGTCCTTTCAGAGAAAATCACTTTCCTGTGAAAGTGCCTTAAGCTAGTTACAAGCATTCAACAGAAATTCACATGTGTTTCTCTGTAAGAGAAGCAGTCTGTTCCAACACTTCAATTCACTGTGCGAAGTGAATGGAGTGTTGCTTGACTTTCTCAATGGTGTCCTTTCAGAGAAAATCACTTTCCTTTGAAAGTGCCTTAAGCTACTTACAAGCATTGAACAGAAATTCACATGCGTTTCTCTGAAAGAGAAGCAGTGTGTTCCAACACTTCAATTCACTGTGCGAAGTGAATGGAGTGTTGCTTCACTTTCTAAATGCTGTCCTTTCAGAGATAATCACTTTCCTTTGAAAGTGCCTTAAGCTACTTACAAGCATTCAACAGAAATTCACATGCGTTTCTCTGAAAGAGAAGCAGTCTGTTCCAACACTTCAATTCACTGTACGAAGTGAATGGAGTGTTGCTTCACTTTCTAAATGCTGTCCTTTCAGAGAAAATCACTTTCCTTTGAAAGTGCCTTAAGCTACTTACAAGCTTTCACAAAAAACTCACATCCGTTTCTCTGAAAGAGAAGCAGTCTGTTCCAACACTTCAATTCACTGTGCGAAGTGAATGGAGTGTTGCTTCACTTTCTAAATGCTGTCCTTTCAGAGAAAATCACTTTCCTTTGAAAGTGCCTTAAGCTACTTACAAGCTTTCACAAAAAACTCACATCCGTTTCTCTGCAAGAGAAGCAGTCTGTTCCAACACTTTAATTCACTGTGCGAAGTGAATGGAGTGTTGCTTCACTTTCTAAATGCTGTCCTTTCAGAGAAAAATCGCTTTCCTTTGAAAGTGCCTTAAGCTACTTACAAGCTTTCACAAAAAACTTACATCCGTTTCTCTGAAAGAGAAGCAGTCTGTTCCAACACTTCAATTCACTGTGCGAAGTGAATGGAGTGTTGCTTCAATTTCTAAATGCTGTCCTTTCAGAGAAAATCACTTTCCTTTGAAAGTGCCTTAAGCTACTTACAAGCATTCAACAGAAATTCACATGCGTTTCTCTGAAAGAGAAGCAGTCTGTTCCAACACTTCAATTCACTGTGCGAAGTGAATGGAGTGTTGCTTCACTTTCTAAATGCTGTCCTTTCAGAGAAAATCACTTTCCTGTGAAAGTGCCTTAAGCTAGTTACAAGCATTCAACAGAAATTCACATGCATTTCTCTGTAAGAGAAGCAGTCTGTTCCAACACTTCAATTCACTGTGCGAAGTGAATGGAGTGTTGCTTGACTTTCTCAATGGTGTCCTTTCAGAGAAAATCACTTTCCTTTGAAAGTGCCTTAACCTACTTACAAGCATTCAACAGAAATTCACATGCGTTTCTCTGAAAGAGAAGCAGTGTGTTCCAACACTTCAATTCACTGTGCGAAGTGAATGGAGTGTTGCTTCACTTTCTAAATGCTGTCCTGTCAAAGAAAATCACTTTCCATTGAAAGTGCCTTAAGCTACTTTCAAGCTTTCACAAAAAACTCACATGCCTTTCTCTGAACGAGAAGCAGTTTGTTCCAACACTTCAATACACTGTGCGATGTGAATGGAGTGTTGCTTCACTTTCTAAATGCTGTCCTTTCAGAGAAAATCACTTTCCTTTGAAAGTGCCTTAACTACTTACAAGCATTCAACAGACATTCACATGCGTTTCTCTGAAAGAGAAGCAGTCTGTTCCAACACTTCAATTCGCTGTGCGAAGTGAATGGAGTGTTGCTTCACTTTCTAAATGCTGTCCTTTCAGAGAAAATCACTTTCCTTTGAAAGTGCCTTAAGCTACTTACAAGCATTGAACAGAAATTCACATGCGTTTCTCTGAAAGAGAAGCAGTCTGTTCCAACACTTCAATTCACTGTGCGAAGTGAATGGAGTGTTGCTTCACTTTCTAAATGCTGTCCTTTCAGAGAAAATCACTTTCCATTGAAAGTGCCTTAAGCTACTTACAAGCTTTCACAAAAAACTCACATCCGTTTCTCTGAAAGAGAACCAGTCTGTTCCAACACTTTAATTCACTGTGCGAAGTGAATGGAGTGTTGCTTCACTTTCTAAATACTGTCCTTTCAGAGAAAAATCGCTTTCCTTTGAAAGTGCCTTAAGCTACTTACAAGCTTTCACAAAAAACTTACATCCGTTTCTCTGAAAGAGAAGCAGTCTGTTCCAACACTTCAATTCACTGTGCGAAGTGAATGGAGTGTTGCTTCAATTTCTAAATGCTGTCCTTTCAGAGAAAATCACTTTCCTTTGAAAGTGCCTTAAGCTACTTACAAGCATTCAACAGAAATTCACATGCGTTTCTCTGAAAGAGAAGCAGTCTGTTCCAACACTTCAATTCACTGTGCGAAGTGAATGGAGTGTTGCTTCACTTTCTAAATGCTGTCCTTTCAGAGAAAATCACTTTCCTGTGAAAGTGCCTTAAGCTAGTTACAAGCATTGAACAGAAATTCACATGGGTTTCTCTGAAAGAGAAGCAGTCTGTTCCAACACTTCAATTCACTGTGCGAAGTGAATGGAGTGTTGCTTGACTTTCTCAATGGTGTCCTTTCAGAGAAAATCACTTTCCTTTGAAAGTGCCTTAAGCTACTTACAAGCATTCAACAGAAATTCACATGCGTTTCTCTGAAAGAGAAACAGTGTGTTCCAACACTTCAATTCACTGTGCGAAGTGAATGGAGTGTTGCTTCACTTTCTAAATGCTGTCCTTTCAGAGAAAATCACATTCCTTTGAAAGTGCCTTAAGCTACTTTCAAGCTTTCACAAAAAACTCACATGCCTTTCTCTGAACGAGAAGCAGTTTGTTCCAACACTTCAATACACTGTGCGATGTGAATGGAGTGTTGCTTCACTTTCTAAATGCTGTCCTTTCAGAGAAAATCACTTTCCTTTGAAAGTGCCTTAAGCTACTTACAAGCATTCAACAGAAATTCACATGCGTTTCTCTGAAAGAGAAGCAGTCTGTTCCAACACTTCAATTCACTGTACGAAGTGAATGGAGTGTTGCTTCACTTTCTAAATGCTGTCCTTTCAGAAAAAATCACTTTCCTTTGAAAGTGCCTTAAGCCACTTACAAGCATTGAACAGAAATTCACATGGGTTTCTCTGAAAGAGAAGCAGTCTGTTCCAACACTTCAATTCACTGTGCGAAGTGAATGGAGTGTTGCTTCACTTTTTAAATGTTGTCCTTTCTGAGAAAATCACTTTCCTTTTAAAGTGCCTTAAGCTACTTACAAGCAGTCAACAGAAATTCACATGCGTTTCTCTGAAAGAGAAGCAGTCTGTTCCAACACTTCAATTCACTGTGCTAAGTGAATGGAGTGTTGCTTCACTTTCTAAATGCTGTCCTTTCAGAGAAAATCACTTTCCTTTGAAAGTGCCTTAAGCTACTTACAAGCTTTCACAAAAAACTCACATCCGTTTCTCTGAAAGAGAAGCAGTCTGTTCCAACACTTTAATTCACTGTGCGAAGTGAATGGAGTGTTGCTTGACTTTCTCAATGGTGTCCTTTCAGAGAAAATCACTTTCCTTTGAAAGTGCCTTAAGCTACTTACAAGCATTCAACAGAAATTCACATGCGTTTCTCTGAAAGAGAAGCAGTCTGTTCCAACACTTCAATTCACTGTGCGAAGTGAATGGAGTGTTGCTTCACTTTCTAAATGCTGTCCTGTCAGAGAAAATCACTTTCCTTTGAAAGTGCCTTAAGCTACTTACAAGCTTTCACAAAAAACTCACATCCGTTTCTCTGAAAGAGAAGCAGTCTGTTCCAACACTTCAATTCACTGTGCGAAGTGAATGGAGTGTTGCTTCACTTTCTAAATGCTGTCCTGTCAGAGAAAATCACTTTCCTTTGAAAGTGCCTTAAGCTACTTACAAGCTTTCACAAAAAACTCACATCCGTTTCTCTGAAAGAGAAGCAGTCTGTTCCAACACTTCAATTCACTGTGCGAAGTGAATGGAGTGTTGCTTCACTTTCTTAATGCTGTCCTTTCAGAGAAAATCACTTTCCTTTGAAAGTGCCTTAAGCTACTTACAAGCATTGAACAGAAATTAACATGCGTTTCTCTGAAGGAGAAGCAGTCTGTTCCAACACTTCAATTCACTGTGCGAAGTGAATGGAGTGTTGCTTCACTTTCTAAATGCTGTCCTGTCAGAGAAAATCACTTTCCTTTGAAAGTGCCTTAAGCTACTTTCAAGCTTTCACAAAAAACTCACATCCGTTTCTCTGAAAGAGAAGCAGTCTGTTCCAACACTTCAATTCACTGTGCAAAGTGAATGGAGTGTTGCTTCACTTTCTAAATGCTGTCCTTTCAGAGAAAATCACTTTCCTTTGAAAGTGCCTTAAGCTACTTACAAGTATTGAACAGAAATTCACATGCATTTCTCTGAAAGAGATGCAGTCTGTTCCAACACTTCAATTCACTGTGCGAAGTGAATGGAGTGTTGCTTCACTTTCTAAATGCTGTCCGTTCAGAGAAAATCACTTTCTTTTGAAAGTGCCTTAAGCTACTTACAAGCTTTCACAAAAAACTCACATCCGTTTCTCGGAAAGAGAAGCAGTCTGTTCCAACACTTCAATTCACTGTGCGCAGTGAATGGAGTGTTGCTTCACTTTCTAAATGCTGTCCTTTCAGAGAAAATCACTTTCCTTTGAAAGTGCCTTAGCTACTTACAAGCATTCTGCAGAAATTCAAATGCGTTTCTCTGAAAGAGAAGCAGTCTGTCCCAACACTTCAATTCACTGTGCGAAGTGAATGGAGTGTTGCTTCACTTTCTAAATGCTGTCGTTTCAGAGAAAATCACTCTCTTTTGAAACTGACTTAAGCTACTTAGAAGCATTCACAAGAAACTCACATCTGTTTCTCTGAAAGAGAAGCAGTCTGTTCCAACACTTCAATTCACTGTGCGAAGTGAATGGAGTGTTGCTTCACTTTCTTAATGCTGTCCTTTCAGAGAAAATCACTTTCCTTTGAAAGTGCCTTAAGCTACTTACAAGCATTGAACAGAAATTCACATGCGTTTCTCTGAAAGAGAAGTAGTCTGTTCCAACACTTCAATTCACTGTGCGAAGTGAATGGAGTGTTGCTTCACTTTCTAAATGCTGTCCTGTCAGAGAAAATCACTTTCCTTTGAAAGTGCCTTAAGCTACTTTCAAGCTTTCACAAAAAACTCACATCCGTTTCTCTGAAAGAGAAGCAGTCTGTTCCAACACTTCAATTCACTGTGCGAAGTGAATGGAGTGTTGCTTCACTTTCTAAATGCTGTCCTTTCAGAGAAAATCACTTTCCTTTGAAAGTGCCTTAAGCTACTTACAAGGATTTAACAGACATTCACATGCATTTCTCTGAAAGAGAAGCAGTCTGTTCCAACACTTCAATTTACTGTGCGAAGTGAATGGAGTGTTGTTTCATTTTGTAAGTGCTGTCCTTTCAGAGAAAATCACTTTCCTATGAAAGTGCCTTAAGCTACATAGAAAAATTCACAAAAAACTCACATCCGTTTCTCTGAAAGAGAAGCATTTGTTCCAACACTTCAATTCACTGTGCGATGTGAATGGAGTGTTGCTTCACTTTCTAAATGCTGTCCTTTCAGAGAAAATCACTTTCCTTTGAAAGTGCCTTAAGCTACTTACAAGCATTTAACATACATTCACATGCGTTTCTCGGAAAGAGAAGCAGTCTGTTCCAACACTTCAATTCACTGTGCGAAGTGAATGGAGTGTTGCTTCACTTTCTAAATGCTGTCCTTTCAGAGAAAATCACTTTCCTTTGAAAGTGCCTTAAACTACTTACAAGCATTCAACAGACATTCACATGCGTTTCTCTGAAAGAGAAGCAGTCTGTTCCAACACTTCAATTCACTGTGCGAAGTGAATGGAGTGTTGCTTCACTTTCTAAATGCTGTCCTTTCAGAGAAAATCATTTTCCTTTGAAAGTGCCTTAAGCTACTTACAAGCATTGAACAGAAATTCACATGCGTTTCTCTGAAAGAGAAGCAGTCTGTTCTAACACTTCAATTCACTGTGCGAAGTGAATGGAGTGTTGCTTCACTTTCTAAATGCTGTCCTTTCAGAGAAAATCACTTTCCTTTGAAAGTGCCTTAAGCTACTTACAAGCTTTCACAAAAAACTCACATCCGTTTCTCTGAAAGAGAAGCAGTCTGTTCCAACACTTTAATTCACTGTGCGAAGTGAATGGAGTGTTGCTTCACTTTCTAAATGCTGTCCTTTCAGAGAAAAATCGCTTTCCTTTGAAAGTGCCTTAAGCTACTTACAAGCATTCACAAAAAACTTACATCCGTTTCTCTGAAAGAGAAGCAGTCTGTTCCAACACTTCAATTCACTGTGCGAAGTGAATGGAGTGTTGCTTCAATTTCTAAATGCTGTCCTTTCAGAGAAAATCACTTTCCTTTGAAAGTGCCTTAAGCTACTTACAAGCATTGAACAGAAATTCACATGCGTTTCTCTGAAAGAGAAGCAGTCTGTTCCAACACTTCAATTCACTGTGCGAAGTGAATGGAGTGTTGCTTCACTTTCTAAATGCTGTCCTTTCAGAGAAAATCACTTTCCTTTGAAAGTGCCTTAAGCTACTTACAAGCTTTCACAAAAAACTCACATCCGTTTCTCTGAAAGAGAAGCAGTCTGTTCCAACACTTTAATTCACTGTGCGAAGTGAATGGAGTGTTGCTTGACTTTCTCAATGGTGTCCTTTCAGAGAAAATCACTTTCCTTTGAAAGTGCCTTAAGCTACTTACAAGCATTCAACAGAAATTCACATGCGTTTCTCTGAAAGAGAAGCAGTCTGTTCCAACACTTCAATTCACTGTGCGAAGTGAATGGAGTGTTGCTTCACTTTCTAAATGCTGTCCTGTCAGAGAAAATCACTTTCCTTTGAAAGTGCCTTAAGCTACTTACAAGCTTTCACAAAAAACTCACATCCGTTTCTCTGAAAGAGAAGCAGTCTGTTCCAACACTTCAATTCACTGTGCGAAGTGAATGGAGTGTTGCTTCACTTTCTAAATGCTGTCCTGTCAGAGAAAATCACTTTCCTTTGAAAGTGCCTTAAGCTACTTACAAGCTTTCACAAAAAACTCACATCCGTTTCTCTGAAAGAGAAGCAGTCTGTTCCAACACTTCAATTCACTGTGCGAAGTGAATGGAGTGTTGCTTCACTTTCTTAATGCTGTCCTTTCAGAGAAAATCACTTTCCTTTGAAAGTGCCTTAAGCTACTTACAAGCATTGAACAGAAATTAACATGCGTTTCTCTGAAGGAGAAGCAGTCTGTTCCAACACTTCAATTCACTGTGCGAAGTGAATGGAGTGTTGCTTCACTTTCTAAATGCTGTCCTGTCAGAGAAAATCACTTTCCTTTGAAAGTGCCTTAAGCTACTTTCAAGCTTTCACAAAAAACTCACATCCGTTTCTCTGAAAGAGAAGCAGTCTGTTCCAACACTTCAATTCACTGTGCAAAGTGAATGGAGTGTTGCTTCACTTTCTAAATGCTGTCCTTTCAGAGAAAATCACTTTCCTTTGAAAGTGCCTTAAGCTACTTACAAGTATTGAACAGAAATTCACATGCATTTCTCTGAAAGAGATGCAGTCTGTTCCAACACTTCAATTCACTGTGCGAAGTGAATGGAGTGTTGCTTCACTTTCTAAATGCTGTCCGTTCAGAGAAAATCACTTTCTTTTGAAAGTGCCTTAAGCTACTTACAAGCTTTCACAAAAAACTCACATCCGTTTCTCGGAAAGAGAAGCAGTCTGTTCCAACACTTCAATTCACTGTGCGCAGTGAATGGAGTGTTGCTTCACTTTCTAAATGCTGTCCTTTCAGAGAAAATCACTTTCCTTTGAAAGTGCCTTAGCTACTTACAAGCATTCTGCAGAAATTCAAATGCGTTTCTCTGAAAGAGAAGCAGTCTGTCCCAACACTTCAATTCACTGTGCGAAGTGAATGGAGTGTTGCTTCACTTTCTAAATGCTGTCGTTTCAGAGAAAATCACTCTCTTTTGAAACTGACTTAAGCTACTTAGAAGCATTCACAAGAAACTCACATCTGTTTCTCTGAAAGAGAAGCAGTCTGTTCCAACACTTCAATTCACTGTGCGAAGTGAATGGAGTGTTGCTTCACTTTCTTAATGCTGTCCTTTCAGAGAAAATCACTTTCCTTTGAAAGTGCCTTAAGCTACTTACAAGCATTGAACAGAAATTCACATGCGTTTCTCTGAAAGAGAAGTAGTCTGTTCCAACACTTCAATTCACTGTGCGAAGTGAATGGAGTGTTGCTTCACTTTCTAAATGCTGTCCTGTCAGAGAAAATCACTTTCCTTTGAAAGTGCCTTAAGCTACTTTCAAGCTTTCACAAAAAACTCACATCCGTTTCTCTGAAAGAGAAGCAGTCTGTTCCAACACTTCAATTCACTGTGCGAAGTGAATGGAGTGTTGCTTCACTTTCTAAATGCTGTCCTTTCAGAGAAAATCACTTTCCTTTGAAAGTGCCTTAAGCTACTTACAAGGATTTAACAGACATTCACATGCATTTCTCTGAAAGAGAAGCAGTCTGTTCCAACACTTCAATTTACTGTGCGAAGTGAATGGAGTGTTGTTTCATTTTGTAAGTGCTGTCCTTTCAGAGAAAATCACTTTCCTATGAAAGTGCCTTAAGCTACATAGAAAAATTCACAAAAAACTCACATCCGTTTCTCTGAAAGAGAAGCATTTGTTCCAACACTTCAATTCACTGTGCGATGTGAATGGAGTGTTGCTTCACTTTCTAAATGCTGTCCTTTCAGAGAAAATCACTTTCCTTTGAAAGTGCCTTAAGCTACTTACAAGCATTTAACATACATTCACATGCGTTTCTCGGAAAGAGAAGCAGTCTGTTCCAACACTTCAATTCACTGTGCGAAGTGAATGGAGTGTTGCTTCACTTTCTAAATGCTGTCCTTTCAGAGAAAATCACTTTCCTTTGAAAGTGCCTTAAACTACTTACAAGCATTCAACAGACATTCACATGCGTTTCTCTGAAAGAGAAGCAGTCTGTTCCAACACTTCAATTCACTGTGCGAAGTGAATGGAGTGTTGCTTCACTTTCTAAATGCTGTCCTTTCAGAGAAAATCATTTTCCTTTGAAAGTGCCTTAAGCTACTTACAAGCATTGAACAGAAATTCACATGCGTTTCTCTGAAAGAGAAGCAGTCTGTTCTAACACTTCAATTCACTGTGCGAAGTGAATGGAGTGTTGCTTCACTTTCTAAATGCTGTCCTTTCAGAGAAAATCACTTTCCTTTGAAAGTGCCTTAAGCTACTTACAAGCTTTCACAAAAAACTCACATCCGTTTCTCTGAAAGAGAAGCAGTCTGTTCCAACACTTTAATTCACTGTGCGAAGTGAATGGAGTGTTGCTTCACTTTCTAAATGCTGTCCTTTCAGAGAAAAATCGCTTTCCTTTGAAAGTGCCTTAAGCTACTTACAAGCATTCACAAAAAACTTACATCCGTTTCTCTGAAAGAGAAGCAGTCTGTTCCAACACTTCAATTCACTGTGCGAAGTGAATGGAGTGTTGCTTCAATTTCTAAATGCTGTCCTTTCAGAGAAAATCACTTTCCTTTGAAAGTGCCTTAAGCTACTTACAAGCATTGAACAGAAATTCACATGCGTTTCTCTGAAAGAGAAGCAGTCTGTTCCAACACTTCAATTCACTGTGCGAAGTGAATGGAGTGTTGCTTCACTTTCTAAATGCTGTCCTTTCAGAGAAAATCACTTTCCTGTGAAAGTGCCTTAAGCTAGTTACAAGCATTCAACAGAAATTCACATGCGTTTCTCTGTAAGAGAAGCAGTCTGTTCCAACACTTCAATTCACTGTGCGAAGTGAATGGAGTGTTGCTTGACTTTCTCAATGGTGTCCTTTCAGAGAAAATCACTTTCCTTTGAAAGTGCCTTAAGCTACTTACAAGCATTCAACAGAAATTCACATGCGTTTCTCTGAAAGAGAAGCAGTGTGTTCCAACACTTCAATTCACTGTGCGAAGTGAATGGAGTGTTGCTTCCCTTTCTAAATGCTGTCCTGTCAGAGAAAATCACTTTCCATTGAAAGTGCCTTAAGCTACTTACAAGCTTTCACAAAAAACTCACATCCGTTTCTCTGAAAGAGAAGCAGTCTGTTCCAACACTTCAATTCACTGTGCGAAGTGAATGGAGTGTTGCTTCACTTTCTTAATGCTGTCCTTTCAGAGAAAATCACTTTACTTTGAAAGTGCCTTAAGCTACTTACAAGCATTGAACAGAAATTCACATGCGTTTCTCTGAAAGAGAAGCAGTCTGTTCCAACACTTCAATTCACTGTGCGAAGTGAATGGAGTGTTGCTTCACTTTCCAAATGCTGTCCTTTCAGAGAAAATCACATTCCTTTGAAAGTGCCTTAAGCTACTTTCAAGCTTTCACAAAAAACTCACATGCCTTTCTCTGAACGAGAAGCAGTTTGTTCCAACACTTCAATACACTGTGCGATGTGAATGGAGTGTTGCTTGACTTTCTCAATGGTGTCCTTTCAGAGAAAATCACTTTCCTTTGAAAGTGCCTTAAGCTACTTACAAGCATTCAACAGAAATTCACATGCGTTTCTCTGAAAGAGAAGCAGTCTGTTCCAACACTTCAATTCACTGTACGAAGTGAATGGAGTGTTGCTTCACTTTCTAAATGCTGTCCTTTCAGAGAAAATCACTTTCCTTTGAAAGTGCCTTAAGCTACTTACAAGCTTTCACAAAAAACTCACATCCGTTTCTCTGAAAGAGAAGCAGTCTGTTCCAACACTTTAATTCACTGTGCGAAGTGAATGGAGTGTTGCTTGACTTTCTCAATGGTGTCCTTTCCGAGAAAATCACTTTCCTTTGAAAGTGCCTTAAGCTACTTACAAGCATTCAACAGAAATTCACATGCGTTTCTCTGAAAGAGAAGCAGTCTGTTCCAACACTTCAATTCACTGTGCGAAGTGAATGGAGTGTTGCTTCACTTTCTAAATGCTGTCCTGTCAATGAAAATCACTTTCCTTTGAAAGTGCCTTAAGCTACTTACAAGCTTTCACAAAAAACTCACATCCGTTTCTCTGAAAGAGAAGCAGTCTGTTCCAACACTTCAATTCACTGTGCGAAGTGAATGGAGTGTTGCTTCACTTTCTAAATGCTGTCCTGTCAGAGAAAATCACTTTCCTTTGAAAGTGCCTTAAGCTACTTACAAGCTTTCACAAAAAACTCACATCCGTTTCTCTGAAAGAGAAGCAGTCTGTTCCAACACTTCAATTCACTGTGCGAAGTGAATGGAGTGTTGCTTCACTTTCTTAATGCTGTCCTTTCAGAGAAAATCACTTTCCTTTGAAAGTGCCTTAAGCTACTTACAAGCATTGAACAGAAATTCACATGCGTTTCTCTGAAAGAGAAGCAGTCTGTTCCAACACTTCAATTCACTGTGCGAAGTGAATGGAGTGTTGCTTCACTTTCTAAATGCTGTCCTGTCAGAGAAAATCACTTTCCTTTGAAAGTGCCTTAAGCTACTTTCAAGCTTTCACAAAAAACTCACATCCGTTTCTCTGAAAGAGAAGCAGTCTGTTCCAACACTTCAATTCACTGTGCAAAGTGAATGGAGTGTTGCTTCACTTTCTAAATGCTGTCCTTTCAGAGAAAATCACTTTCCTTTGTAAGTGCCTTAAGCTACTTACATGAATTGAACAGAAATTCACATGCATTTCTCTGAAAGAGATGCAGTCTCTTCCAACACTTCAATTCACTGTGCGAAGTGAATGGAGTGTTGCTTCACTTTCTAAATGCTGTCCGTTCAGAGAAAATCACTTTCTTTTGAAAGTGCCTTAAGCTACTTACAAGCTTTCACAAAAAACTCACATCCGTTTCTCGGAAAGAGAAGCAGTCTGTTCCAACACTTCAATTCACTGTGCGCAGTGAATGGAGTGTTGCTTCACTTTCTAAATGCTGTCCTTTCAGAGAAAATCACTTTCCTTTGAAAGTGCCTTAGCTACTTACAAGCATTCTGCAGAAATTCACATGCGTTTCTCTGAAAGAGAAGCAGTCTGTTCCAACACTTCAATTCACTGTGCGAAGTGAATGGAGTGTTGCTTCACTTTCTAAATGCTGTCCTTTCAGAGAAAATCACTCTCTTTTGAAACTGACTTAAGCTACTTAGAAGCATTCACAAGAAACTCACATCTGTTTCTCTGAAAGAGAAGCAGTCTGTTCCAACACTTCAATTCACTGTGCGAAGTGAATGGAGTGTTGCTTCACTTTCTTAATGCTGTCCTTTCAGAGAAAATCACTTTCATTTGAAAGTGCCTTAAGCTACTTACAAGCATTGAACAGAAATTCACATGCGTTTCTCTGAAAGAGAAGCAGTCTGTTCCAACACTTCAATTCACTGTGCGAAGTGAATGGAGTGTTGCTTCACTTTCTAAATGCTGTCCTGTCAGAGAAAATCACTTTCCTTTGAAAGTGCCTTAAGCTACTTTCAAGCTTTCACAAAAAACTCACATCCGTTTCTCTGAAAGAGAAGCAGTCTGTTCCAACACTTCAATTCACTGTGCGAAGTGAATGGAGTGTTGCTTCACTTTCTAAATGCTGTCCTTTCAGAGAAAATCACTTTCCTTTGAAAGTGCCTTAAGCTACTTACAAGGATTTAACAGACATTCACATGCATTTCTCTGAAAGAGAAGCAGTCTGTTCCAACACTTCAATTTACTGTGCGAAGTGAATGGAGTGTTGTTTCATTTTGTAAGTGCTGTCCTTTCAGAGAAAATCACTTTCCTATGAAAGTGCCTTAAGCTACATAGAAAAATTCACAAAAAACTCACATCCGTTTCTCTGAAAGAGAAGCAGTCTGTTCCAACACTTCAATTCACTGTGCGATGTGAATGGAGTGTTGCTTCACTTTCTAAATTCTGTCCTTTCAGAGAAAATCACTTTCCTTTGAAACTGCCTTAAGCTACTTACAAGCATTTAACATACATTCACATGCGTTTCTCGGAAAGAGAAGCAGTCTGTTCCAACACTTCAATTCACTGTGCGAAGTGAATGGAGTGTTGCTTCACTTTCTAAATGCTGTCCTTTCAGAGAAAATCACTTTCCTTTGAAAGTGCCTTAAGCTACTAACAAGCATTTAACAGACATTCACATGTGTTTCTCTGAAAGAGAAGCAGTCTGTTCCAACACTTCAATTCACTGTGCGAAGTGAATGGAGTGTTGCTTCATTTTCTAAATGCTGTCCTTTCAGAAAAAATCACTTTCCTATGAAAGTGCCTTAAACTACTTACAAAAATTCACAAAAAACTCAAATCCGTTTCTCTGAAAGAGAAGCAGTCTGTTCCAACACTTCAATTCACTGTGCGAAGTGAATGGAGTGTTGCTTCACTTTCTAAATGCTGTCCTTTCAGAGAAAATCACTTTCCTTTGAAAGTGCCTTAAGCTACTTACAAGCATTTAACAGACATTCACATGCGTTTCTCTGAAAGAGAAGAAGTCTGTTCCAACTCTTCAATTCACTGTGCGAAGTGAATGGAGTGTTGCTTCACTTTCTAAATGCTGTCCTTTCAGAGAAAATCACTTTCCTTTGAAAGTTCCTTATGCTACTTGCAAGCATTTAACAGACATTCACATGCGTTTCTCTGAAAGAGAAGCAGTGTGTTCCAACACTTCAATTCACTGTGCGAAGTGAATGGAGTGTTGCTTCACTTTCTAAATGCTGTCCTTTCAGAGAAAATCACTTTCCTTTGAAAGTGCCTTAAACTACTTACAAGCATTCAACAGACATTCACATGCGTTTCTCTGAAAGAGAAGCAGTCTGTTCCAACACTTCAATTCACTGTGCGAAGTGAATGGAGTGTTGCTTCACTTTCTAAATGCTGTCCTTTCAGAGAAAATCACTTTCCTTTGAAAGTGCCTTAAGCTACTTACAAGCATTGAACAGAAATTCACATGCGTTTCTCTGAAAGAGAAGCAGTCTGTTCCAACACTTCAATTCACTGTGCGAAGTGAATGGAGTGTTGCTTCACTTTCTAAATGCTGTCCTTTCAGAGAAAATCACTTTCCTTTGAAAGTGCCTTAAGCTACTTACAAGCTTTCACAAAAAACTCACATCCGTTTCTCTGAAAGAGAAGCAGTCTGTTCCAACACTTTAATTCACTGTACGAAGTGAATGGAGTGTTGCTTCACTTTCTAAATGCTGTCCTTTCAGAGAAAAATCACTTTCCTTTGAAAGTGCCTTAAGCTACTTACAAGCTTTCACAAAAAACTTACATCCGTTTCTCTGAAAGAGAAGCAGTCTGTTCCAACACTTCAATTCACTGTGCGAAGTGAATGGAGTGTTGCTTCAATTTCTAAATGCTGTCCTTTCAGAGAAAATCACTTTCCTTTGAAAGTGCCTTAAGCTACTTACAAGCATTCAACAGAAATTCACATGCGTTTCTCTGAAAGAGAAGCAGTCTGTTCCAACACTTCAATTCACTGTGCGAAGTGAATGGAGTGTTGCTTCACTTTCTAAATGCTGTCCTTTCAGAGAAAATCACTTTCCTGTGAAAGTGCCTTAAGCTAGTTACAAGCATTCAACAGAAATTCACATGCGTTTCTCTGTAAGAGAAGCAGTCTGTTCCAACACTTCAATTCACTGTGCGAAGTGAATGGAGTGTTGCTTGACTTTCTCAATGGTGTCCTTTCAGAGAAAATCACTTTCCTTTGAAAGTGCCTTAAGCTACTTACAAGCATTCAACAGAAATTCACATGCGTTTCTCTGAAAGAGAAGCAGTGTGTTCCAACACTTCAATTCACTGTGCGAAGTGAATGGAGTGTTGCTTCACTTTCTAAATCCTGTCCTGTCAGAGAAAATCACTTTCCATTGAAAGTGCCTTAAGCTACTTACAAGCTTTCACAAAAAACTCACATCCGTTTCTCTGAAAGAGAAGCAGTCTGTTCCAACACTTCAATTCACTGTGCGAAGTGAATGGAGTGTTGCTTCACTTTCTTAATGCTGTCCTTTCAGAGAAAATCACTTTCCTTTGAAAGTGCCTTAAGCTACTTACAAGCATTGAACAGAAATTCACATGCATTTCTCTGAAAGAGAAGCAGTCTGTTCCAACACTTCAATTCACTGTGCGAAGTGAATGGAGTGTTGCTTCACTTTCCAAATGCTGTCCTTTCAGAGAAAATCACATTCCTTTGAAAGTGCCTTAAGCTACTTTCAAGCTTTCACAAAAAACTCACATGCCTTTCTCTGAACGAGAAGCAGTTTGTTCCAACACTTCAATACACTGTGCGATGTGAATGGAGTGTTGCTTCACTTTCTAAATGCTGTCCTTTCAGAGAAAATCACTTTCCTTTGAAAGTGCCTTAAGCTACTTACAAGCATTCTACAGAAATTCACATGCGTTTCTCTGAAAGAGAAGCAGTCTGTTCCAACACTTCAATTCACTGTACGAAGTGAATGGAGTGTTGCTTCACTTTCTAAATGCTGTCCTTTCAGAGAAAATCACTTTCCTTTGAAAGTGCCTTAAGCTACTTACAAGCTTTCACAAAAAACTCACATCCGTTTCTCTGAAAGAGAAGCAGTCTGTTCCAACACTTCAATTCACTGTGCGAAGTGAATGGAGTGTTGCTTCACTTTCTAAATTCTCTCCTTTCAGAGAAAATCACTTTCCTTTGAAAGTGCCTTAAGCTACTTACAAGCATTTAACAGACATTCACATGCGTTTCTCTGAAAGAGAAGCAGTCTGTTCCAACACTTCAATTCACTGTGCGAAGTGAATGGAGTGTTGCTTCACTTTCTAAATGCTGTCCTTTCAGAGAAAATCACTTTCCTTTGAAAGTTCCTTATGCTACTTACAAGCATTCAACAGATATTCACATGCGTTTCTCTGAAAGAGAAGCAGTCTGTTCCAACACTTCAATTCACTGTGCGAAGTGAATGGAGTGTTGCTTCACTTTCTAAATGCTGTCCTTTCAGAGAAAATCACTTTCCTTTGAAAGTGCCTTAAGCTACTTACAAGCATTGAACAGAAATTCACATGCGTTTCTCTGAAAGAGAAGCAGTCTGTTCCAACACTTCAATTCACTGTGCGAAGTGAATGGAGTGTTGCTTCACTTTCTAAATACTGTCCTTTCAGAGAAAATCACTTTCCTTTGAAAGTGCCTTAAGCTACTTACAAGCTTTCACAAAAAACTCACATGCGTTTCTCTGAAAGAGAAGCAGTCTGTTCCAACACTTCAATTCACTGTGCGAAGTGAATGGAGTGTTGCTTCACTTTCTTAATGCTGTCCTTTCAGAGAAAATCACTTTCCTTTGAAAGTGCCTTAAGCTACTTACAAGCATTGAACAGAAATTCACATGCGTTTCTCTGAAAGAGAAGCAGTCTGTTCCAACACTTCAATTCACTGTGCGAAGTGAATGGAGTGTTGCTTCACTTTCTAAATGCTGTCCTGTCAGAGAAAATCACTTTCCTTTGAAAGTGCCTTAAGCTACTTTCAAGCTTTCACAAAAAACTCACATCCGTTTCTCTGAAAGAGAAGCAGTCTGTTCCAACACTTCAATTCACTGTGCAAAGTGAATGGAGTGTTGCTTCACTTTCTAAATGCTGTCCTTTCAGAGAAAATCACTTTCCTTTGAAAGTGCCTTAAGCTACTTACAAGAATTGAACAGAAATTCACATGCATTTCTCTGAAAGAGATGCAGTCTCTTCCAACACTTCAATTCACTGTGCGAAGTGAATGGAGTGTTGCTTCACTTTCTAAATGCTGTCCGTTCAGAGAAATCACTTTCTTTTGAAAGTGCCTTAAGCTACTTACAAGCTTTCACAAAAAACTCACATCCGTTTCTCGGAAAGAGAAGCAGTCTGTTCCAACACTTCAATTCACTGTGCGCAGTGAATGGAGTGTTGCTTCACTTTCTAAATGCTGTCCTTTCAGAGAAAATCACTTTCCTTTGAAAGTGCCTTAGCTACTTACAAGCATTCTGCAGAAATTCACATGCGTTTCTCTGAAAGAGAAGCAGTCTGTTCCAACACTTCAATTCACTGTGCGAAGTGAATGGAGTGTTGCTTCACTTTCTAAATGCTGTCCTTTCAGAGAAAATCACTCTCTTTTGAAACTGACTTAAGCTACTTAGAAGCATTCACAAGAAACTCACATCTGTTTCTCTGAAAGAGAAGCAGTCTGTTCCAACACTTCAATTCACTGTGCGAAGTGAATGGAGTGTTGCTTCACTTTCTTAATGCTGTCCTTTCAGAGAAAATCACTTTCATTTGAAAGTGCCTTAAGCTACTTACAAGCATTGAACAGAAATTCACATGCGTTTCTCTGAAAGAGAAGCAGTCTGTTCCAACACTTCAATTCACTGTGCGAAGTGAATGGAGTGTTGCTTCACTTTCTAAATGCTGTCCTGTCAGAGAAAATCACTTTCCTTTGAAAGTGCCTTAAGCTACTTTCAAGCTTTCACAAAAAACTCACATCCGTTTCTCTGAAAGAGAAGCAGTCTGTTCCAACACTTCAATTCACTGTGCGAAGTGAATGGAGTGTTGCTTCACTTTCTAAATGCTGTCCTTTCAGAGAAAATCACTTTCCTTTGAAAGTGCCTTAAGCTACTTACAAGGATTTAACAGACATTCACATGCATTTCTCTGAAAGAGAAGCAGTCTGTTCCAACACTTCAATTTACTGTGCGAAGTGAATGGAGTGTTGTTTCATTTTGTAAGTGCTGTCCTTTCAGAGAAAATCACTTTCCTATGAAAGTGCCTTAAGCTACATAGAAAAATTCACAAAAAACTCACATCCGTTTCTCTGAAAGAGAAGCAGTCTGTTCCAACACTTCAATTCACTGTGCGATGTGAATGGAGTGTTGCTTCACTTTCTAAATTCTGTCCTTTCAGAGAAAATCACTTTCCTTTGAAACTGCCTTAAGCTACTTACAAGCATTTAACATACATTCACATGCGTTTCTCGGAAAGAGAAGCAGTCTGTTCCAACACTTCAATTCACTGGGCGAAGTGAATGGAGTGTTGCTTCACTTTCTAAATGCTGTCCTTTCAGAGAAAATCACTTTCCTTTGAAAGTGCCTTAAGCTACTAACAAGCATTTAACAGACATTCACATGTGTTTCTCTGAAAGAGAAGCAGTCTGTTCCAACACTTCAATTCACTGTGCGAAGTGAATGGAGTGTTGCTTCATTTTCTAAATGCTGTCCTTTCAGAAAAAATCACTTTCCTATGAAAGTGCCTTAAACTACTTACAAAAATTCACAAAAAACTCAAATCCGTTTCTCTGAAAGAGAAGCAGTCTGTTCCAACACTTCAATTCACTGTGCGAAGTGAATGGAGTGTTGCTTCACTTTCTAAATGCTGTCCTTTCAGAGAAAATCACTTTCCTTTAAAATGCCTTAAGCTACTTACAAGCATTTAACAGACATTCACATGCGTTTCTCTGAAAGAGAAGAAGTCTGTTCCAACTCTTCAATTCACTGTGCGAAGTGAATGGAGTGTTGCTTCACTTTCTAAATGCTGTCCTTTCAGAGAAAATCACTTTCCTTTGAAAGTTCCTTATGCTACTTGCAAGCATTTAACAGACATTCACATGCGTTTCTCTGAAAGAGAAGCAGTGTGTTCCAACACTTCAATTCACTGTGCGAAGTGAATGGAGTGTTGCTTCACTTTCTAAATGCTGTCCTTTCAGAGAAAATCACTTTCCTTTGAAAGTGCCTTAAACTACTTACAAGCATTCAACAGACATTCACATGCGTTTCTCTGAAAGAGAAGCAGTCTGTTCCAACACTTCAATTCACTGTGCGAAGTGAATGGAGTGTTGCTTCACTTTCTAAATGCTGTCCTTTCAGAGAAAATCACTTTCCTTTGAAAGTGCCTTAAGCTACTTACAAGCATTGAACAGAAATTCACATGCGTTTCTCTGAAAGAGAAGCAGTCTGTTCCAACACTTCAATTCACTGTGCGAAGTGAATGGAGTGTTGCTTCACTTTCTAAATGCTGTCCTTTCAGAGAAAATCACTTTCCTTTGAAAGTGCCTTAAGCTACTTACAAGCTTTCACAAAAAACTCACATCCGTTTCTCTGAAAGAGAAGCAGTCTGTTCCAACACTTTAATTCACTGTGCGAAGTGAATGGAGTGTTGCTTCACTTTCTAAATGCTGTCCTTTCAGAGAAAAATCGCTTTCCTTTGAAAGTGCCTTAAGCTACTTACAAGCTTTCACAAAAAACTTACATCCGTTTCTCTGAAAGAGAAGCAGTCTGTTCCAACACTTCAATTCACTGTGCGAAGTGAATGGAGTGTTGCTTCAATTTCTAAATGCTGTCCTTTCAGAGAAAATCACTTTCCTTTGAAAGTGCCTTAAGCTACTTACAAGCATTCAACAGAAATTCACATGCGTTTCTCTGAAAGAGAAGCAGTCTGTTCCAACACTTCAATTCACTGTGCGAAGTGAATGGAGTGTTGCTTCACTTTCTAAATGCTGTCCTTTCAGAGAAAATCACTTTCCTATGAAAGTGCCTTAAGCTAGTTACAAGCATTCAACAGAAATTCACATGCGTTTCTCTGTAAGAGAAGCAGTCTGTTCCAACACTTCAATTCACTGTGCGAAGTGAATGGAGTGTTGCTTCACTTTCTAAATGCTGTCCTTTCAGAGAAAATCACTTTCCTTTGAAAGTGCCTTAAGCTACTTACAAGCATTCAACAGAAATTCACATGCGTTTCTCTGAAAGAGAAGCAGTGTGTTCCAACACTTCAATTCACTGTGCGAAGTGAATGGAGTGTTGCTTCACTTTCTAAATGCTGTCCTGTCAGAGAAAATCACTTTCCATTGAAAGTGCCTTAAGCTACTTACAAGCTTTCACAAAAAACTCACATCCGTTTCTCTGAAAGAGAAGCAGTCTGTTCCAACACTTCAATTCACTGTGCGAAGTGAATGGAGTGTTGCTTCACTTTCTTAATGCTGTCCTTTCAGAGAAAATCACTTTCCTTTGAAAGTGCCTTAAGCTACTTACAAGCATTGAACAGAAATTCACATGCGTTTCTCTGAAAGAGAAGCAGTCTGTTCCAACACTTCAATTCACTGTGCGAAGTGAATGGAGTGTTGCTTCACTTTCCAAATGCTGTCCTTTCAGAGAAAATCACATTCCTTTGAAAGTGCCTTAAGCTACTTTCAAGCTTTCACAAAAAACTCACATGCCTTTCTCTGAACGAGAAGCAGTTTGTTCCAACACTTCAATACACTGTGCGATGTGAATGGAGTGTTGCTTCACTTTCTAAATGCTGTCCTTTCAGAGAAAATCACTTTCCTTTGAAAGTGCCTTAAGCTACTTACAAGCATTCAACAGAAATTCACATGCGTTTCTCTGAAAGAGAAGCAGTCTGTTCCAACACTTCAATTCACTGTACGAAGTGAATGGAGTGTTGCTTCACTTTCTAAATGCTGTCCTTTCAGAGAAAATCACTTTCCTTTGAAAGTGCCTTAAGCTACTTACAAGCTTTCACAAAAAACTCACATCCGTTTCTCTGAAAGAGAAGCAGTCTGTTCCAACACTTCAATTCACTGTGCGAAGTGAATGGAGTGTTGCTTCACTTTCTAAATGCTCTCCTTTCAGAGAAAATCACTTTCCTTTGAAAGTGCCTTAAGCTACTTACAAGCATTTAACAGACATTCACATGCGTTTCTCTGAAAGAGAAGCAGTCTGTTCCAACACTTCAATTCACTGTGCGAAGTGAATGGAGTGTTGCTTCACTTTCTAAATGCTGTCCTTTCAGAGATAATCACTTTCCTTTGAAAGTTCCTTATGCTACTTGCAAGCATTTATCAGACATTCACATGCGTTTCTCTGAAAGAGAAGCAGTCTGTTCCAACACTTCAATTCACTGTGCGAAGTGAATGGAGTGTTGCTTCACTTTCTAAATGCTGTCCTTTCAGAGAAAATCACTTTCCTTTGAAAGTGCCTTAAACTACTTACAAGCATTCAACAGATATTCACATGCGTTTCTCTGAAAGAGAAGCAGTCTGTTCCAACACTTCAATTCACTGTGCGAAGTGAATGGAGTGTTGCTTCACTTTCTAAATGCTGTCCTTTCAGAGAAAATCACTTTCCTTTGAAAGTGCCTTAAGCTACTTACAAGCATTGAACAGAAATTCACATGCGTTTCTCTGAAAGAGAAGCAGTCTGTTCCAACACTTCAATTCACTGTGCGAAATGAATGGAGTGTTGCTTCACTTTCTAAATACTGTCCTTTCAGAGAAAATCACTTTCCTTTGAAAGTGCCTTAAGCTACTTACAAGCTTTCACAAAAAACTCACATCCGTTTCTCTGCAAGAGAAGCAGTCTGTTCCAACACTTTAATTCACTGTGCGAAGTGAATGGAGTGTTGCTTCACTTTCTAAATGCTGTCCTTTCAGAGAAAAATCGCTTTCCTTTGAAAGTGCCTTAAGCTACTTACAAGCTTTCACAAAAAACTTACATCCGTTTCTCTGAAAGAGAAGCAGTCTGTTCCAACACTTCAATTCACTGTGCGAAGTGAATGGAGTGTTGCTTCAATTTCTAAATCCTGTCCTTTCAGAGATAATCACTTTCCTTTGAAAGTGCCTTAAGCTACTTACAAGCATTCAACAGAAATTCACATGCGTTTCTCTGAAAGAGAAGCAGTCTGTTCCAACACTTCAATTCACTGTGCGAAGTGAATGGAGTGTTGCTTCACTTTCTAAATGCTGTCCTTTCAGACAAAATCACTTTCCTTTGAAAGTGCCTTAAGCTACTTACAAGCATTTAACAGACATTCACATGCGTTTCTCTGAAAGAGAAGAAGTCTGTTCCAACACTTCAATTCACTGTGCGAAGTGAATGGAGTGTTGCTTCACTTTCTAAATGCTGTCCTTTCAGAGAAAATCACTTTCCTTTGAAAGTGCCTTAAACTACTTACAAGCATTCAACAGACATTCACATGCGTTTCTCTGAAAGAGAAGCAGTCTGTTCCAACACTTCAATTCGCTGTGCGAAGTGAATGGAGTGTTGCTTCACTTTCTAAATGCTGTCCTTTCAGAGAAAATCACTTTCCTTTGAAAGTGCCTTAAGCTACTTACAAGCATTGAACAGAAATTCACATGCCTTTCTCTGAAAGAGAAGCAGTCTGTTCCAACACTTCAATTCACTGTGCGAAGTGAATGGAGTGTTGCTTCACTTTCTAAATGCTGTCCTTTCAGAGAAAATAACTTTCCATTGAAAGTGCCTTAAGCTACTTACAAGCTTTCACAAAAAACTCACATCCGTTTCTCTGAAAGAGAAGCAGTCTGTTCCAACACTTTAATTCACTGTGCGAAGTGAATGGAGTGTTGCTTCACTTTCTAAATACTGTCCTTTCAGAGAAAAATCGCTTTCCTTTGAAAGTGCCTTAAGCTACTTACAAGCTTTCACAAAAAACTTACATCCGTTTCTCTGAAAGAGAAGCAGTCTGTTCCAACACTTCAATTCACTGTGCGAAGTGAATGGAGTGTTGCTTCAATTTCTAAATGCTGTCCTTTCAGAGAAAATCACTTTCCTTTGAAAGTGCCTTAAGCTACTTACAAGCATTCAACAGAAATTCACATGCGTTTCTCTGAAAGAGAAGCAGTCTGTTCCAACACTTCAATTCACTGTGCGAAGTGAATGGAGTGTTGCTTCACTTTCTAAATGCTGTCCTTTCAGAGAAAATCACTTTCCTGTGAAAGTGCCTTAAGCTAGTTACAAGCATTCAACAGAAATTCACATGCGTTTCTCTGAAAGAGAAGCAGTCTGTTCCAACACTTCAATTCACTGTGCGAAGTGAATGGAGTGTTGCTTGACTTTCTCAATGGTGTCCTTTCAGAGAAAATCACTTTCCTTTGAAAGTGCCTTAAGCTACTTACAAGCATTCAACAGAAATTCACATGCGTTTCTCTGAAAGAGAAGCAGTGTGTTCCAACACTTCAATTCACTGTGCGAAGTGAATGGAGTGTTGCTTCACTTTCTAAATGCTGTCCTGTCAGAGAAAATCACTTTCCATTGAAAGTGCCTTAAGCTACTTACAAGCTTTCACAAAAAACTCACATCCGTTTCTCTGAAAGAGAAGCAGTCTGTTCCAACACTTCAATTCACTGTGCGAAGTGAATGGAGTGTTGCTTCACTTTCTTAATGCTGTCCTTTCAGAGAAAATCACTTTACTTTGAAAGTGCCTTAAGCTACTTACAAGCATTGAACAGAAATTCACATGCGTTTCTCTGAAAGAGAAGCAGTCTGTTCCAACACTTCAATTCACTGTGCGAAGTGAATGGAGTGTTGCTTCACTTTCTAAATGCTGTCCTTTCAGAGAAAATCACATTCCTTTGAAAGTGCCTTAAGCTACTTTCAAGCTTTCACAAAAAACTCACATGCCTTTCTCTGAACGAGAAGCAGTTTGTTCCAACACTTCAATACACTGTGCGATGTGAATGGAGTGTTGCTTCACTTTCTAAATGCTGTCGTTTCAGAGAAAATCACTTTCCTTTGAAAGTGCCTTAAGCTACTTACAAGCATTCAACAGAAATTCACATGCGTTTCTCTGAAAGAGAAGCATTCTGTTCCAACACTTCAATTCACTGTACGAAGTGAATGGAGTGTTGCTTCACTTTCTAAATGCTGTCCTTTCAGAAAAAATCACTTTCCTTTGAAAGTGCCTTAAGCCACTTACAAGCATTGAACAGAAATTCACATGGGTTTCTCTGAAAGAGAAGCAGTCTGTTCCAACACTTCAATTCACTGTGCGAAGTGAATGGAGTGTTGCTTCACTTTCTAAATGTTGTCCTTTCTGAGAAAATCACTTTCCTTTTAAAGTGCCTTAAGCTACTTACAAGCAGTCAACAGAAATTCACATGAGTTTCTCTGAAAGAGAAGCAGTCTGTTCCAACACTTCAATGCACTGTGCGAAGTGAATGGAGTGTTGCTTCACTTTCTAAATGCTGTCCTTTCAGAGAAAATCACTTTACTTTGAAAGTGCCTTAAGCTACTTACAAGCTTTCACAAAAAACTCAAATCCGTTTCTCTGAAAGAGAAGCAGTCTGTTCCAACACTTTAATTCACTGTGCGAAGTGAATGGAGTGTTGCTTGACTTTCTCAATGGTGTTCTTTCAGAGAAAATCACTTTCCTTTGAAAGTGCCTTAAGCTACTTACAAGCATTCAACAGAAATTCACATGCGTTTCTCTGAAAGAGAAGCAGTCTGTTCCAACACTTCAATTCACTGTGCGAAGTGAATGAAGTGTTGCTTCACTTTCTAAATGCTGTCCTGTCAGAGAAAATCACTTTCCTTTGAAAGTGCCTTAAGCTACTTACAAGCTTTCACAAAAAACTCACATCCGTTTCTCTGAAAGAGAAGCAGTCTGTTCCAACACTTCAATTCACTGTGCGAAGTGAATGGAGTGTTGCTTCACTTTCTAAATGCTGTCATGTCAGAGAAAATCACTTTCCTTTGAAAGTGCCTTAAGCTTCTTACAAGCTTTCACAAAAAACTCTCATCCGTTTCTCTGAAAGAGAAGCAGTCTGTTCCAACACTTCAATTCACTGTGCGAAGTGAATGGAGTGTTGCTTCACTTTCTTAATGCTGTCCTTTCAGAGAAAATCACTTTCCTTTGAAAGTGCCTTAAGCTACTTACAAGCATTGAACAGAAATTCACATGCGTTTCTCTGAAAGAGAAGCAGTCTGTTCCAACACTTCAATTCACTGTGCGAAGTGAATGGAGTGTTGCTTCACTTTCTAAATGCTGTCCTGTCAGAGAAAATCACTTTCCTTTGAAAGTGCCTTAAGCTACTTTCAAGCTTTCACAAAAAACTCACATCCGTTTCTCTGAAAGAGAAGCAGTCTGTTCCAACACTTCAATTCACTGTGCGAAGTGAATGGAGTGTTGCTTCATTTTCTAAATACTGTCCTTTCAGAGAAAATCACTTTCCTTTGAAAGTGCCTTAAGCTACTTACAAGCTTTCACAAAAAACTCACATCCGTTTCTCTGCAAGAGAAGCAGTCTGTTTCAACACTTTAATTCACTGTGCGAAGTGAATGGAGTGTTGCTTCACTTTCTAAATGCTGTCCTTTCAGAGAAAAATCGCTTTCCTTTGAAAGTGCCTTAAGCTACTTACAAGCTTTCACAAAAAACTTACATCCGTTTCTCTGAAAGAGAAGCAGTCTGTTCCAACACTTCAATTCACTGTGCGAAGTGAATGGAGTGTTGCTTCAATTTCTAAATCCTGTCCTTTCAGAGAAAATCACTTTCCTTTGAAAGTGCCTTAAGCTACTTACAAGCATTCAACAGAAATTCACATGCGTTTCTCTGAAAGAGAAGCAGTCTGTTCCAACACTTCAATTCACTGTGCGAAGTGAATGGAGTGTTGCTTCACTTTCTAAATGCTGTCCTTTCAGACAAAATCACTTTCCTTTGAAAGTGCCTTAAGCTACTTACAAGCATTTAACAGACATTCACATGCGTTTCTCTGAAAGAGAAGAAGTCTGGTCCAACACTTCAATTCACTGTGCGAAGTGAATGGAGTGTTGCTTCACTTTCTAAATGCTGTCCTTTCAGAGAAAATCACTTTCCTTTGAAAGTGCCTTAAACTACTTACAAGCATTCAACAGACATTCACATGCGTTTCTCTGAAAGAGAAGCAGTCTGTTCCAACACTTCAATTCGCTGTGCGAAGTGAATGGAGTGTTGCTTCACTTTCTAAATGCTGTCCTTTCAGAGAAAATCACTTTCCTTTGAAAGTGCCTTAAGCTACTTACAAGCATTGAACAGAAATTCACATGCGTTTCTCTGAAAGAGAAGCAGTCTGTTCCAACACTTCAATTCACTGTGCGAAGTGAATGGAGTGTTGCTTCACTTTCTAAATGCTGTCCTTTCAGAGAAAATCACTTTCCATTGAAAGTGCCTTAAGCTACTTACAAGCTTTCACAAAAAACTCACATCCGTTTCTCTGAAAGAGAAGCAGTCTGTTCCAACACTTTAATTCACTGTGCGAAGTGAATGGAGTGTTGCTTCACTTTCTAAATACTGTCCTTTCAGAGAAAAATCGCTTTCCTTTGAAAGTGCCTTAAGCTACTTACAAGCTTTCACAAAAAACTTACATCCGTTTCTCTGAAAGAGAAGCAGTCTGTTCCAACACTTCAATTCACTGTGCGAAGTGAATGGAGTGTTGCTTCAATTTCTAAATGCTGTCCTTTCAGAGAAAATCACTTTCCTTTGAAAGTGCCTTAAGCTACTTACAAGCATTCAACAGAAATTCACATCCGTTTCTCTGAAAGAGAAGCAGTCTGTTCCAACACTTCAATTCACTGTGCGAAGTGAATGGAGTGTTGCTTCACTTTCTAAATGCTGTCCTTTCAGAGAAAATCACTTTCCTGTGAAAGTGCCTTAAGCTAGTTACAAGCATTCAACAGAAATTCACATGCGTTTCTCTGAAAGAGAAGCAGTCTGTTCCAACACTTCAATTCACTGTGCGAAGTGAATGGAGTGTTGCTTGACTTTCTCAATGGTGTCCTTTCAGAGAAAATCACTTTCCTTTGAAAGTGCCTTAAGCTACTTACAAGC
Organism: Myodes glareolus; assembly: GCF_982192425.1. Taxonomy (NCBI): domain Eukaryota; kingdom Metazoa; phylum Chordata; class Mammalia; order Rodentia; family Cricetidae; genus Myodes; species Myodes glareolus. Next base: position 18,725,805 of record NC_142052.1, read on the forward strand.
ATTCAACAGAAATTCACATGCGTTTCTCTGAAAGAGAAGCAGTGTGTTCCAACACTTCAATTCACTGTGCGAAGTGAATGGAGTGTTGCTTCACTTTCTAAATGCTGTCCTGTCAGAGAAAATCACTTTCCATTGAAAGTGCCTTAAGCTACTTACAAGCTTTCACAAAAAACTCACATCCGTTTCTCTGAAAGAGAAGCAGTCTGTTCCAACACTTCAATTCACTGTGCGAAGTGAATGGAGTGTTGCTTCACTTTCTTAATGCTGTCCTTTCAGAGAAAATCACTTTACTTTGAAAGTGCCTTAAGCTACTTACAAGCATTGAACAGAAATTCACATGCGTTTCTCTGAAAGAGAAGCAGTCTGTTCCAACACTTCAATTCACTGTGCGAAGTGAATGGAGTGTTGCTTCACTTTCTAAATGCTGTCCTTTCAGAGAAAATCACATTCCTTTGAAAGTGCCTTAAGCTACTTTCAAGCTTTCACAAAAAACTCACATGCCTTTCTCTGAACGAGAAGCAGTTTGTTCCAACACTTCAATACACTGTGCGATGTGAATGGAGTGTTGCTTCACTTTCTAAATGCTGTCCTTTCAGAGAAAATCACTTTCCTTTGAAAGTGCCTTAAGCTACTTACAAGCATTCAACAGAAATTCACATGCGTTTCTCTGAAAGAGAAGCAGTCTGTTCCAACACTTCAATTCACTGTACGAAGTGAATGGAGTGTTGCTTCACTTTCTAAATGCTGTCCTTTCAGAAAAAATCACTTTCCTTTGAAAGTGCCTTAAGAAACTTACAAGCATTGAACAGAAATTCACATGGGTTTCTCTGAAAGAGAAGCAGTCTGTTCCAACACTTCAATTCACTGTGCGAAGTGAATGGAGTGTTGCTTCACTTTCTAAATCTTGTCCTTTCTGAGAAAATCACTTTCCTTTTAAAGTGCCTTAAGCTACTTACAAGCAGTCAACAGAAATTCACATGCGTTTCTCTGAAAGAGAAGCAGTCTGTTCCAACACTTCAATGCACTGTGCGAAGTGAATGGAGTGTTGCTTCACTTTCTAAATGCTGTCCTTTCAGAGAAAATCACTTTACTTTGAAAGTGCCTTAAGCTACTTACAAGCTTTCACAAAAAACTCACATCCGTTTCTCTGAAAGAGAAGCAGTCTGTTCCAACACTTTAATTCACTGTGCGAAGTGAATGGAGTGTTGCTTGACTTTCTCAATGGTGTTCTTTCAGAGAAAATCACTTTCCTTTGAAAGTGCCTTAAGCTACTTACAAGCATTCAACAGAAATTCACATGCGTTTCTCTGAAAGAGAAGCAGTCTGTTCCAACACTTCAATTCACTGTGCGAAGTGAATGAAGTGTTGCTTCACTTTCTAAATGCTGTCCTGTCAGAGAAAATCACTTTCCTTTGAAAGTGCCTTAAGCTACTTACAAGCTTTCACAAAAAACTCACATCCGTTTCTCTGATAGAGAAGCAGTCTGTTCCAGCACTTCAATTCACTGTGCGAAGTGAATGGAGTGTTGCTTCACTTTCTAAATGCTGTCCTGTCAGAGAAAATCACTTTCCCTTGAAAGTGCCTTAAGCTACTTACAAGCTTTCACAAAAAACTCACATCCGTTTCTCTGAAAGAGAAGCAGTCTGTTCCAACACTTCAATTCACTGTGCGAAGTGAATGGAGTGTTGCTTCACTTTCTTAATGCTGTCCTTTCAGAGAAAATCACTTTCCTTTGAAAGTGCCTTAAGCTACTTACAAGCATTGAACAGAAATTCACATGCGTTTCTCTGAAAGAGAAGCAGTCTGTTCCAACACTTCAATTCACTGTGCGAAGTGAATGGAGTGTTGCTTCACTTTCTAAATGCTGTCCTGTCAGAGAAAATCACTTTCCTTTGAAAGTGCCTTAAGCTACTTTCAAGCTTTCACAAAAAACTCACATCCGTTTCTCTGAAAGAGAAGCAGTCTGTTCCAACACTTCAATTCACTGTGCGAAGTGAATGGAGTGTTGCTTCACTTTCTAAATGCTGTCCTTTCAGAGAAAATCACTTTCCTTAGAAAGTGCCTTAAGCTACTTACAAGTATTGAACAGAAATTCACATGCATTTCTCTGAAAGAGATGCAGTCTGTTCCAACACTTCAATTCACTGTGCGAAGTGAATGGAGTGTTGCTTCACTTTCTAAATGCTGTCCGTTCAGAGAAAATCACTTTCTTTTGAAAGTGCCTTAAGCTACTTACAAGCTTTCACAAAAAACTCACATCCGTTTCTCTGAAAGAGAAGCAGTCTGTTCCAACACTTCAATTCACTGTGCGAAGTGAATGGAGTGTTGCTTCACTTTCTAAATGCTGTCCTTTCAGAGAAAAATCACTTTCCTTTGAAAGTTCCTTATGCTACTTGCAAGCATTTAACAGACATTCACATGCGTTTCTCTGAAAGAGAAGCAGTCTGTTCCAACACTTCAATTCACTGTGCGAAGTGAATGGAGTGTTGCTTCACTTTCTAAATGCTGTCCTTTCAGAGAAAATCACTTTCCTTTGAAAGTGCCTTAAACTACTTACAAGCATTCAACAGACATTCACATGCGTTTCTCTGAAAGAGAAGCAGTCTGTTCCAACACTTCAATTCGCTGTGCGAAGTGAATGGAGTGTTGCTTCACTTTCTAAATGCTTTTCTTTCAGAGAAAATCACTTTCCTTTGAAAGTGCCTTAAGCTACTTATAAGCATTGAACAGAAATTCACATGCGTTTCTCTGAAAGAGAAGCAGTCTGTTCCAACACTTCAATTCACTGTGCGAAGTGAATGAAGTGTTGCTTCACTTTCTAAATGCTGTCCTGTCAGAGAAAATCACTTTCCTTTGAAAGTGCCTTAAGCTACTTACAAGCTTTCACAAAAAACTCACATCCGTTTCTCTGAAAGAGAAGCAGTCTGTTCCAACACTTCAATTCACTGTGCGAAGTGAATGGAGTGTTGCTTCACTTTCTAAATGCTGTCCTGTCAGAGAAAATCACTTTCCTTTGAAAGTGCCTTAAGCTACTTACAAGCTTTCACAAAAAACTCACATCCGTTTCTCTGAAAGAGAAGCAGTCTGCTCCAACACTTCAATTCACTGTGCGAAGTGAATGGAGTGTTGCTTCACTTTCTTAATGCTGTCCTTTCAGAGAAAATCACTTTCCTTTGAAAGTGCCTTAAGCTACTTACAAGCATTGAACAGAAATTCACATGCGTTTCTCTGAAAGAGAAGCAGTCTGTTCCAACACTTCAATTCACTGTGCGAAGTGAATGGAGTGTTGCTTCACTTTCTAAATGTTGTCCTTTCTGAGAAAATCACTTTCCTTTTAAAGTGCCTTAAGCTACTTACAAGCAGTCAACAGAAATTCACATGCGTTTCTCTGAAAGAGAAGCAGTCTGTTCCAACACTTCAATGCACTGTGCGAAGTGAATGGAGTGTTGCTTCACTTTCTAAATGCTGTCCTTTCAGAGAAAATCACTTTACTTTGAAAGTGCCTTAAGCTACTTACAAGCTTTCACAAAAAACTCACATCCGTTTCTCTGAAAGAGAAGCAGTCTGTTCCAACACTTTAATTCACTGTGCGAAGTGAATGGAGTGTTGCTTGACTTTCTCAATGGTGTCCTTTCAGAGAAAATCACTTTCCTTTGAAAGTGCCTTAAGCTACTTACAAGCATTCAACAGAAATTCACATGCGTTTCTCTGAAAGAGAAGCAGTCTGTTCCAACACTTCAATTCACTGTGCGAAGTGAATGAAGTGTTGGTTCACTTTCTAAATGCTGTCCTGTCAGAGAAAATCACTTTCCTTTGAAAGTGCCTTAAGCTACTTACAAGCTTTCACAAAAAACTCACATCCGTTTCTCTGAAAGAGAAGCAGTCTGCTCCAACACTTCAATTCACTGTGCGAAGTGAATGGAGTGTTGCTTCACTTTCTTAATGCTGTCCTTTCAGAGAAAATCACTTTCCTTTGAAAGTGCCTTAAGCTACTTACAAGCATTGAACAGAAATTCACATGCGTTTCTCTGAAAGAGAAGCAGTCTGTTCCAACACTTCAATTCACTGTGCGAAGTGAATGGAGTGTTGCTTCACTTTCTAAATGCTGTCCTTTCAGAGAAAATCACTTTCCTTTGAAAGTGCCTTAAGCTACTTTCAAGCTTTCACAAAAAACTCACATCCATTTCTCTGAAAGAGAAGCAGTCTGTTCCAACACTTCAATTCACTGTGCGAAGTGAATGGAGTGTTGCTTCACTTTCTAAATGCTGTCCTTTCAGAGAAAATCACTTTCCTTTGAAAGTGCCTTAAGCTACTTACAAGTATTGAACAGAAATTCACATACATTTCTCTGAAAGAGATGCAGTCTGTTCCAACACTTCAATTCACTGTGCGAAGTGAATGGAGTGTTGCTTCACTTTCTAAATGCTATCCGTTCAGAGAAAATCACTTTCTTTTGAAAGTGCCTTAAGCTACTTACAAGCTTTCACAAAAAACTCACATCCGTTTCTCTGAAAGAGAAGCAGTCTGTTCCAACACTTTAATTCACTGTGCGAAGTGAATGGAGTGTTGCTTGACTTTCTCAATGGTGTCCTTTCAGAGAAAATCACTTTCCTTTGAAAGTGCCTTAAGCTACTTACAAGCATTCAACAGAAATTCACATGCGTTTCTCTGAAAGAGAAGCAGTCTGTTCCAACACTTCAATTCACTGTGCGAAGTGAATGAAGTGTTGCTTCACTTTCTAAATGCTGTCCTGTCAGAGAAAATCACTTTCCTTTGAAAGTGCCTTAAGCTACTTACAAGCTTTCACAAAAAACTCACATCCGTTTCTCTGAAAGAGAAGCAGTCTGTTCCAACACTTCAATTCACTGTGCGAAGTGAATGGAGTTTTGCTTCACTTTCTAAATGCTGTCCTGTCAGAGAAAATCACTTTCCTTTGAAAGTGCCTTAAGCTACTTACAAGCTTTTACAAAAAACTCACATCCGTTTCTCTGAAAGAGAAGCAGTCTGTTCCAACACTTCAATTCACTGTGCGAAGTGAATGGAGTGTTGCTTCACTTTCTTAATGCTGTCCTTTCAGAGAAAATCACTTTCCTTTGAAAGTGCCTTAAGCTACTTACAAGCATTCAACAGAAATTCACATGCGTTTCTCTGAAAGAGAAGCAGTCTGTTCCAACACTTCAATTCACTGTGCGAAGTGAATGGAGTGTTGCTTCACTTTCTAAATGCTGTCCTTTCAGACAAAATCACTTTCCTTTGAAAGTGCCTTAAGCTACTTACAAGCATTTAACAGACATTCACATGCGTTTCTCTGAAAGAGAAGCAGTCTGTTCCAACACTTCAATTCACTGTGCGAAGTGAATGGAGTGTTGCTTCACTTTCTAAATGCTGTCCTTTCAGAGAAAATCACTTTCCTTTGAAAGTGCCTTAAACTACTTACAAGCATTCAACAGACATTCACATGCGTTTCTCTGAAAGAGAAGCAGTCTGTTCCAACACTTCAATTCGCTGTGCGAAGTGAATGGAGTGTTGCTTCACTTTCTAAATGCTGTCCTTTCAGAGAAAATCACTTTCCTTTGAAAGTGCCTTAAGCTACGTACAAGCATTGAACAGAAATTCACATGCGTTTCTCTGAAAGAGAAGCAGTCTGTTCCAACACTTCAATTCACTGTGCGAAGTGAATGAAGTGTTGCTTCACTTTCTAAATGCTGTCCTGTCAGAGAAAATCACTTTCCTTTGAAAGTGCCTTAAGCTACTTACAAGCTTTCACAAAAAACTCACATCCGTTTCTCTGAAAGAGAAGCAGTCTGTTCCAACACTTCAATTCACTGTGCGAAGTGAATGGAGTGTTGCTTCACTTTCTAAATGCTGTCCTGTCAGAGAAAATCACTTTCCTTTGAAAGTGCCTTAAGCTACTTACAAGCTTTCACAAAAAACTCACATCCGTTTCTCTGAAAGAGAAGCAGTCTGCTCCAACACTTCAATTCACTGTGCGAAGTGAATGGAGTGTTGCTTCACTTTCTTAATGCTGTCCTTTCAGAGAAAATCACTTTCCTTTGAAAGTGCCTTAAGCTACTTACAAGCATTGAACAGAAATTCACATGCGTTTCTCTGAAAGAGAAGCAGTCTGTTCCAACACTTCAATTCACTGTGCGAAGTGAATGGAGTGTTGCTTCACTTTCTAAATGCTGTCCTTTCAGCGAAAATCACTTTCCTTTGAAAGTGCCTTAAGGTACTTTCAAGCTTTCACAAAAAACTCACATCCGTTTCTCTGAAAGAGAAGCAGTCTGTTCTAACACTTCAATTCACTGTGCGAAGTGAATGGAGTGTTGCTTCACTTTCTAAATGCTGTCCTTTCAGAGAAAATCACTTTCCTTTGAAAGTGCCTTAAGCTACTTACAAGTATTGAACAGAAATTCACATGCATTTCTCTGAAAGAGATGCAGTCTGTTCCAACACTTCAATTCACTGTGCGAAGTGAATGGAGTGTTGCTTCACTTTCTAAATGCTGTCCGTTCAGAGAAAATCACTTTCTTTTGAAAGTGCCTTAAGCTACTTACAAGCTTTCACAAAAAACTCACATCCGTTTCTCTGAAAGAGAAGCAGTCTGTTCCAACACTTTAATTCACTGTGCGAAGTGAATGGAGTGTTGCTTGAATTTCTCAATGGTGTCCTTTCAGAGAAAATCACTTTCCTTTGAAAGTGCCTTAAGCTACTTACAAGCATTCAACAGAAATTCACATGCGTTTCTCTGAAAGAGAAGCAGTCTGTTCCAACACTTCAATTCACTGTGCGAAGTGAATGAAGTGTTGCTTCACTTTCTAAATGCTGTCCTGTCAGAGAAAATCACTTTCCTTTGAAAGTGCCTTAAGCTACTTACAAGCTTTCACAAAAAACTCACATCCGTTTCTCTGAAAGAGAAGCAGTCTGTTCCAACACTTCAATTCACTGTGCGAAGTGAATGGAGTGTTGCTTCACTTTCTAAATGCTGTCCTGTCAGAGAAAATCACTTTCCTTTGAAAGTGCCTTAAGCTACTTACAAGCTTTTACAAAAAACTCACATCCGTTTCTCTGAAAGAGAAGCAGTCTGTTCCAACACTTCAATTCACTGTGTGAAGTGAATGGAGTGTTGCTTCACTTTCTAAATGCTGTCCTTTCAGACAAAATCACTTTCCTTTGAAAGTGCCTTAAGCTACTTGCAAGCATTTAACAGACATTCACATGCGTTTCTCTGAAAGAGAAGAAGTCTGTTCCAACACTTCAATTCACTGTGCGAAGTGAATGGAGTGTTGCTTCACTTTCTAAATGCTGTCCTTTCAGAGAAAATCACTTTCCTTTGAAAGTGCCTTAAACTACTTACAAGCATTCAACAGACATTCACATGCGTTTCTCTGAAAGAGAAGCAGTCTGTTCCAACACTTCAATTCGCTGTGCGAAGTGAATGGAGTGTTGCTTCACTTTCTAAATGCTGTCCTTTCAGAGAAAATCACTTTCCTTTGAAAGTGCCTTAAGCTACGTACAAGCATTGAACAGAAATTCACATGCGTTTCTCTGAAAGAGAAGCAGTCTGTTCCAACACTTCAATTCACTGTGCGAAGTGAATGGAGTGTTGCTTCACTTTCTAAATGCTATCCTTTCAGAGAAAATCACTTTCCATTGAAAGTGCCTTAAGCTACTTACAAGCTTTCACAAAAAACTCACATCCGTTTCTCTGAAAGAGAAGCAGTCTGTTCCAACACTTTAATTCACTGTGCGAAGTGAATGGAGTGTTGCTTCACTTTCTAAATACTGTCCTTTCAGAGAAAAATCGCTTTCCGTTGAAAGTGCCTTAAGCTACTTACAAGCTTTCACAAAAAACTTACATCCGTTTCTCTGAAAGAGAAGCAGTCTGTTCCAACACTTCAATTCACTGTGCGAAGTGAATGGAGTGTTGCTTCAATTTCTAAATGCTGTCCTTTCAGAGAAAATCACTTTCCTTTGAAAGTGCCTTAAGCTACTTACAAGCATTCAACAGAAATTCACATGCGTTTCTCTGAAAGAGAAGCAGTCTGTTCCAACACTTCAATTCACTGTGCGAAGTGAATGGAGTGTTGCTTCACTTTCTAAATGCTGTCCTTTCAGAGAAAATCACTTTCCTGTGAAAGTGCCTTAAGCTAGTTACAAGCATTCAACAGAAATTCACATGCGTTTCTCTGAAAGAGAAGCAGTCTGTTCCAACACTTCAATTCACTGTGCGAAGTGAATGGAGTGTTGCTTGACTTTCTCAATGGTGTCCTTTCAGAGAAAATCACTTTCCTTTGAAAGTGCCTTAAGCTACTTACAAGCATTCAACAGAAATTCACATGCGTTTCTCTGAAAGAGAAGCAGTGTGTTCCAACACTTCAATTCACTGTGCGACATGAATGGAGTGTTGCTTCACTTTCTAAATGCTGTCCTGTCAGAGAAAATCACTTTCCATTGAAAGTGCCTTAAGCTACTTACAAGCTTTCACAAAAAACTCACATCCGTTTCTCTGAAAGAGAAGCAGTCTGTTCCAACACTTCAATTCACTGTGCGAAGTGAATGGAGTGTTGCTTCACTTTCTTAATGCTGTCCTTTCAGAGAAAATCACTTTACTTTGAAAGTGCCTTAAGCTACTTACAAGCATTGAACAGAAATTCACATGCGTTTCTCTGAAAGAGAAGCAGTCTGTTCCAACACTTCAATTCACTGTGCGAAGTGAATGGAGTGTTGCTTCACTTTCTAAATGCTGTCCTTTCAGAGAAAATCACATTCCTTTGAAAGTGCCTTAAGCTACTTTCAAGCTTTCACAAAAAACTCACATGCCTTTCTCTGAACGAGAAGCAGTTTGTTCCAACACTTCAATACACTGTGCGATGTGAATGGAGTGTTGCTTCACTTTCTAAATGCTGTCCTTTCAGAGAAAATCACTTTCCTTTGAAAGTGCCTTAAGCTACTTACAAGCATTCAACAGAAATTCACATGCGTTTCTCTGAAAGAGAAGCAGTCTGTTCCAACACTTCAATTCACTGTACAAAGTGAATGGAGTGTTGCTTTACTTTCTAAATGCTGTCCTTTCAGAAAAAATCACTTTCCTTTGAAAGTGCCTTAAGCCACTTACAAGCATTGAACAGAAATTCACATGGGTTTCTCTGAAAGAGAAGCAGTCTGTTCCAACACTTCAATTCACTGTGCGAAGTGAATGGAGTGTTGCTTCACTTTCTTAATGCTGTCCTTTCAGAGAAAATCACTTTCCTTTGAAAGTGCCTTAAGCTACTTACAAGCATTGAACAGAAATTCACATGCGTTTCTCTGAAAGAGAAGCAGTCTGTTCCAACACTTCAATTCACTGTGCGAAGTGAATGGAGTGTTGCTTCACTTTCTAAATGCTGTCCTTTCAGAGAAAATCACTTTCCTTTGAAAGTGCCTTAAGCTACTTTCAAGCTTTCACAAAAAACTCACATCAGTTTCTCTGAAAGAGAAGCAGTCTGTTCCAACACTTCAATTCACTGTGCGAAGTGAATGGAGTGTTGCTTCACTTTGTAAATGCTGTCCTTTCAGAGAAAATCACTTTCCTTTGAAAGTGCCTTAAGCTACTTACAAGTATTGAACAGAAATTCACATGCATTTCTTGAAAGAGATGCAGTCTGTTCCAACACTTCAATTCACTGTGCGAAGTGAATGGAGTGTTGCTTCACTTTCTAAATGCTGTCCGTTCAGAGAAAATCACTTTCTTTTGAAAGTGCCTTAAGCTACTTACAAGCTTTCACAAAAAACTCACATCCGTTTCTCTGAAAGAGAAGCAGTCTGTTCCAACACTTTAATTCACTGTGCGAAGTGAATGGAGTGTTGCTTGACTTTCTCAATGGTGTCCTTTCAGAGAAAATCACTTTCCTTTGAAAGTGCCTTAAGCTACTTACAAGCATTCAACAGAAATTCACATGCGTTTCTCTGAAAGAGAAGCAGTCTGTTCCAACACTTCAATTCACTGTGCGAAGTGAATGAAGTGTTGCTTCACTTTCTAAATGCTGTCCTGTCAGAGAAAATCACTTTCCTTTGAAAGTGCCTTAAGCTACTTACAAGCTTTCACAAAAAACTCACATCCGTTTCTCTGAAAGAGAAGCAGTCTGTTCCAACACTTCAATTCACTGTGCGAATTGAATGGAGTGTTGCTTCACTTTCTAAATGCTGTCCTTTCAGACAAAATCACTTTCCTTTGAAAGTGCCTTAAGCTACTTACAAGCATTTAACAGACATTCACATGCGTTTCTCTGAAAGAGAAGAAGTCTGTTCCAACACTTCAATTCACTGTGCGAAGTGAATGGAGTGTTGCTTCACTTTCTAAATGCTGTCCTTTCAGAGAAAATCACTTTCCTTTGAAAGTGCCTTAAACTACTTACAAGCATTCAACAGACATTCACATGCGTTTCTCTGAAAGAGAAGCAGTCTGTTCCAACACTTCAATTCGCTGTGCGAAGTGAATGGAGTGTTGCTTCACTTTCTAAATGCTGTCCTTTCAGAGAAAATCACTTTCCTTTGAAAGTGCCTTAAGCTACTTACAAGCATTGAACAGAAATTCACATGCGTTTCTCTGAAAGAGAAGCAGTCTGTTCCAACACTTCAATTCACTGTGCGAAGTGAATGGAGTGTTGCTTCACTTTCTAAATGCTGTCCTTTCAGAGAAAATCACTTTCCATTGAAAGTGCCTTAAGCTACTTACAAGCTTTCACAAAAAACTCACATTCGTTTCTCTGAAAGAGAAGCAGTCTGTTCCAACACTTTAATTCACTGTGCGAAGTGAATGGAGTGTTGCTTCACTTTCTAAATACTGTCCTTTCAGAGAAAAATCGCTTTCCTTTGAAAGTGCCTTAAGCTACTTACAAGCTTTCACAAAAAACTTACATCCGTTTCTCTGAAAGAGAAGCAGTCTGTTCCAACACTTCAATTCACTGTGCGAAGTGAATGGAGTGTTGCTTCAATTTCTAAATGCTGTCCTTTCAGAGAAAATCACTTTCCTTTGAAAGTGCCTTAAGCTACTTACAAGCATTCAACAGAAATTCCCATGCGTTTCTCTGAAAGAGAAGCAGTCTGTTCCAACACTTCAATTCACTGTACGAAGTGAATGGAGTGTTGCTTCACTTTCTAAATGCTGTCCTTTCAGAGAAAATCACTTTCCTGTGAAAGTGCCTTAAGCTAGTTACAAGCATTCAACAGAAATTCACATGCGTTTCTCTGAAAGAGAAGCAGTCTGTTCCAACACTTCAATTCACTGTGCGAAGTGAATGGAGTGTTGCTTGACTTTCTCAATGGTGTCCTTTCAGAGAAAATCACTTTCCTTTGAAAGTGCCTTAAGCTACTTACAAGCATTCAACAGAAATTCACATGCGTTTCTCTGAAAGAGAAGCAGTGTGTTCCAACACTTCAATTCACTGTGCGACGTGAATGGAGTGTTGCTTCACTTTCTAAATGCTGTCCTTTCAGAGAAAATCACTTTCCATTGAAAGTGCCTTAAGCTACTTACAAGCTCTCACAAAAAACTCACATCCGTTTCTCTGAAAGAGAAGCAGTCTGTTCCAACACTTCAATTCACTGTGCGAAGTGAATGGAGTGTTGCTTCACTTTCTTAATGCTGTCCTTTCAGAGAAAATCACTTTACTTTGAAAGTGCCTTAAGCTACTTACAAGCATTGAACAGAAATTCACATGCGTTTCTCTGAAAGAGAAGCAGTCTGTTCCAACACTTCAATTCACTGTGCGAAGTGAATGGAGTGTTGCTTCACTTTCTAAATGCTGTCCTTTCAGAGAAAATCACATTCCTTTGAAAGTGCCTTAAGCTACTTTCAAGCTTTCACAAAAAACTCACATGCCTTTCTCTGAACGAGAAGCAGTTTGTTCCAACACTTCAATACACTGTGCGATGTGAATGGAGTGTTGCTTCACTTTCTAAATTCTGTCCTTTCAGAGAAAATCACTTTCCTTTGAAAGTGCCTTAAGCTACATACAAGCATTCAACAGAAATTCACATGCGTTTCTCTGAAAGAGAAGCAGTCTGTTCCAACACTTCAATTCACTGTACGAAGTGAATGGAGTGTTGCTTCACTTTCTAAATGCTGTCCTTTCAGAAAAAATCACTTTCCTTTGAAAGTGCCTTAAGCCACTTACAAGCATTGAACAGAAATTCACATGGGTTTCTCTGAAAGAGAAGCAGTCTGTTCCAACACTTCAATTCACTGTGCGAAGTGAATGGATTGTTGCTTCACTTTCTAAATGTTGTCCTTTCTGAGAAAATCACTTTCCTTTTAAAGTGCCTTAAGCTACTTACAAGCAGTCAACAGAAATTCACATGCGTTTCTCTGAAAGAGAAGCAGTCTGTTCCAACACTTCAATGCACTGTGCGAAGTGAATGGAGTGTTGCTTCACTTTCTAAATGCTGTCCTTTCAGAGAAAATCACTTTACTTTGAAAGTGCCTTAAGCTACTTACAAGCTTTCACAAAAAACTCACATCCGTTTCTCTGAAAGAGAAGCAGTCTGTTCCAACACTTTAATTCACTGTGCGAAGTGAATGGAGTGTTGCTTGACTTTCTCAATGGTGTCCTTTCAGAGAAAATCACTTTCCTTTGAAAGTGCCTTAAGCTACTTACAAGCATTCAACAGAAATTCACATGCGTTTCTCTGAAAGAGAAGCAGTCTGTTCCAACACTTCAATTCACTGTGCGAAGTGAATGAAGTGTTGCTTCACTTTCTAAATGCTGTCCTGTCAGAGAAAATCACTTTCCTTTGAAAGTGCCTTAAGCTACTTACAAGCTTTCACAAAAAACTCACATCCGTTTCTCTGAAAGAGAAGCAGTCTGTTCCAACAATTCAATTCACTGTGCGAAGTGAATGGAGTGTTGCTTCACTTTCTAAATGCTGTCCTGTCAGAGAAAATCACTTTCCTTTGAAAGTGCCTTAAGCTACTTACAAGCTTTCACAAAAAACTCACATCCGTTTCTCTGAAAGAGAAGCAGTCTGTTCCAACACTTCAATTCACTGTGCGAAGTGAATGGAGTGTTGCTTCACTTTCTTAATCCTGTCCTTTCAGAGAAAATCACTTTCCTTTGAAAGTGCCTTAAGCTACTTACAAGCATTGAACAGAAATTCACATGCGTTTCTCTGAAAGAGAAGCAGTCTGTTCCAACACTTCAATTCACTGTGCGAAGTGAATGGAGTGTTGCTTCACTTTCTAAATGCTGTCCTGTCAGAGAAAATCACTTTCCTTTGAAAGTGCCTTAAGCTACTTTCAAGCTTTCACAAAAAACTCACATCCGTTTCTCTGAAAGAGAAGCAGTCTGTTCCAACACTTCAATTCACTGTGCGAAGTGAATGGAGTGTTTCTTCACTTTCTAAATGCTGTCCTTTCAGAGAAAATCACTTTCCTTTGAAAGTGCCTTAAGCTACTTACAAGTATTGAACAGAAATTAACATGCATTTCTCTGAAAGAGATGCAGTCTGTTCCAACACTTCAATTCACTGTGCGAAGTGAATGGAGTGTTGCTTCACTTTCTAAATGCTGTCCGTTCAGAGAAAATCACTTTCTTTTGAAAGTGCCTTAAGCTACTTACAAGCTTTCACAAAAAACTCACATCCGTTTCTCTGAAAGAGAAGCAGTCTGTTCCAACACTTCAATTCACTGTGCGAAGTGAATGGAGTGTTTCTTCACTTTCTAAATGCTGTCCTTTCAGAGAAAAATCACTTTCCTTTGAAAGTTCCTTATGCTACTTGCAAGCATTTAACAGACATTCACATGCGTTTCTCTGAAAGAGAAGCAGTCTGTTCCAACACTTCAATTCACTGTGCGAAGTGAATGGAGTGTTGCTTCACTTTCTAAATGCTGTCCTTTCAGAGAAAATCACTTTCCTTTGAAAGTGCCTTAAACTACTTACAAGCATTCAACAGACATTCACATGCGTTTCTCTGAAAGAGAAGCAGTCTGTTCCAACACTTCAATTCGCTGTGCGAAGTGAATGGAGTGTTGCTTCACTTTCTAAATGCTGTCCTTTCAGAGAAAATCACTTTCCTTTGAAAGTGCCTTAAGCTACTTACAAGCATTGAACAGAAATTCACATGCGTTTCTCTGAAAGAGAAGCAGTCTATTCCAACACTTCAATTCACTGTTCGAAGTGAATGGAGTGTTGCTTCACTTTCTATATGCTGTCCTTTCAGAGAAAATCACTTTCCATTGAAAGTGCCTTAAGCTACTTACAAGCTTTCACAAAAAACTCACATCCGTTTCTCTGAAAGAGAAACAGTCTGTTCCAACACTTTAATTCACTGTGCGAAGTGAATGGAGTGTTGCTTCACTTTCTAAATACTGTCCTTTCAGAGAAAAATCGCTTTCCTTTGAAAGTGCCTTAAGCTACTTACAAGCTTTCACAAAAAACTTACATCCGTTTCTCTGAAAGAGAAGCAGTCTGTTCCAACACTTCAATTCACTGTGCGAAGTGAATGGAGTGTTGCTTCAATTTCTAAATGCTGTCCTTTCAGAGAAAATCACTTTCCTTTGAAAGTGCCTTAAGCTACTTACAAGCATTCAACAGAAATTCACATGCGTTTCTCTGAAAGAGAAGCAGTCTGTTCCAACACTTCAATTCACTGTACGAAGTGAATGGAGTGTTGCTTCACATTCTAAATGCTGTCCTTTCAGAAAAAATCACTTTCCTTTGAAAGTGCCTTAAGCCACTTACAAGCATTGAACAGAAATTCACATGGGTTTCTCTGAAAGAGAAGCAGTCTGTTCCAACACTTCAATTCACTGTGCGAAGTGAATGGAGTGTTGCTTCACTTTCTAAATGTTGTCCATTCTGAGAAAATCACTTTCCTTTTAAAGTGCCTTAAGCTACTTACAAGCAGTCAACAGAAATTCACATGCGTTTCTCTGAAAGAGAAGCAGTCTGTTCCAACACTTCAATGCACTGTGCGAAGTGAATGGAGTGTTGCTTCACTTTCTAAATGCTGTCCTTTCAGAGAAAATCACTTTACTTTGAAAGTGCCTTAAGCTACTTACAAGCTTTCACAAAAAACTCACATCCGTTTCTCTGAAAGAGAAGCAGTCTGTTCCAACACTTTAATTCACTGTGCGAAGTGAATGGAGTGTTGCTTGACTTTCTCAATGGTGTCCTTTCAGAGAAAATCACTTTCCTTTGAAAGTGCCTTAAGCTACTTACAAGCATTCAACAGAAATTCACATGCGTTTCTCTGAAAGAGAAGCAGTCTGTTCCAACACTTCAATTCACTGTGCGAAGTGAATGAAGTGTTGCTTCACTTTCTAAATGCTGTCCTGTCAGAGAAAATCACTTTCCTTTGAAAGTGCCTTAAGCTACTTACAAGCTTTCACAAAAAACTCACATCCGTTTCTCTGAAAGAGAAGCAGTCTGTTCCAACACTTCAATTCACTGTGCGAAGTGAATGGAGTGTTGCTTCACTTTCTAAATGCTGTCCTGTCAGAGAAAATCACTTTCCTTTGAAAGTGCCTTAAGCTACTTACAAGCTTTCACAAAAAACTCACATCCGTTTCTCTGAAAGAGAAGCAGTCTGCTCCAACACTTCAATTCACTGTGCGAAGTGAATGGAGTGTTGCTTCACTTTCTTAATGCTGTCCTTTCAGAGAAAATCACTTTCCTTTGAAAGTGCCTTAAGCTACTTACAAGCATTGAACAGAAATTCACATGCGTTTCTCTGAAAGAGAAGCAGTCTGTTCCAACACTTCAATTCACTGTGCGAAGTGAATGGAGTGTTGCTTCACTTTCTAAATGCTGTCCTTTCAGAGAAAATCACTTTCCTTTGAAAGTGCCTTAAGCTACTTTCAAGCTTTCACAAAAAACTCACATCCGTTTCTCTGAAAGAGAAGCAGTCTGTTCCAACACTTCAATTCACTGTGCGAAGTGAATGGAGTGTTGCTTCACTTTCTAAATGCTGTCCTTTCAGAGAAAATCACTTTCCTTTGAAAGTGCCTTAAGCTACTTACAAGTATTGAACAGAAATTCACATGCATTTCTCTGAAAGAGATGCAGTCTGTTCCAACACTTCAATTCACTGTGCGAAGTGAATGGAGTGTTGCTTCACTTTCTAAATGCTGTCCGTTCAGAGAAAATCACTTTCTTTTGAAAGTGCCTTAAGCTACTTACAAGCTTTCACAAAAAACTCACATCCGTTTCTCTGAAAGAGAAGCAGTCTGTTCCAACACTTTAATTCACTGTGCGAAGTGAATGGAGTGTTGCTTGACTTTCTCAATGGTGTCCTTTCAGAGAAAATCACTTTCCTTTGAAAGTGCCTTAAGCTACTTACAAGCATTCAACAGAAATTCACATGCATTTCTCTGAAAGAGAAGCCGTCTGTTCCAACACTTCAATTCACTGTGCGAAGTGAATGAAGTGTTGCTTCACTTTCTAAATGCTGTCCTGTCAGAGAAAATCACTTTCCTTTGAAAGTGCCTTAAGCTACTTACAAGCTTTCACAAAAAACTCACATCCGTTTCTCTGAAAGAGAAGCAGTCTGTTCCAACACTTCAATTCACTGTGCGAAGTGAATGGAGTGTTGCTTCACTTTCTAAATGCTGTCCTGTCAGAGAAAATCACTTTCCTTTGAAAGTGCCTTAAGCTACTTACAAGCTTTCACAAAAAACTCACATCCGTTTCTCTGAAAGAGAAGCAGTCTGCTCCAACACTTCAATTCACTGTGCGAAGTGAATGGAGTGTTGCTTCACTTTCTTAATGCTGTCCTTTCAGAGAAAATCACTTTCCTTTGAAAGTGCCTTAAGCTACTTACAAGCATTGAACAGAAATTCACATGCGTTTCTCTGAAAGAGAAGCAGTCTGTTCCAACACTTCAATTCACTGTGCGAAGTGAATGGAGTGTTGCTTCACTTTCTAAATGCTGTCCTTTCAGAGAAAATCACTTTCCTTTGAAAGTGCCTTAAGCTACTTTCAAGCTTTCACAAAAAACTCACATCCGTTTCTCTGAAAGAGAAGCAGTCTGTTCCAACACTTCAATTCACTGTGCGAAGTGAATGGAGTGTTGCTTCACTTTCTAAATGCTGTCCTTTCAGAGAAAATCACTTTCCTTTGAAAGTGCCTTAAGCTACTTACAAGTATTGAACAGAAATTCACATGCATTTCTCTGAAAGAGATGCAGTCTGTTCCAACACTTCAATTCACTGTGCGAAGTGAATGGAGTGTTGCTTCACTTTCTAAATGCTGTCCGTTCAGAGAAAATCACTTTCTTTTGAAAGTGCCTTAAGCTACTTACAAGCTTTCACAAAAAACTCACATCCGTTTCTCTGAAAGAGAAGCAGTCTGTTCCAACACTTTAATTCACTGTGCGAAGTGAATGGAGTGTTGCTTGACTTTCTCAATGGTGTCCTTTCAGAGAAAATCACTTTCCTTTGAAAGTGCCTTAAGCTACTTACAAGCATTCAACAGAAATTCACATGCGTTTCTCTGAAAGAGAAGCAGTCTGTTCCAACACTTCAATTCACTGTGCGAAGTGAATGAAGTGTTGCTTCACTTTCTAAATGCTGTCCTGTCAGAGAAAATCACTTTCCTTTGAAAGTGCCTTAAGCTACTTACAAGCTTTCACAAAACTCACATCCGTTTCTCTGAAAGAGAAGCAGTCTGTTCCAACACTTCAATTCACTGTGCGAAGTGAATGGAGTGTTGCTTCACTTTCTAAATGCTGTCCTGTCAGAGAAAATCACTTTCCTTTGAAAGTGCCTTAAGCTACTTACAAGCTTTCACAAAAACTCACATCCGTTTCTCTGAAAGAGAAGCAGTCTGTTCCAACACTTCAATTCACTGTGCGAAGTGAATGGAGTGTTGCTTCACTTTCTTAATGCTGTCCTTTCAGAGAAAATCACTTTCCTTTGAAAGTGCCTTAATCTACTTACAAGCATTGAACAGAAATTCACATGCGTTTCTCTGAAAGAGAAGCAGTCTGTTCCAACACTTCAATTCACTGTGCGAAGTGAATGGAGTGTTGCTTCACTTTCTAAATGCTGTCCTGTCAGAGAAAATCACTTTCCTTTGAAAGTGCCTTAAGCTACTTTCAAGCTTTCACAAAAAACTCACATCCGTTTCTCTGAAAGAGAAGCAGTCTGTTCCAACACTTCAATTCAATGTGCGAAGTGAATGGAGTGTTGCTTCACTTTCTAAATGCTGTCCTTTCAGAGAAAATCACTTTCCTTTGAAAGTGCCTTAAGCTACTTACAAGTATTGAACAGAAATTCACATGCATTTCTCTGAAAGAGATGCAGTCTGTTCCAACACTTCAATTCACTGTGCGAAGTGAATGGAGTGTTGCTTCACTTTCTAAATGCTGTCCGTTCAGAGAAAATCACTTTCTTTTGAAAGTGCCTTAAGCTACTTACAAGCTTTCACAAAAAACTCACATCCGTTTCTCTGAAAGAGAAGCAGTCTGTTCCAACACTTCAATTCACTGTGCGAAGTGAATGGAGTGTTTCTTCACTTTCTAAATGCTGTCCTTTCAGAGAAAAATCACTTTCCTTTGAAAGTTCCTTATGCTACTTGCAAGCATTTAACAGACATTCACATGCGTTTCTCTGAAAGAGAAGCAGTCTGTTCCAACACTTCAATTCACTGTGCGAAGTGAATGGAGTGTTGCTTCACTTTCTAAATGCTGTCCTTTCAGAGAAAATCACTTTCCTTTGAAAGTGCCTTAAACTACTTACAAGCATTCAACAGACATTCACATGCGTTTCTCTGAAAGAGAAGCAGTCTGTTCCAACACTTCAATTCGCTGTGCGAAGTGAATGGAGTGTTGCTTCACTTTCTAAATGCTGTCCTTTCAGAGAAAATCACTTTCCTTTGAAAGTGCCTTAAGCTACTTACAAGCATTGAACAGAAATTCACATGCATTTCTCTGAAAGAGAAGCAGTCTGTTCCAACACTTCAATTCACTGTGCGAAGTGAAAGGAGTGTTGCTTCACTTTCTAAATGCTGTCCTTTCAGAGAAAATCACTTTCCATTGAAAGTGCCTTAAGCTACTTACAAGCTTTCACAAAAAACTCACATCCGTTTCTCTGAAAGAGAAGCAGTCTGTTCCAACACTTTAATTCACTGTGCGAAGTGAATGGAGTGTTGCTTCACTTTCTAAATACTGTCCTTTCAGAGAAAAATCGCTTTCCTTTGAAAGTGCCTTAAGCTACTTACAAGCTTTCACAAAAAACTTACATCCGTTTCTCTGAAAGAGAAGCAGTCTGTTCCAACACTTCAATTCACTGTGCGAAGTGAATGGAGTGTTGCTTCAATTTCTAAATGCTGTCCTTTCAGAGAAAATCACTTTCCTTTGAAAGTGCCTTAAGCTACTTACAAGCATTCAACAGAAATTCACATGCGTTTCTCTGAAAGAGAAGCAGTCTGTTCCAACACTTCAATTCACTGTACGAAGTGAATGGAGTGTTGCTTCACTTTCTAAATGCTGTCCTTTCAGAAAAAATCACTTTCCTTTGAAAGTGCCTTAAGCCACTTATAAGCATTGAACAGAAATTCACATGGGTTTCTCTGAAAGAGAAGCAGTCTGTTCCAACACTTCAATTCACTGTGCGAAGTGAATGGAGTGTTGCTTCACTTTCTAAATGTTGTCCTTTCTGAGAAAATCACTTTCCTTTGAAAGTGCCTTAAGCTACTTACAAGCAGTCAACAGAAATTCACATGCGTTTCTCTGAAAGAGAAGCAATCTGTTCCAACACTTCAATGCACTGTGCGAAGTGAATGGAGTGTTGCTTCACTTTCTAAATGCTGTCCTTTCAGAGAAAATCACTTTACTTTGAAAGTGCCTTAAGCTACTTACAAGCTTTCACAAAAAACTCACATCCGTTTCTCTGAAAGAGAAGCAGTCTGTTCTAACACTTCAATTCACTGTGCGAAGTGAATGGAGTGTTGCTTCACTTTCTAAATGCTGTCCTTTCAGAGAAAATCACTTTCCTTTGAAAGTGCCTTAAGCTACTTACAAGTATTGAACAGAAATTCACATGCATTTCTCTGAAAGAGATGCAGTCTGTTCCAACACTTCAATTCACTGTGCGAAGTGAATGGAGTGTTGCTTCACTTTCTAAATGCTGTCCGTTCAGAGAAAATCACTTTCTTTTGAAAGTGCCTTAAGCTACTTACAAGCTTTCACAAAAAACTCACATCCGTTTCTCTGAAAGAGAAGCAGTCTGTTCCAACACTTTAATTCACTGTGCGAAGTGAATGGAGTGTTGCTTGACTTTCTCAATGGTGTCCTTTCAGAGAAAATCACTTTCCTTTGAAAGTGCCTTAAGCTACTTACAAGCATTCAACAGAAATTCACATGCGTTTCTCTGAAAGAGAAGCAGTCTGTTCCAACACTTCAATTCACTGTGCGAAGTGAATGAAGTGTTGCTTCACTTTCTAAATGCTGTCCTGTCAGAGAAAATCACTTTCCTTTGAAAGTGCCTTAAGCTACTTACAAGCTTTCACAAAAAACTCACATCCGTTTCTCTGAAAGAGAAGCAGTCTGTTCCAACACTTCAATTCACTGTTCGAAGTGAATGGAGTGTTGCTTCACTTTCTAAATGCTGTCCTGTCAGAGAAAATCACTTTCCTTTGAAAGTGCCTTAAGCTACTTACAAGCTTTTACAAAAAACTCACATCCGTTTCTCTGAAAGAGAAGCAGTCTGTTCCAACACTTCAATTCACTGTGCGAAGTGAATGGAGTGTTGCTTCACTTTCTAAATGCTGTCCTTTCAGACAAAATCACTTTCCATTGAAAGTGCCTTAAGCTACGTACAAGCATTGAACAGAAATTCACATGCGTTTCTCTGAAAGAGAAGCAGTCTGTTCCAACACTTCAATTCACTGTGCGAAGTGAATGGAGTGTTGCTTCACTTTCTAAATGCTGTCCTTTCAGAGAAAATCACTTTCCATTGAAAGTGCCTTAAGCTACTTACAAGCTTTCACAAAAAACTCACATCCGTTTCTCTGAAAGAGAAGCAGTCTGTTCCAACACTTTAATTCACTGTGCGAAGTGAATGGAGTGTTGCTTCACTTTCTAAATACTGTCCTTTCAGAGAAAAATCGCTTTCCTTTGAAAGTGCCTTAAGCTACTTACAAGCTTTCACAAAAAACTTACATCCGTTTCTCTGAAAGAGAAGCAGTCTGTTCCAACACTTCAATTCACTGTGCGAAGTGAATGGAGTGTTGCTTCAATTTCTAAATGCTGTCCTTTCAGAGAAAATCACTTTCCTTTGAAAGTGCCTTAAGCTACTTACAAGCATTCAACAGAAATTCACATGCGTTTCTCTGAAAGAGAAGCAGTCTGTTCCAACACTTCAATTCACTGTGCGAAGTGAATGGAGTGTTGCTTCACTTTCTAAATGCTGTCCTGTCAGAGAAAATCACTTTCCTTTGAAAGTGACTTAAGCTACTTACAAGCTTTCACAAAAAACTCACATCCGTTTCTCTGAAAGAGAAGCAGTGTGCTCCAACACTTCAATTCACTGTGCGAAGTGAATGGAGTGTTGCTTCACTTTCTTAATGCTGTCCTTTCAGAGAAAATCACTTTCCTTTGAAAGTGCCTTAAGCTACTTACAAGCATTGAACAGAAATTCACATGCGTTTCTCTGAAAGAGAAGCAGTCTGTTCCAACACTTCAATTCACTGTGCGAAGTGAATGGAGTGTTGCTTCACTTTCTAAATGCTGTCCTTTCAGAGAAAATCACTTTCCTTTGAAAGTGCCTTAAGCTACTTTCAAGCTTTCACAAAAAACTCACATCCGTTTCTCTGAAAGAGAAGCAGTCTGTTCCAACACTTCAATTCACTGTGCGAAGTGAATGGAGTGTTGCTTCACTTTCTAAATGCTGTCCTTTCAGAGAAAATCACTTTCCTTTGAAAGTGCCTTAAGCTACTTACAAGTATTGAACAGAAATTCACATGCATTTCTCTGAAAGAGATGCAGTCTGTTCCAACACTTCAATTCACTGTGCGAAGTGAATGGAGTGTTGCTTCACTTTCTAAATGCTGTCCGTTCAGAGAAAATCACTTTCTTTTGAAAGTGCCTTAAGCTACTTACAAGCTTTCACAAAAAACTCACATCCGTTTCTCTGAAAGAGAAGCAGTCTGTTCCAACACTTTAATTCACTGTGCGAAGTGAATGGAGTGTTGCTTGACTTTCTCAATGGTGTCCTTTCAGAGAAAATCACTTTCCTTTGAAAGTGCCTTAAGCTACTTACAAGCATTCAACAGAAATTCACATGCGTTTCTCTGAAAGAGAAGCAGTCTGTTCCAACACTTCAATTCACTGTGCGAAGTGAATGAAGTGTTGCTTCACTTTCTAAATGCTGTCCTGTCAGAGAAAATCACTTTCCTTTGAAAGTGCCTTAAGCTACTTACAAGCTTTCACAAAACTCACATCCGTTTCTCTGAAAGAGAAGCAGTCTGTTCCAACACTTCAATTCACTGTGCGAAGTGAATGGAGTGTTGCTTCACTTTCTAAATGCTGTCCTGTCAGAGAAAATCACTTTCCTTTGAAAGTGCCTTAAGCTACTTACAAGCTTTCACAAAAAACTCACATCCGTTTCTCTGAAAGAGAAGCAGTCTGTTCCAACACTTCAATTCACTGTGCGAAGTGAATGGAGTGTTGCTTCACTTTCTTAATGCTGTCCTTTCAGAGAAAATCACTTTCCTTTGAAAGTGCCTTAATCTACTTACAAGCATTGAACAGAAATTCACATGCGTTTCTCTGAAAGAGAAGCAGTCTGTTCCAACACTTCAATTCACTGTGCGAAGTGAATGGAGTGTTGCTTCACTTTCTAAATGCTGTCCTGTCAGAGAAAATCACTTTCCTTTGAAAGTGCCTTAAGCTACTTTCAAGCTTTCACAAAAAACTCACATCCGTTTCTCTGAAAGAGAAGCAGTCTGTTCCAACACTTCAATTCAATGTGCGAAGTGAATGGAGTGTTGCTTCACTTTCTAAATGCTGTCCTTTCAGAGAAAATCACTTTCCTTTGAAAGTGCCTTAAGCTACTTACAAGTATTGAACAGAAATTCACATGCATTTCTCTGAAAGAGATGCAGTCTGTTCCAACACTTCAATTCACTGTGCGAAGTGAATGGAGTGTTGCTTCACTTTCTAAATGCTGTCCTGTCAGAGAAAATCACTTTCTTTTGAAAGTGCCTTAAGCTACTTACAAGCTTTCACAAAAAACTCACATCCGTTTCTCTGAAAGAGAAGCAGTCTGTTCCAACACTTCAATTCACTGTGCGAAGTGAATGGAGTGTTTCTTCACTTTCTAAATGCTGTCCTTTCAGAGAAAAATCACTTTCCTTTGAAAGTTCCTTATGCTACTTGCAAGCATTTAACAGACATTCACATGCGTTTCTCTGAAAGAGAAGCAGTCTGTTCCAACACTTCAATTCACTGTGCGAAGTGAATGGAGTGTTGCTTCACTTTCTAAATGCTGTCCTTTCAGAGAAAATCATTTTCCTTTGAAAGTGCCTTAAACTACTTACAAGCATTCAACAGACATTCACATGCGTTTCTCTGAAAGAGAAGCAGTCTGTTCCAACACTTCAATTCGCTGTGCGAAGTGGAGTGTTGCTTCACTTTCTAAATGCTGTCCTTTCAGAGAAAATCACTTTCCTTTGAAAGTGCCTTAAGCTACTTACAAGCATTGAACAGAAATTCACATGCGTTTCT
Organism: Myodes glareolus; assembly: GCF_982192425.1. Lineage (NCBI taxonomy): Eukaryota > Metazoa > Chordata > Mammalia > Rodentia > Cricetidae > Myodes > Myodes glareolus. Next base: position 18,749,511 of record NC_142052.1, read on the forward strand.
CTGAAAGAGAAGCAGTCTGTTCCAACACTTCAATTCACTGTGCGAAGTGAAAGGAGTGTTGCTTCACTTTCTAAATGCTGTCCTTTCAGAGAAAATCACTTTCCATTGAAAGTGCCTTAAGCTACTTACAAGCTTTCACAAAAAACTCACATCCGTTTCTCTGAAAGAGCAGCAGTCTGTTCCAACACTTTAATTCACTGTGCGAAGTGAATGGAGTGTTGCTTCACTTTCTAAATACTGTCCTTTCAGAGAAAAATCGCTTTCCTTTGAAAGTGCCTTAAGCTACTTACAAGCTTTCACAAAAAAACTTACATCCGTTTCTCTGAAAGAGAAGCAGTCTGTTCCAACACTTCAATTCACTGTGCGAAGTGAATGGAGTGTTGCTTCAATTTCTAAATGCTGTCCTTTCAGAGAAAATCACTTTCCTTTGAAAGTGCCTTAAGCTACTTACAAGCATTCAACAGAAATTCACATGCGTTTCTCTGAAAGAGAAGCAGTCTGTTCCAACACTTCAATTCACTGTACGAAGTGAATGGAGTGTTGCTTCACTTTCTAAATGCTGTCCTTTCAGAAAAAATCACTTTCCTTTGAAAGTGCCTTAAGCCACTTATAAGCATTGAACAGAAATTCACATGGGTTTCTCTGAAAGAGAAGCAGTCTGTTCCAACACTTCAATTCACTGTGCGAAGTGAATGGAGTGTTGCTTCACTTTCTAAATGTTGTCCTTTCTGAGAAAATCACTTTCCTTTGAAAGTGCCTTAAGCTACTTACAAGCAGTCAACAGAAATTCACATGCGTTTCTCTGAAAGAGAAGCAGTCTGTTCCAACACTTCAATGCACTGTGCCAAGTGAATGGAGTGTTGCTTCACTTTCTAAATGCTGTCCTTTCAGAGAAAATCACTTTACTTTGAAAGTGCCTTAAGCTACTTACAAGCTTTCACAAAAAACTCACATCCGTTTCTCTGAAAGAGAAGCAGTCTGTTCCAACACTTTAATTCACTGTGCGAAGTGAATGGAGTGTTGCTTGACTTTCTCAATGGTGTCCTTTCAGAGAAAATCACTTTCCTTTGAAAGTGCCTTAAGCTACTTACAAGCATTCAACAGAAATTCACATGCGTTTCTCTGAAAGAGAAGCAGTCTGTTCCAACACTTCAATTCACTGTGCGAAGTGAATGGAGTGTTGCTTCACTTTCTAAATGCTGTCCTGTCAGAGAAAATCACTTTCCTTTGAAAGTGCCTTAAGCTACTTACAAGCTTTCACAAAAAACTCACATCCGTTTCTCTGAAAGAGAAGCAGTCTGTTCCAACACTTCAATTCACTGTGCGAAGTGAATGGAGTGTTGCTTCACTTTCTAAATGCTGTCCTGTCAGAGAAAATCACTTTCCTTTGAAAGTGACTTAAGCTACTTACAAGCTTTCACAAAAAACTCACATCCGTTTCTCTGAAAGAGAAGCAGTCTGTTCTAACACTTCAATTTACTGTGCGAAGTGAATGGAGTGTTGCTTCACTTTCTAAATGCTGTCCTTTCAGAGAAAATCACTTTCCTTTGAAAGTGCCTTAAGCTACTTACAAGTATTGAACAGAAATTCACATGCATTTCTCTGAAAGAGATGCAGTCTGTTCCAACACTTCAATTCACTGTGCGAAGTGAATGGAGTGTTGCTTCACTTTCTAAATGCTGTCCGTTCAGAGAAAATCACTTTCTTTTGAAAGTGCCTTAAGCTACTTACAAGCTTTCACAAAAAACTCACATCCGTTTCTCTGAAAGAGAAGCAGTCTGTTCCAACACTTTAATTCACTGTGCGAAGTGAATGGAGTGTTGCTTGACTTTCTCAATGGTGTCCTTTCAGAGAAAATCACTTTCCTTTGAAAGTGCCTTAAGCTACTTACAAGCATTCAACAGAAATTCACATGCGTTTCTCTGAAAGAGAAGCAGTCTGTTCCAACACTTCAATTCACTGTGCGAAGTGAATGAAGTGTTGCTTCACTTTCTAAATGCTGTCCTGTCAGAGAAAATCACTTTCCTTTGAAAGTGCCTTAAGCTACTTACAAGCTTTCACAAAAAACTCACATCCGTTTCTCTGAAAGAGAAGCAGTCTGTTCCAACACTTCAATTCACTGTGCTAAGTGAATGGAGTGTTGCTTCACTTTCTAAATGCTGTCCTGTCAGAGAAAATCACTTTCCTTTGAAAGTGCCTTAAGCTACTTACAAGCTTTTACAAAAAACTCACATCCGTTTCTCTGAAAGAGAAGCAGTCTGTTCCAACACTTCAATTCACTGTGCGAAGTGAATGGAGTGTTGCTTCACTTTCTAAATGCTGTCCTTTCAGACAAAATCACTTTCCTTTGAAAGTGCCTTAAGCTACTTACAAGCATTTAACAGACATTCACATGCGTTTCTCTGAAAGAGAAGAAGTCTGTTCCAACACTTCAATTCACTGTGCGAAGTGAATGGAGTGTTGCTTCACTTTCTAAATGCTGTCCTTTCAGAGAAAATCACTTTCCTTTGAAAGTGCCTTAAACTACTTACAAGCATTCAACAGACATTCACATGCGTTTCTCTGAAAGAGAAGCAGTCTGTTCCAACACTTCAATTCGCTGTGCGAAGTGAATGGAGTGTTGCTTCACTTTCTAAATGCTGTCCTTTCAGAGAAAATCACTTTCCTTTGAAAGTGCCTTAAGCTACGTACAAGCATTGAACAGAAATTCACATGCGTTTCTCTGAAAGAGAAGCAGTCTGTTCCAACACTTCAATTCACTGTGCGAAGTGAATGGAGTGTTGCTTCACTTTCTAAATGCTGTCCTTTCAGAGAAAATCACTTTCCATTGAAAGTGCCTTAAGCTACTTACAAGCTTTCACAAAAAACTCACATATGTTTCTCTGAAAGAGAAGCAGTCTGTTCCAACACTTTAATTCACTGTGCGAAGTGAATGGAGTGTTGCTTCACTTTCTAAATACTGTCCTTTCAGAGAAAAATCGCTTTCCTTTGAAAGTGCCTTAAGCTACTTACAAGCTTTCACAAAAAACTTACATCCGTTTCTCTGAAAGAGAAGCAGTCTGTTCCAACACTTCAATTCACTGTGCGAAGTGAATGGAGTGTTGCTTCAATTTCTAAATGCTGTCCTTTCAGAGAAAATCACTTTCCTTTGAAAGTGCCTTAAGCTACTTACAAGCATTCAACAGAAATTCACATGCGTTTCTCTGAAAGAGAAGCAGTCTGTTCCAACACTTCAATTCACTGTGCGAAGTGAATGGAGTGTTGCTTCACTTTCTAAATGCTGTCCTTTCAGAGAAAATCACTTTCCTGTGAAAGTGCCTTAAGCTAGTTACAAGCATTCAACAGAAATTCACATGCGTTTCTCTGAAAGAGAAGCAGTCTGTTCCAACACTTCAATTCACTGTGCGAAGTGAATGGAGTGTTGCTTGACTTTCTCAATGGTGTCCTTTCAGAGAAAATCACTTTCCTTTGAAAGTGCCTTAAGCTACTTACAAGCATTCAACAGAAATTCACATGCGTTTCTCTGAAAGAGAAGCAGTGTGTTCCAACACTTCAATTCACTGTGCGACATGAATGGAGTGTTGCTTCACTTTCTAAATGCTGTCCTGTCAGAGAAAATCACTTTCCATTGAAAGTGCCTTAAGCTACTTACAAGCTTTCACAAAAAACTCACATCCGTTTCTCTGAAAGAGAAGCAGTCTGTTCCAACACTTCAATTCACTGTGCAAAGTGAATGGAGTGTTGCTTCACTTTCTTAATGCTGTCCTTTCAGAGAAAATCACTTTACTTTGAATGTGCCTTAAGCTACTTACAAGCATTGAACAGAAATTCACATGCGTTTCTCTGAAAGAGAAGCAGTCTGTTCCAACACTTCAATTCACTGTGCGAAGTGAATGGAGTGTTGCTTCACTTTCTAAATGCTGTCCTTTCAGAGAAAATCACATTCCTTTGAAAGTGCCTTAAGCTACTTTCAAGCTTTCACAAAAAACTCACATGCCTTTCTCTGAACGAGAAGCAGTTTGTTCCAACACTTCAATACACTGTGCGATGTGAATGGAGTGTTGCTTCACTTTCTAAATGCTGTCCTTTCAGAGAAAATCACTTTCCTTTGAAAGTGCCTTAAGCTACTTACAAGCATTCAACAGAAATTCACATGCGTTTCTCTGAAAGAGAAGCAGTCTGTTCCAACACTTCAATTCACTGTACAAAGTGAATGGAGTGTTGCTTCACTTTCTAAATGCTGTCCTTTCAGAAAAAATCACTTTCCTTTGAAAGTGCCTTAAGCCACTTACAAGCATTGAACAGAAATTCACATGGGTTTCTCTGAAAGAGAAGCAGTCTGTTCCAACACTTCAATTCACTGTGCGAAGTGAATGGAGTGTTGCTTCACTTTCTTAATGCTGTCCTTTCAGAGAAAATCACTTTCCTTTGAAAGTGCCTTAAGCTACTTACAAGCATTGAACAGAAATTCACATGCGTTTCTCTGAAAGAGAAGCAGTCTGTTCCAACACTTCAATTCACTGTGCGAAGTGAATGGAGTGTTGCTTCACTTTCTAAATGCTGTCCTTTCAGAGAAAATCACTTTCCTTTGAAAGTGCCTTAAGCTACTTTCAAGCTTTCACAAAAAACTCACATCCGTTTCTCTGAAAGAGAAGCAGTCTGTTCCAACACTTCAATTCACTGTGCGAAGTGAATGGAGTGTTGCTTCACTTTCTAAATGCTGTCCTTTCAGAGAAAATCACTTTCCTTTGAAAGTGCCTTAAGCTACTTACAAGTATTGAACAGAAATTCACATGCATTTCTCTGAAAGAGATGCAGTCTGTTCCAACACTTCAATTCACTGTGCGAAGTGAATGGAGTGTTGCTTCACTTTCTAAATGCTGTCCGTTCAGAGAAAATCACTTTCTTTTGAAAGTGCCTTAAGCTACTTACAAGCTTTCACAAAAAACTCACATCCGTTTCTCTGAAAGAGAAGCAGTCTGTTCCAACACTTTAATTCACTGTGCGAAGTGAATGGAGTGTTGCTTGACTTTCTCAATGGTGTCCTTTCAGAGAAAATCACTTTCCTTTGAAAGTGCCTTAAGCTACTTACAAGCATTCAACAGAAATTCACATGCGTTTCTCTGAAAGAGAAGCAGTCTGTTCCAACACTTCAATTCACTGTGCGAAGTGAATGAAGTGTTGCTTCACTTTCTAAATGCTGTCCTGTCAGAGAAAATCACTTTCCTTTGAAAGTGCCTTAAGCTACTTACAAGCTTTCACAAAACTCACATCCGTTTCTCTGAAAGAGAAGCAGTCTGTTCCAACACTTCAATTCACTGTGCGAAGTGAATGGAGTGTTGCTTCACTTTCTAAATGCTGTCCTGTCAGAGAAAATCACTTTCCTTTGAAAGTGCCTTAAGCTACTTACAAGCTTTCACAAAAAACTCACATCCGTTTCTCTGAAAGAGAAGCAGTCTGTTCCAACACTTCAATTCACTGTGCGAAGTGAATGGAGTGTTGCTTCACTTTCTTAATGCTGTCCTTTCAGAGAAAATCACTTTCCTTTGAAAGTGCCTTAATCTACTTACAAGCATTGAACAGAAATTCACATGCGTTTCTCTGAAAGAGAAGCAGTCTGTTCCAACACTTCAATTCACTGTGCGAAGTGAATGGAGTGTTGCTTCACTTTCTAAATGCTGTCCTGTCAGAGAAAATCACTTTCCTTTGAAAGTGCCTTAAGCTACTTTCAAGCTTTCACAAAAAACTCACATCCGTTTCTCTGAAAGAGAAGCAGTCTGTTCCAACACTTCAATTCAATGTGCGAAGTGAATGGAGTGTTGCTTCACTTTCTAAATGCTGTCCTTTCAGAGAAAATCACTTTCCTTTGAAAGTGCCTTAAGCTACTTACAAGTATTGAACAGAAATTCACATGCATTTCTCTGAAAGAGATGCAGTCTGTTCCAACACTTCAATTCACTGTGCGAAGTGAATGGAGTGTTGCTTCACTTTCTAAATGCTGTCCGTTCAGAGAAAATCACTTTCTTTTGAAAGTGCCTTAAGCTACTTACAAGCTTTCACAAAAAACTCACATCCGTTTCTCTGAAAGAGAAGCAGTCTGTTCCAACACTTCAATTCACTGTGCGAAGTGAATGGAGTGTTTCTTCACTTTCTAAATGCTGTCCTTTCAGAGAAAAATCACTTTCCTTTGAAAGTTCCTTATGCTACTTGCAAGCATTTAACAGACATTCACATGCGTTTCTCTGAAAGAGAAGCAGTCTGTTCCAACACTTCAATTCACTGTGCGAAGTGAATGGAGTGTTGCTTCACTTTCTAAATGCTGTCCTTTCAGAGAAAATCATTTTCCTTTGAAAGTGCCTTAAACTACTTACAAGCATTCAACAGACATTCACATGCGTTTCTCTGAAAGAGAAGCAGTCTGTTCCAACACTTCAATTCGCTGTGCGAAGTGGAGTGTTGCTTCACTTTCTAAATGCTGTCCTTTCAGAGAAAATCACTTTCCTTTGAAAGTGCCTTAAGCTACTTACAAGCATTGAACAGAAATTCACATGCGTTTCTCTGAAAGAGAAGCAGTCTGTTCCAACACTTCAATTCACTGTGCGAAGTGAAAGGAGTGTTGCTTCACTTTCTAAATGCTGTCCTTTCAGAGAAAATCACTTTCCATTGAAAGTGCCTTAAGCTACTTACAAGCTTTCACAAAAAACTCACATCCGTTTCTCTGAAAGAGCAGCAGTCTGTTCCAACACTTTAATTCACTGTGCGAAGTGAATGGAGTGTTGCTTCACTTTCTAAATACTGTCCTTTCAGAGAAAAATCGCTTTCCTTTGAAAGTGCCTTAAGCTACTTACAAGCTTTCACAAAAAAACTTACATCCGTTTCTCTGAAAGAGAAGCAGTCTGTTCCAACACTTCAATTCACTGTGCGAAGTGAATGGAGTGTTGCTTCAATTTCTAAATGCTGTCCTTTCAGAGAAAATCACTTTCCTTTGAAAGTGCCTTAAGCTACTTACAAGCATTCAACAGAAATTCACATGCGTTTCTCTGAAAGAGAAGCAGTCTGTTCCAACACTTCAATTCACTGTACGAAGTGAATGGAGTGTTGCTTCACTTTCTAAATGCTGTCCTTTCAGAAAAAATCACTTTCCTTTGAAAGTGCCTTAAGCCACTTATAAGCATTGAACAGAAATTCACATGGGTTTCTCTGAAAGAGAAGCAGTCTGTTCCAACACTTCAATTCACTGTGCGAAGTGAATGGAGTGTTGCTTCACTTTCTAAATGTTGTCCTTTCTGAGAAAATCACTTTCCTTTGAAAGTGCCTTAAGCTACTTACAAGCAGTCAACAGAAATTCACATGCGTTTCTCTGAAAGAGAAGCAGTCTGTTCCAACACTTCAATGCACTGTGCCAAGTGAATGGAGTGTTGCTTCACTTTCTAAATGCTGTCCTTTCAGAGAAAATCACTTTACTTTGAAAGTGCCTTAAGCTACTTACAAGCTTTCACAAAAAACTCACATCCGTTTCTCTGAAAGAGAAGCAGTCTGTTCCAACACTTTAATTCACTGTGCGAAGTGAATGGAGTGTTGCTTGACTTTCTCAATGGTGTCCTTTCAGAGAAAATCACTTTCCTTTGAAAGTGCCTTAAGCTACTTACAAGCATTCAACAGAAATTCACATGCGTTTCTCTGAAAGAGAAGCAGTCTGTTCCAACACTTCAATTCACTGTGCGAAGTGAATGGAGTGTTGCTTCACTTTCTAAATGCTGTCCTGTCAGAGAAAATCACTTTCCTTTGAAAGTGCCTTAAGCTACTTACAAGCTTTCACAAAAAACTCACATCCGTTTCTCTGAAAGAGAAGCAGTCTGTTCCAACACTTCAATTCACTGTGCGAAGTGAATGGAGTGTTGCTTCACTTTCTAAATGCTGTCCTGTCAGAGAAAATCACTTTCCTTTGAAAGTGCCTTAAACTACTTACAAGCTTTCACAAAAAACTCACATCCGTTTCTCTGAAAGAGAAGCAGTCTGTTCTAACACTTCAATTCACTGTGCGAAGTGAATGGAGTGTTGCTTCACTTTCTAAATGCTGTCCTTTCAGAGAAAATCACTTTCCTTTGAAAGTGCCTTAAGCTACTTACAAGTATTGAACAGAAATTCACATGCATTTCTCTGAAAGAGATGCAGTCTGTTCCAACACTTCAATTCACTGTGCGAAGTGAATGGAGTGTTGCTTCACTTTCTAAATGCTGTCCCTTCAGAGAAAATCACTTTCTTTTGAAAGTGCCTTAAGCTACTTACAAGCTTTCACAAAAAACTCACATCCGTTTCTCTGAAAGAGAAGCAGTCTGTTCCAACACTTTAATTCACTGTGCGAAGTGAATGGAGTGTTGCTTGACTTTCTCAATGGTGTCCTTTCAGAGAAAATCACTTTCCTTTGAAAGTGCCTTAAGCTACTTACAAGCATTCAACAGAAATTCACATGCGTTTCTCTGAAAGAGAAGCAGTCTGTTCCAACACTTCAATTCACTGTGCGAAGTGAATGAAGTGTTGCTTCACTTTCTAAATGCTGTCCTGTCAGAGAAAATCACTTTCCTTTGAAAGTGCCTTAAGCTACTTACAAGCTTTCACAAAAAACTCACATCCGTTTCTCTGAAAGAGAAGCAGTCTGTTCCAACACTTCAATTCACTGTGCGAAGTGAATGGAGTGTTGCTTCACTTTCTAAATGCTGTCCTGTCAGAGAAAATCACTTTCCTTTGAAAGTGCCTTAAGCTACTTACAAGCTTTTACAAAAAACTCACATCCGTTTCTCTGAAAGAGAAGCAGTCTGTTCCAACACTTCAATTCACTGTGCGAAGTGAATGGAGTGTTGCTTCACTTTCTAAATGCTGTCCTTTCAGACAAAATCACTTTCCTTTGAAAGTGCCTTAAGCTACTTACAAGCATTTAACAGACATTCACATGCGTTTCTCTGAAAGAGAAGAAGTCTGTTCCAACACTTCAATTCACTGTGCGAAGTGAATGGAGTGTTGCTTCACTTTCTAAATGCTGTCCTTTCAGAGAAAATCACTTTCCTTTGAAAGTGCCTTAAACTACTTACAAGCATTCAACAGACATTCACATGCGTTTCTCTGAAAGAGAAGCAGTCTGTTCCAACACTTCAATTCGCTGTGCGAAGTGAATGGAGTGTTGCTTCACTTTCTAAATGCTGTCCTTTCAGAGAAAATCACTTTCCTTTGAAAGTGCCTTAAGCTACGTACAAGCATTGAACAGAAATTCACATGCGTTTCTCTGAAAGAGAAGCAGTCTGTTCCAACACTTCAATTCACTGTGCGAAGTGAATGGAGTGTTGCTTCACTTTCTAAATGCTGTCCTTTCAGAGAAAATCACTTTCCATTGAAAGTGCCTTAAGCTACTTACAAGCTTTCACAAAAAACTCACATCCGTTTCTCTGAAAGAGAAGCAGTCTGTTCCAACACTTTAATTCACTGTGCGAAGTGAATGGAGTGTTGCTTCACTTTCTAAATACTGTCCTTTCAGAGAAAAATCGCTTTCCTTTGAAAGTGCCTTAAGCTACTTACAAGCTTTCACAAAAAACTTACATCCGTTTCTCTGAAAGAGAAGCAGTCTGTTCCAACACTTCAATTCACTGTGCGAAGTGAATGGAGTGTTGCTTCAATTTCTAAATGCTGTCCTTTCAGAGAAAATCACTTTCCTTTGAAAGTGCCTTAAGCTACTTACAAGCATTCAACAGAAATTCACATGCGTTTCTCTGAAAGAGAAGCAGTCTGTTCCAACACTTCAATTCACTGTGCGAAGTGAATGGAGTGTTGCTTCACTTTCTAAATGCTGTCCTTTCAGAGAAAATCACTTTCCTGTGAAAGTGCCTTAAGCTAGTTACAAGCATTCAACAGAAATTCACATGCGTTTCTCTGAAAGAGAAGCAGTCTGTTCCAACACTTCAATTCACTGTGCGAAGTGAATGGAGTGTTGCTTGACTTTCTCAATGGTGTCCTTTCAGAGAAAATCACTTTCCTTTGAAAGTGCCTTAAGCTACTTACAAGCATTCAACAGAAATTCACATGCGTTTCTCTGAAAGAGAAGCAGTGTGTTCCAACACTTCAATTCACTGTGCGACATGAATGGAGTGTTGCTTCACTTTCTAAATGCTGTCCTGTCAGAGAAAATCACTTTCCATTGAAAGTGCCTTAAGCTACTTACAAGCTTTCACAAAAAACTCACATCCGTTTCTCTGAAAGAGAAGCAGTCTGTTCCAACACTTCAATTCACTGTGCGAAGTGAATGGAGTGTTGCTTCACTTTCTTAATGCTGTCCTTTCAGAGAAAATCACTTTACTTTGAAAGTGCCTTAAGCTACTTACAAGCATTGAACAGAAATTCACATGCGTTTCTCTGAAAGAGAAGCAGTCTGTTCCAACACTTCAATTCACTGTGCGAAGTGAATGGAGTGTTGCTTCACTTTCTAAATGCTGTCCTTTCAGAGAAAATCACATTCCTTTGAAAGTGCCTTAAGCTACTTTCAAGCTTTCACAAAAAACTCACATGCCTTTCTCTGAACGAGAAGCAGTTTGTTCCAACACTTCAATACACTGTGCGATGTGAATGGAGTGCTGCTTCACTTTCTAAATGCTGTCCTTTCAGAGAAAATCACTTTCCTTTGAAAGTGCCTTAAGCTACTTACAAGCATTCAACAGAAATTCACATGCGTTTCTCTGAAAGAGAAGCAGTCTGTTCCAACACTTCAATTCACTGTACAAAGTGAATGGAGTGTTGCTTCACTTTCTAAATGCTGTCCTTTCAGAAAAAATCACTTTCCTTTGAAAGTGCCTTAAGCCACTTACAAGCATTGAACAGAAATTCACATGGGTTTCTCTGAAAGAGAAGCAGTCTGTTCCAACACTTCAATTCACTGTGCGAAGTGAATGGAGTGTTGCTTCACTTTCTTAATGCTGTCCTTTCAGAGAAAATCACTTTCCTTTGAAAGTGCCTTAAGCTACTTACAAGCATTGAACAGAAATTCACATGCGTTTCTCTGAAAGAGAAGCAGTCTGTTCCAACACTTCAATTAAATGTGCGAAGTGAATGGAGTGTTGCTTCACTTTCTAAATGCTGTCCTTTCAGAGAAAATCACTTTCCTTTGAAAGTGCCTTAAGCTACTTTCAAGCTTTCACAAAAAACTCACATCCGTTTCTCTGAAAGAGAAGCAGTCTGTTCCAACACTTCAATTCACTGTGCGAAGTGAATGGAGTGTTGCTTCACTTTCTAAATGCTGTCCTTTCAGAGAAAATCACTTTCCTTTGAAAGTGCCTTAAGCTACTTACAAGTATTGAACAGAAATTCACATGCATTTCTCTGAAAGAGATGCAGTCTGTTCCAACACTTCAATTCACTGTGCGAAGTGAATGGAGTGTTGCTTCACTTTCTAAATGCTGTCCGTTCAGAGAAAATCACTTTCTTTTGAAAGTGCCTTAAGCTACTTACAAGCTTTCACAAAAAACTCACATCCGTTTCTCTGAAAGAGAAGCAGTCTGTTCCAACACTTTAATTCACTGTGCGAAGTGAATGGAGTGTTGCTTGACTTTCTCAATGGTGTCCTTTCAGAGAAAATCACTTTCCTTTGAAAGTGCCTTAATCTACTTACAAGCATTGAACAGAAATTCACATGCGTTTCTCTGCAAGAGAAGCAGTCTGTTCCAACACTTCAATTCACTGTGCGAAGTGAATGGAGTGTTGCTTCACTTTCTAAATGCTGTCCTGTCAGAGAAAATCACTTTCCTTTGAAAGTGCCTTAAGCTACTTACAAGCTTTCACAAAAAACTCACATCCGTTTCTCTGAAAGAGAAGCAGTCTGTTCCAACACTTCAATTCACTGTGCGAAGTGAATGGAGTGTTGCTTCACTTTCTAAATGCTGTCCTGTCAGAGAAAATCACTTTCCTTTGAAAGTGCCTTAAGCTACTTACAAGCTTTTACAAAAAACTCACATCCGTTTCTCTGAAAGAGAAGCAGTCTGTTCCAACACTTCAATTCACTGTGCGAAGTGAATGGAGTGTTGCTTCACTTTCTTAATGCTGTCCTTTCAGAGAAAATCACTTTCCTTTGAAAGTGCCTTAAGCTACTTACAAGCATTCAACAGAAATTCACATGCGTTTCTCTGAAAGAGAAGCAGTCTGTTCCAACACTTCAATTCACTGTGCGAAGTGAATGGAGTGTTGCTTCACTTTCTAAATGCTGTCCTTTCAGACAAAATCACTTTCCTTTGAAAGTGCCTTAAGCTACTTACAAGCATTTAACAGACATTCACATGCGTTTCTCTGAAAGAGAAGAAGTCTGTTCCAACACTTCAATTCACTGTGCGAAGTGAATGGAGTGTTGCTTCACTTTCTAAATGCTGTCCTTTCAGAGAAAATCACTTTCCTTTGAAAGTGCCTTAAACTACTTACAAGCATTCAACAGACATTCACATGCGTTTCTCTGAAAGAGAAGCAGTCTGTTCCAACACTTCAATTCGCTGTGCGAAGTGAATGGAGTGTTGCTTCACTTTCTAAATGCTGTCCTTTCAGAGAAAATCACTTTCCTTTGAAAGTGCCTTAAGCTACTTACAAGCATTGAACAGAAATTCACATGCGTTTCTCTGAAAGAGAAGCAGTCTGTTCCAACACTTCATTCACTGTGCGAAGTGAATGGAGTGTTGCTTCACTTTCTAAATGCTGTCCTTTCAGAGAAAATCACTTTCCATTGAAAGTGCCTTAAGCTACTTACAAGCTTTCACAAAAAACTCACATTCGTTTCTCTGAAAGAGAAGCAGTCTGTTCCAACACTTTAATTCACTGTGCGAAGTGAATGGAGTGTTGCTTCACTTTCTAAATACTGTCCTTTCAGAGAAAAATCGCTTTCCTTTGAAAGTGCCTTAAGCTACTTACAAGCTTTCACAAAAAACTTACATCCGTTTCTCTGAAAGAGAAGCAGTCTGTTCCAACACTTCAATTCACTGTGCGAAGTGAATGGAGTGTTGCTTCAATTTCTAAATGCTGTCCTTTCAGAGAAAATCACTTTCCTTTGAAAGTGCCTTAAGCTACTTACAAGCATTCAACAGAAATTCACATGCGTTTCTCTGAAAGAGAAGCAGTCTGTTCCAACACTTCAATTCACTGTACGAAGTGAATGGAGTGTTGCTTCACTTTCTAAATGCTGTCCTTTCAGAGAAAATCACTTTCCTGTGAAAGTGCCTTAAGCTAGTTACAAGCATTCAACAGAAATTCACATGCGTTTCTCTGAAAGAGAAGCAGTCTGTTCCAACACTTCAATTCACTGTGCGAAGTGAATGGAGTGTTGCTTGACTTTCTCAATGGTGTCCTTTCAGAGAAAATCACTTTCCTTTGAAAGTGCCTTAAGCTACTTACAAGCATTCAACAGAAATTCACATGCGTTTCTCTGAAAGAGAAGCAGTGTGTTCCAACACTTCAATTCACTGTGCGACGTGAATGGAGTGTTGCTTCACTTTCTAAATGCTGTCCTTTCAGAGAAAATCACTTTCCATTGAAAGTGCCTTAAGCTACTTACAAGCTTTCACAAAAAACTCACATCCGTTTCTCTGAAAGAGAAGCAGTCTGTTCCAACACTTCAATTCACTGTGCGAAGTGAATGGAGTGTTGCTTCACTTTCTTAATGCTGTCCTTTCAGAGAAAATCACTTTACTTTGAAAGTGCCTTAAGCTACTTACAAGCATTGAACAGAAATTCACATGCGTTTCTCTGAAAGAGAAGCAGTCTGTTCCAACACTTCAATTCACTGTGCGAAGTGAATGGAGTGTTGCTTCACTTTCTAAATGCTGTCCTTTCAGAGAAAATCACATTCCTTTGAAAGTGCCTTAAGCTACTTTCAAGCTTTCACAAAAAACTCACATGCCTTTCTCTGAACGAGAAGCAGTTTGTTCCAACACTTCAATACACTGTGCGATGTGAATGGAGTGTTGCTTCACTTTCTAAATGCTGTCCTTTCAGAGAAAATCACTTTCCTTTGAAAGTGCCTTAAGCTACTTACAAGCATTCAACAGAAATTCACATGCGTTTCTCTGAAAGAGAAGCAGTCTGTTCCAACACTTCAATTCACTGTACGAAGTGAATGGAGTGTTGCTTCACTTTCTAAATGCTGTCCTTTCAGAAAAAATCACTTTCCTTTGAAAGTGCCTTAAGCCACTTACAAGCATTGAACAGAAATTCACATGGGTTTCTCTGAAAGAGAAGCAGTCTGTTCCAACACTTCAATTCACTGTGCGAAGTGAATGGAGTGTTGCTTCACTTTCTAAATGTTGTCCTTTCTGAGAAAATCACTTTCCTTTTAAAGTGCCTTAAGCTACTTACAAGCAGTCAACAGAAATTCACATGCGTTTCTCTGAAAGAGAAGCAGTCTGTTCCAACACTTCAATGCACTGTGCGAAGTGAATGGAGTGTTGCTTCACTTTCTAAATGCTGTCCTTTCAGAGAAAATCACTTTACTTTGAAAGTGCCTTAAGCTACTTACAAGCTTTCACAAAAAACTCACATCCGTTTCTCTGAAAGAGAAGCAGTCTGTTCCAACACTTTAATTCACTGTGCGAAGTGAATGGAGTGTTGCTTGACTTTCTCAATGGTGTCCTTTCAGAGAAAATCACTTTCCTTTGAAAGTGCCTTAAGCTACTTACAAGCATTCAACAGAAATTCACATGCGTTTCTCTGAAAGAGAAGCAGTCTGTTCCAACACTTCAATTCACTGTGCGAAGTGAATGAAGTGTTGCTTCACTTTCTAAATGCTGTCCTGTCAGAGAAAATCACTTTCCTTTGAAAGTGCCTTAAGCTACTTACAAGCTTTCACAAAAAACTCACATCCGTTTCTCTGAAAGAGAAGCAGTCTGTTCCAACAATTCAATTCACTGTGCGAAGTGAATGGAGTGTTGCTTCACTTTCTAAATGCTGTCCTGTCAGAGAAAATCACTTTCCTTTGAAAGTGCCTTAAGCTACTTACAAGCTTTCACAAAAAACTCACATCCGTTTCTCTGAAAGAGAAGCAGTCTGTTCCAACACTTCAATTCACTGTGCGAAGTGAATGGAGTGTTGCTTCACTTTCTTAATCCTGTCCTTTCAGAGAAAATCACTTTCCTTTGAAAGTGCCTTAAGCTACTTACAAGCATTGATCAGAAATTCACATGCGTTTCTCTGAAAGAGAAGCAGTCTGTTCCAACACTTCAATTCACTGTGCGAAGTGAATGGAGTGTTGCTTCACTTTCTAAATGCTGTCCTGTCAGAGAAAATCACTTTCCTTTGAAAGTGCCTTAAGCTACTTTCAAGCTTTCACAAAAAACTCACATCCGTTTCTCTGAAAGAGAAGCAGTCTGTTCCAACACTTCAATTCACTGTGCGAAGTGAATGGAGTGTTGCTTCACTTTCTAAATGCTGTCCTTTCAGAGAAAATCACTTTCCTTTGAAAGTGCCTTAAACTACTTACAAGCATTCAACAGACATTCACATGCGTTTCTCTGAAAGAGAAGCAGTCTGTTCCAACACTTCAATTCGCTGTGCGAAGTGAATGGAGTGTTGCTTCACTTTCTAAATGCTGTCCTTTCAGAGAAAATCACTTTCCTTTGAAAGTGCCTTAAGCTACTTACAAGCATTGAACAGAAATTCACATGCGTTTCTCTGAAAGAGAAGCAGTCTGTTCCAACACTTCAATTCACTGTACGAAGTGAATGGAGTGTTGCTTCACTTTCTAAATGCTGTCCTTTCAGAAAAAATCACTTTCCTTTGAAAGTGCCTTAAGCCACTTACAAGCATTGAACAGAAATTCACATGGGTTTCTCTGAAAGAGAAGCAGTCTGTTCCAACACTTCAATTCACTGTGCGAAGTGAATGGAGTGTTGCTTCACTTTCTAAATGTTGTCCTTTCTGAGAAAATCACTTTCCTTTTAAAGTGCCTTAAGCTACTTACAAGCAGTCAACAGAAATTCACATGCGTTTCTCTGAAAGAGAAGCAGTCTGTTCCAACACTTCAATGCACTGTGCGAAGTGAATGGAGTGTTGCTTCACTTTCTAAATGCTGTCCTTTCAGAGAAAATCACTTTACTTTGAAAGTGCCTTAAGCTACTTACAAGCTTTCACAAAAAACTCACATCCGTTTCTCTGAAAGAGAAGCAGTCTGTTCCAACACTTTAATTCACTGTGCGAAGTGAATGGAGTGTTGCTTGACTTTCTCAATGGTGTCCTTTCAGAGAAAATCACTTTCCTTTGAAAGTGCCTTAAGCTACTTACAAGCATTCAACAGAAATTCACATGCGTTTCTCTGAAAGAGAAGCAGTCTGTTCCAACACTTCAATTCACTGTGCGAAGTGAATGAAGTGTTGCTTCACTTTCTAAATGCTGTCCTGTCAGAGAAAATCACTTTCCTTTGAAAGTGCCTTAAGCTACTTACAAGCTTTCACAAAAAACTCACATCCGTTTCTCTGAAAGAGAAGCAGTCTGTTCCAACACTTCAATTCACTGTGCGAAGTGAATGGAGTGTTGCTTCACTTTCTAAATGCTGTCCTGTCAGAGAAAATCACTTTCCTTTGAAAGTGCCTTAAGCTACTTACAAGCTTTCACAAAAAACTCACATCCGTTTCTCTGAAAGAGAAGCAGTCTGCTCCAACACTTCAATTCACTGTGCGAAGTGAATGGAGTGTTGCTTCACTTTCTAAATGCTGTCCTTTCAGACAAAATCACTTTCCTTTGAAAGTGCCTTAAGCTACTTACAAGCATTTAACAGACATTCACATGCGTTTCTCTGAAAGAGAAGAAGTCTGTTCCAACACTTCAATTCACTGTGCGAAGTGAATGGAGTGTTGCTTCACTTTCTAAATGCTGTCCTTTCAGAGAAAATCACTTTCCTTTGAAAGTGCCTTAAACTACTTACAAGCATTCAACAGACATTCACATGCGTTTCTCTGAAAGAGAAGCAGTCTGTTCCAACACTTCAATTCGCTGTGCGAAGTGAATGGAGTGTTGCTTCACTTTCTAAATGCTGTCCTTTCAGAGAAAATCACTTTCCTTTGAAAGTGCCTTAAGCTACTTACAAGCATTGAACAGAAATTCACATGCGTTTCTCTGAAAGAGAAGCAGTCTGTTCCAACACTTCATTCACTGTGCGAAGTGAATGGAGTGTTGCTTCACTTTCTAAATGCTGTCCTTTCAGAGAAAATCACTTTCCATTGAAAGTGCCTTAAGCTACTTACAAGCTTTCACAAAAAACTCACATTCGTTTCTCTGAAAGAGAAGCAGTCTGTTCCAACACTTTAATTCACTGTGCGAAGTGAATGGAGTGTTGCTTCACTTTCTAAATACTGTCCTTTCAGAGAAAAATCGCTTTCCTTTGAAAGTGCCTTAAGCTACTTACAAGCTTTCACAAAAAACTTACATCCGTTTCTCTGAAAGAGAAGCAGTCTGTTCCAACACTTCAATTCACTGTGCGAAGTGAATGGAGTGTTGCTTCAATTTCTAAATGCTGTCCTTTCAGAGAAAATCACTTTCCTTTGAAAGTGCCTTAAGCTACTTACAAGCATTCAACAGAAATTCACATGCGTTTCTCTGAAAGAGAAGCAGTCTGTTCCAACACTTCAATTCACTGTACGAAGTGAATGGAGTGTTGCTTCACTTTCTAAATGCTGTCCTTTCAGAGAAAATCACTTTCCTGTGAAAGTGCCTTAAGCTAGTTACAAGCATTCAACAGAAATTCACATGCGTTTCTCTGAAAGAGAAGCAGTCTGTTCCAACACTTCAATTCACTGTGCGAAGTGAATGGAGTGTTGCTTGACTTTCTCAATGGTGTCCTTTCAGAGAAAATCACTTTCCTTTGAAAGTGCCTTAAGCTACTTACAAGCATTCAACAGAAATTCACATGCGTTTCTCTGAAAGAGAAGCAGTGTGTTCCAACACTTCAATTCACTGTGCGACGTGAATGGAGTGTTGCTTCACTTTCTAAATGCTGTCCTTTCAGAGAAAATCACTTTCCATTGAAAGTGCCTTAAGCTACTTACAAGCTTTCACAAAAAACTCACATCCGTTTCTCTGAAAGAGAAGCAGTCTGTTCCAACACTTCAATTCACTGTGCGAAGTGAATGGAGTGTTGCTTCACTTTCTTAATGCTGTCCTTTCAGAGAAAATCACTTTACTTTGAAAGTGCCTTAAGCTACTTACAAGCATTGAACAGAAATTCACATGCGTTTCTCTGAAAGAGAAGCAGTCTGTTCCAACACTTCAATTCACTGTGCGAAGTGAATGGAGTGTTGCTTCACTTTCTAAATGCTGTCCTTTCAGAGAAAATCACATTCCTTTGAAAGTGCCTTAAGCTACTTTCAAGCTTTCACAAAAAACTCACATGCCTTTCTCTGAACGAGAAGCAGTTTGTTCCAACACTTCAATACACTGTGCGATGTGAATGGAGTGTTGCTTCACTTTCTAAATGCTGTCCTTTCAGAGAAAATCACTTTCCTTTGAAAGTGCCTTAAGCTACTTACAAGCATTCAACAGAAATTCACATGCGTTTCTCTGAAAGAGAAGCAGTCTGTTCCAACACTTCAATTCACTGTACGAAGTGAATGGAGTGTTGCTTCACTTTCTAAATGCTGTCCTTTCAGAAAAAATCACTTTCCTTTGAAAGTGCCTTAAGCCACTTACAAGCATTGAACAGAAATTCACATGGGTTTCTCTGAAAGAGAAGCAGTCTGTTCCAACACTTCAATTCACTGTGCGAAGTGAATGGAGTGTTGCTTCACTTTCTAAATGTTGTCCTTTCTGAGAAAATCACTTTCCTTTTAAAGTGCCTTAAGCTACTTACAAGCAGTCAACAGAAATTCACATGCGTTTCTCTGAAAGAGAAGCAGTCTGTTCCAACACTTCAATGCACTGTGCGAAGTGAATGGAGTGTTGCTTCACTTTCTAAATGCTGTCCTTTCAGAGAAAATCACTTTACTTTGAAAGTGCCTTAAGCTACTTACAAGCTTTCACAAAAAACTCACATCCGTTTCTCTGAAAGAGAAGCAGTCTGTTCCAACACTTTAATTCACTGTGCGAAGTGAATGGAGTGTTGCTTGACTTTCTCAATGGTGTCCTTTCAGAGAAAATCACTTTCCTTTGAAAGTGCCTTAAGCTACTTACAAGCATTCAACAGAAATTCACATGCGTTTCTCTGAAAGAGAAGCAGTCTGTTCCAACACTTCAATTCACTGTGCGAAGTGAATGAAGTGTTGCTTCACTTTCTAAATGCTGTCCTGTCAGAGAAAATCACTTTCCTTTGAAAGTGCCTTAAGCTACTTACAAGCTTTCACAAAAAACTCACATCCGTTTCTCTGAAAGAGAAGCAGTCTGTTCCAACAATTCAATTCACTGTGCGAAGTGAATGGAGTGTTGCTTCACTTTCTAAATGCTGTCCTGTCAGAGAAAATCACTTTCCTTTGAAAGTGCCTTAAGCTACTTACAAGCTTTCACAAAAAACTCACATCCGTTTCTCTGAAAGAGAAGCAGTCTGTTCCAACACTTCAATTCACTGTGCGAAGTGAATGGAGTGTTGCTTCACTTTCTTAATCCTGTCCTTTCAGAGAAAATCACTTTCCTTTGAAAGTGCCTTAAGCTACTTACAAGCATTGATCAGAAATTCACATGCGTTTCTCTGAAAGAGAAGCAGTCTGTTCCAACACTTCAATTCACTGTGCGAAGTGAATGGAGTGTTGCTTCACTTTCTAAATGCTGTCCTGTCAGAGAAAATCACTTTCCTTTGAAAGTGCCTTAAGCTACTTTCAAGCTTTCACAAAAAACTCACATCCGTTTCTCTGAAAGAGAAGCAGTCTGTTCCAACACTTCAATTCACTGTGCGAAGTGAATGGAGTGTTGCTTCACTTTCTAAATGCTGTCCTTTCAGAGAAAATCACTTTCCTTTGAAAGTGCCTTAAACTACTTACAAGCATTCAACAGACATTCACATGCGTTTCTCTGAAAGAGAAGCAGTCTGTTCCAACACTTCAATTCGCTGTGCGAAGTGAATGGAGTGTTGCTTCACTTTCTAAATGCTGTCCTTTCAGAGAAAATCACTTTCCTTTGAAAGTGCCTTAAGCTACTTACAAGCATTGAACAGAAATTCACATGCGTTTCTCTGAAAGAGAAGCAGTCTGTTCCAACACTTCAATTCACTGTACGAAGTGAATGGAGTGTTGCTTCACTTTCTAAATGCTGTCCTTTCAGAAAAAATCACTTTCCTTTGAAAGTGCCTTAAGCCACTTACAAGCATTGAACAGAAATTCACATGGGTTTCTCTGAAAGAGAAGCAGTCTGTTCCAACACTTCAATTCACTGTGCGAAGTGAATGGAGTGTTGCTTCACTTTCTAAATGTTGTCCTTTCTGAGAAAATCACTTTCCTTTTAAAGTGCCTTAAGCTACTTACAAGCAGTCAACAGAAATTCACATGCGTTTCTCTGAAAGAGAAGCAGTCTGTTCCAACACTTCAATGCACTGTGCGAAGTGAATGGAGTGTTGCTTCACTTTCTAAATGCTGTCCTTTCAGAGAAAATCACTTTACTTTGAAAGTGCCTTAAGCTACTTACAAGCTTTCACAAAAAACTCACATCCGTTTCTCTGAAAGAGAAGCAGTCTGTTCCAACACTTTAATTCACTGTGCGAAGTGAATGGAGTGTTGCTTGACTTTCTCAATGGTGTCCTTTCAGAGAAAATCACTTTCCTTTGAAAGTGCCTTAAGCTACTTACAAGCATTCAACAGAAATTCACATGCGTTTCTCTGAAAGAGAAGCAGTCTGTTCCAACACTTCAATTCACTGTGCGAAGTGAATGAAGTGTTGCTTCACTTTCTAAATGCTGTCCTGTCAGAGAAAATCACTTTCCTTTGAAAGTGCCTTAAGCTACTTACAAGCTTTCACAAAAAACTCACATCCGTTTCTCTGAAAGAGAAGCAGTCTGTTCCAACACTTCAATTCACTGTGCGAAGTGAATGGAGTGTTGCTTCACTTTCTAAATGCTGTCCTGTCAGAGAAAATCACTTTCCTTTGAAAGTGCCTTAAGCTACTTACAAGCTTTCACAAAAAACTCACATCCGTTTCTCTGAAAGAGAAGCAGTCTGCTCCAACACTTCAATTCACTGTGCGAAGTGAATGGAGTGTTGCTTCACTTTCTTAATGCTGTCCTTTCAGAGAAAATCACTTTCCTTTGAAAGTGCCTTAAGCTACTTACAAGCATTGAACAGAAATTCACATGCGTTTCTCTGAAAGAGAAGCAGTCTGTTCCAACACTTCAATTCACTGTGCGAAGTGAATGGAGTGTTGCTTCACTTTCTAAATGCTGTCCTTTCAGAGAAAATCACTTTCCTTTGAAAGTGCCTTAAGCTACTTTCAAGCTTTCACAAAAAACTCACATCCGTTTCTCTGAAAGAGAAGCAGTCTGTTCCAACACTTCAATTCACTGTGCGAAGTGAATGGAGTGTTGCGTCACTTTCTAAATGCTGTCCTTTCAGAGAAAATCACTTTCCTTTGAAGGTGCCTTAAGCTACTTACAAGTATTGAACAGAAATTCACATGCATTTCTCTGAAAGAGATGCAGTCTGTTCCAACACTTCAATTCACTGTGCGAAGTGAATGGAGTGTTGCTTCACTTTCTAAATGCTGTCCGTTCAGAGAAAATCACTTTCTTTTGAAAGTGCCTTAAGCTACTTACAAGCTTTCACAAAAAACTCACATCCGTTTCTCTGAAAGAGAAGCAGTCTGTTCCAACACTTTAATTCACTGTGCGAAGTGAATGGAGTGTTGCTTGACTTTCTCAATGGTGTCCTTTCAGAGAAAATCACTTTCCTTTGAAAGTGCCTTAAGCTACTTACAAGCATTCAACAGAAATTCACATGCGTTTCTCTGAAAGAGAAGCAGTCTGTTCCAACACTTCAATTCACTGTGCGAAGTGAATGAAGTGTTGCTTCACTTTCTAAATGCTGTCCTGTCAGAGAAAATCACTTTCCTTTGAAAGTGCCTTAAGCTACTTACAAGCTTTCACAAAAAACTCACATCCGTTTCTCTGAAAGAGAAGCAGTCTGTTCCAACAATTCAATTCACTGTGCGAAGTGAATGGAGTGTTGCTTCACTTTCTAAATGCTGTCCTGTCAGAGAAAATCACTTTCCTTTGAAAGTGCCTTAAGCTACTTACAAGCTTTCACAAAAAACTCACATCCGTTTCTCTGAAAGAGAAGCAGTCTGTTCCAACACTTCAATTCACTGTGCGAAGTGAATGGAGTGTTGCTTCACTTTCTTAATCCTGTCCTTTCAGAGAAAATCACTTTCCTTTGAAAGTGCCTTAAGCTACTTACAAGCATTGATCAGAAATTCACATGCGTTTCTCTGAAAGAGAAGCAGTCTGTTCCAACACTTCAATTCACTGTGCGAAGTGAATGGAGTGTTGCTTCACTTTCTAAATGCTGTCCTGTCAGAGAAAATCACTTTCCTTTGAAAGTGCCTTAAGCTACTTTCAAGCTTTCACAAAAAACTCACATCCGTTTCTCTGAAAGAGAAGCAGTCTGTTCCAACACTTCAATTCACTGTGCGAAGTGAATGGAGTGTTGCTTCACTTTCTAAATGCTGTCCTTTCAGAGAAAATCACTTTCCTTTGAAAGTGCCTTAAACTACTTACAAGCATTCAACAGACATTCACATGCGTTTCTCTGAAAGAGAAGCAGTCTGTTCCAACACTTCAATTCGCTGTGCGAAGTGAATGGAGTGTTGCTTCACTTTCTAAATGCTGTCCTTTCAGAGAAAATCACTTTCCTTTGAAAGTGCCTTAAGCTACTTACAAGCATTGAACAGAAATTCACATGCGTTTCTCTGAAAGAGAAGCAGTCTGTTCCAACACTTCAATTCACTGTACGAAGTGAATGGAGTGTTGCTTCACTTTCTAAATGCTGTCCTTTCAGAAAAAATCACTTTCCTTTGAAAGTGCCTTAAGCCACTTACAAGCATTGAACAGAAATTCACATGGGTTTCTCTGAAAGAGAAGCAGTCTGTTCCAACACTTCAATTCACTGTGCGAAGTGAATGGAGTGTTGCTTCACTTTCTAAATGTTGTCCTTTCTGAGAAAATCACTTTCCTTTTAAAGTGCCTTAAGCTACTTACAAGCAGTCAACAGAAATTCACATGCGTTTCTCTGAAAGAGAAGCAGTCTGTTCCAACACTTCAATGCACTGTGCGAAGTGAATGGAGTGTTGCTTCACTTTCTAAATGCTGTCCTTTCAGAGAAAATCACTTTACTTTGAAAGTGCCTTAAGCTACTTACAAGCTTTCACAAAAAACTCACATCCGTTTCTCTGAAAGAGAAGCAGTCTGTTCCAACACTTTAATTCACTGTGCGAAGTGAATGGAGTGTTGCTTGACTTTCTCAATGGTGTCCTTTCAGAGAAAATCACTTTCCTTTGAAAGTGCCTTAAGCTACTTACAAGCATTCAACAGAAATTCACATGCGTTTCTCTGAAAGAGAAGCAGTCTGTTCCAACACTTCAATTCACTGTGCGAAGTGAATGAAGTGTTGCTTCACTTTCTAAATGCTGTCCTGTCAGAGAAAATCACTTTCCTTTGATAGTGCCTTAAGCTACTTACAAGCTTTCACAAAAAACTCACATCCGTTTCTCTGAAAGAGAAGCAGTCTGTTCCAACACTTCAATTCACTGTGCGAAGTGAATGGAGTGTTGCTTCACTTTCTAAATGCTGTCCTGTCAGAGAAAATCACTTTCCTTTGAAAGTGCCTTAAGCTACTTACAAGCTTTCACAAAAAACTCACATCCGTTTCTCTGAAAGAGAAGCAGTCTGCTCCAACACTTCAATTCACTGTGCGAAGTGAATGGAGTGTTGCTTCACTTTCTTAATGCTGTCCTTTCAGAGAAAATCACTTTCCTTTGAAAGTGCCTTAAGCTACTTACAAGCATTGAACAGAAATTCACATGCGTTTCTCTGAAAGAGAAGCAGTCTGTTCCAACACTTCAATTCACTGTGCGAAGTGAATGGAGTGTTGCTTCACTTTCTAAATGCTGTCCTTTCAGAGAAAATCACTTTCCTTTGAAAGTGCCTTAAGCTACTTTCAAGCTTTCACAAAAAACTCACATCCGTTTCTCTGAAAGAGAAGCAGTCTGTTCCAACACTTCAATTCACTGTGCGAAGTGAATGGAGTGTTGCGTCACTTTCTAAATGCTGTCCTTTCAGAGAAAATCACTTTCCTTTGAAGGTGCCTTAAGCTACTTACAAGTATTGAACAGAAATTCACATGCATTTCTCTGAAAGAGATGCAGTCTGTTCCAACACTTCAATTCACTGTGCGAAGTGAATGGAGTGTTGCTTCACTTTCTAAATGCTGTCCGTTCAGAGAAAATCACTTTCTTTTGAAAGTGCCTTAAGCTACTTACAAGCTTTCACAAAAAACTCACATCCGTTTCTCTGAAAGAGAAGCAGTCTGTTCCAACACTTTAATTCACTGTGCGAAGTGAATGGAGTGTTGCTTGACTTTCTCAATGGTGTCCTTTCAGAGAAAATCACTTTCCTTTGAAAGTGCCTTAAGCTACTTACAAGCATTCAACAGAAATTCACATGCGTTTCTCTGAAAGAGAAGCAGTCTGTTAAAAAACTTCAATTCACTGTGCGAAGTGAATGAAGTGTTGCTTCACTTTCTAAATGCTGTCCTGTCAGAGAAAATCACTTTCCTTTGAAAGTGCCTTAAGCTACTTACAAGCTTTCACAAAAAACTCACATCCGTTTCTCTGAAAGAGAAGCAGTCTGTTCCAACACTTCAATTCACTGTGCGAAGTGAATGGAGTGTTGCTTCACTTTCTAAATGCTGTCCTGTCAGAGAAAATCACTTTCCTTTGAAAGTGCCTTAAGCTACTTACAAGCTTTCACAAAAAACTCACATCCGTTTCTCTGAAAGAGAAGCAGTCTGCTCCAACACTTCAATTCACTGTGCGAAGTGAATGGAGTGTTGCTTCACTTTCTTAATGCTGTCCTTTCAGAGAAAATCACTTTCCTTTGAAAGTGCCTTAAGCTACTTACAAGCATTGAACAGAAATTCACATGCGTTTCTCTGAAAGAGAAGCAGTCTGTTCCAACACTTCAATTCACTGTGCGAAGTGAATGGAGTGTTGCTTCACTTTCTAAATGCTGTCCTTTCAGAGAAAATCACTTTCCTTTGAAAGTGCCTTAAGCTACTTTCAAGCTTTCACAAAAAACTCACATCCGTTTCTCTGAAAGAGAAGCAGTCTGTTCCAACACTTCAATTCACTGTGCGAAGTGAATGGAGTGTTGCTTCACTTTCTAAATGCTGTCCTTTCAGAGAAAATCACTTTCCTTTGAAAGTGCCTTAAGCTACTTACAAGTATTGAACAGAAATTCACATGCATTTCTCTGAAAGAGATGCAGTCTGTTCCAACACTTCAATTCACTGTGCGAAGTGAATGGAGTGTTGCTTCACTTTCTAAATGCTGTCCGTTCAGAGAAAATCACTTTCTTTTGAAAGTGCCTTAAGCTACTTACAAGCTTTCACAAAAAACTCACATCCGTTTCTCTGAAAGAGAAGCAGTCTGTTCCAACACTTTAATTCACTGTGCGAAGTGAATGGAGTGTTGCTTGACTTTCTCAATGGTGTCCTTTCAGAGAAAATCACTTTCCTTTGAAAGTGCCTTAAGCTACTTACAAGCATTCAACAGAAATTCACATGCGTTTCTCTGAAAGAGAAGCAGTCGGTTCCAACACTTCAATTCACTGTGCGAAGTGAATGAAGTGTTGCTTCACTTTCTAAATGCTGTCCTGTCAGAGAAAATCACTTTCCTTTGAAAGTGCCTTAAGCTACTTACAAGCTTTCACAAAACTCACATCCGTTTCTCTGAAAGAGAAGCAGTCTGTTCCAACACTTCAATTCACTGTGCGAAGTGAATGGAGTGTTGCTTCACTTTCTAAATGCTGTTCTGTCAGAGAAAATCACTTTCCTTTGAAAGTGCCTTAAGCTACTTACAAGCTTTCACAAAAAACTCACATCCGTTTCTCTGAAAGAGAAGCAGTCTGTTCCAACACTTCAATTCACTGTGCGAAGTGAATGGAGTGTTGCTTCACTTTCTTAATGCTGTCCTTTCAGAGAAAATCACTTTCCTTTGAAAGTGCCTTAATCTACTTACAAGCATTGAACAGAAATTCACATGCGTTTCTCTGCAAGAGAAGCAGTCTGTTCCAACACTTCAATTCACTGTGCGAAGTGAATGGAGTGTTGCTTCACTTTCTAAATGCTGTCCTGTCAGAGAAAATCACTTTCCTTTGAAAGTGCCTTAAGCTACTTTCAAGCTTTCACAAAAAACTCACATCCGTTTCTCTGAAAGAGAAGCAGTCTGTTCCAACACTTCAATTCAATGTGCGAAGTGAATGGAGTGTTGCTTCACTTTCTAAATGCTGTCCTTTCAGAGAAAATCACTTTCCTTTGAAAGTGCCTTAAGCTACTTACAAGTATTGAACAGAAATTCACATGCATTTCTCTGAAAGAGATGCAGTCTGTTCCAACACTTCAATTCACTGTGCGAAGTGAATGGAGTGTTGCTTCACTTTCTAAATGCTGTCCGTTCAGAGAAAATCACTTTCTTTTGAAAGTGCCTTAAGCTACTTACAAGCTTTCACAAAAAACTCACATCCGTTTCCCTGAAAGAGAAGCAGTCTGTTCCAACACTTCAATTCACTGTGCGAAGTGAATGGAGTGTTTCTTCACTTTCTAAATGCTGTCCTTTCAGAGAAAAATCACTTTCCTTTGAAAGTTCCTTATGCTACTTGCAAGCATTTAACAGACATTCACATGCGTTTCTCTGAAAGAGAAGCAGTCTGTTCCAACACTTCAATTCACTGTGCGAAGTGAATGGAGTGTTGCTTCACTTTCTAAATGCTGTCCTTTCAGAGAAAATCACTTTCCTTTGAAAGTGCCTTAAACTACTTACAAGCATTCAACAGACATTCACATGCGTTTCTCTGAAAGAGAAGCAGTCTGTTCCAACACTTCAATTCGCTGTGCGAAGTGAATGGAGTGTTGCTTCACTTTCTAAATGCTGTCCTTTCAGAGAAAATCACTTTCCTTTGAAAGTGCCTTAAGCTACTTACAAGCATTGAACAGATATTCACATGCGTTTCTCTGAAAGAGAAGCAGTCTGTTCCAACACTTCAATTCACTGTGCGAAGTGAAAGGAGTGTTGCTTCACTTTCTAAATGCTGTCCTTTCAGAGAAAATCACTTTCCATTGAAAGTGCCTTAAGCTACTTACAAGCTTTCACAAAAAACTCACATCCGTTTCTCTGAAAGAGAAGCAGTCTGTTCCAACACTTTAATTCACTGTGCGAAGTGAATGGAGTGTTGCTTCACTTTCTAAATACTGTCCTTTCAGAGAAAAATCGCTTTCCTTTGAAAGTGCCTTAAGCTACTTACAAGCTTTCACAAAAAACTTACATCCGTTTCTCTGAAAGAGAAGCAGTCTGTTCCAACACTTCAATTCACTGTGCGAAGTGAATGGAGTGTTGCTTCAATTTCTAAATGCTGTCCTTTCAGAGAAAATCACTTTCCTTTGAAAGTGCCTTAAGCTACTTACAAGCATTCAACAGAAATTCACATGCGTTTCTCTGAAAGAGAAGCAGTCTGTTCCAACACTTCAATTCACTGTACGAAGTGAATGGAGTGTTGCTTCACTTTCTAAATGCTGTCCTTTCAGAAAAAATCACTTTCCTTTGAAAGTGCCTTAAGCCACTTATAAGCATTGAACAGAAATTCACATGGGTTTCTCTGAAAGAGAAGCAGTCTGTTCCAACACTTCAATTCACTGTGCGAAGTGAATGAAGTGTTGCTTCACTTTCTAAATGTTGTCCTTTCTGAGAAAATCACTTTCCTTTGAAAGTGCCTTAAGCTACTTACAAGCAGTCAACAGAAATTCACATGCGTTTCTCTGAAAGAGAAGCAGTCTGTTCCAACACTTTAATGCACTGTGCGAAGTGAATGGAGTGTTGCTTCACTTTCTAAATGCTGTCCTTTCAGAGAAAATCACTTTACTTTGAAAGTGCCTTAAGCTACTTACAAGCTTTCACAAAAAACTCACATCCGTTTCTCTGAAAGAGAAGCAGTCTGTTCCAACACTTTAATTCACTGTGCGAAGTGAATGGAGTGTTGCTTGACTTTCTCAATGGTGTCCTTTCAGAGAAAATCACTTTCCTTTGAAAGTGCCTTAAGCTACTTACAAGCATTCAACAGAAATTCACATGCGTTTCTCTGAAAGAGAAGCAGTCTGTTCCAACACTTCAATTCACTGTGCGAAGTGAATGGAGTGTTGCTTCACTTTCTAAATGCTGTCCTGTCAGAGAAAATCACTTTCCTTTGAAAGTGCCTTAAGCTACTTACAAGCTTTCACAAAAAACTCACATCCGTTTCTCTGAAAGAGAAGCAGTCTGTTCCAACACTTCAATTCACTGTGCGAAGTGAATGGAGTGTTGTTTCACTTTCTAAATGCTGTCCTGTCAGAGAAAATCACTTTCCTTTGAAAGTGACTTAAGCTACTTACAAGCTTTCACAAAAAACTCACATCCGTTTCTCTGAAAGAGAAGCAGTCTGTTTCAACACTTCAATTCACTGTGCGAAGTGAATGGAGTGTTGCTTCACTTTCTTAATGCTGTCCTTTCAGAGAAAATCACTTTCCTTTGAAAGTGCCTTAAGCTACTTACAAGCATTGAACAGAAATTCACATGCGTTTCTCTGAAAGAGAAGCAGTCTGTTCCAACACTTCAATTCACTGTGCGAAGTGAATGGAGTATTGCTTCACTTTCTAAATGCTGTCCTTTCAGAGAAAATCACTTTCCTGTGAAAGTGCCTTAAGCTACTTACAAGCATTGAACAGAAATTCACATGCGTTTCTCTGAAAGAGAAGCAGTCTGTTCCAACACTTCAATTCACTGTGCGAAGTGAATGGAGTGTTGCTTCACTTTCTAAATGCTGTCCTTTCAGAGAAAATCACTTTCCTTTGAAAGTGCCTTAAGCTACTTTCAAGCTTTCACAAAAAACTCACATCCGTTTCTCTGAAAGAGAAGCAGTCTGTTCCAACACTTCAATTCACTGTGCGAAGTGAATGGAGTGTTGCTTCACTTTCTAAATGCTGTCCTTTCAGAGAAAATCACTTTCCTTTGAAAGTGCCTTAAGCTACTTACAAGTATTGAACAGAAATTCACATGCATTTCTCTGAAAGAGATGCAGTCTGTTCCAACACTTCAATTCACTGTGCGAAGTGAATGGAGTGTTGCTTCACTTTCTAAATGCTGTCCGTTCAGAGAAAATCACTTTCTTTTGAAAGTGCCTTAAGCTACTTACAAGCTTTCACAAAAAACTCACATCCGTTTCTCTGAAAGAGAAGCAGTCTGTTCCAACACTTTAATTCACTGTGCGAAGTGAATGGAGTGTTGCTTGACTTTCTCAATGGTGTCCTTTCAGAGAAAATCACTTTCCTTTGAAAGTGCCTTAAGCTACTTACAAGCATTCAACAGAAATTCACATGCGTTTCTCTGAAAGAGAAGCAGTCTGTTCCAACACTTCAATTCACTGTGCGAAGGGAATGAAGTGTTGCTTCACTTTCTAAATGCTGTCCTGTCAGAGAAAATCACTTTCCTTTGAAAGTGCCTTAAGCTACTTACAAGCTTTCACAAAAAACTCACATCCGTTTCTCTGAAAGAGAAGCAGTCTGTTCCAACACTTCAATTCACTGTGCGAAGTGAATGGAGTGTTGCTTCACTTTCTAAATGCTGTCCTGTCAGAGAAAATCACTTTACTTTGAAAGTGCCTTAAGCTACTTACAAGCTTTCACAAAAAACTCACATCCGTTTCTCTGAAAGAGAAGCAGTCTGCTCCAACACTTCAATTCACTGTGCGAAGTGAATGGAGTGTTGCTTCACTTTCTTAATGCTGTCCTTTCAGAGAAAATCACTTTCCTTTGAAAGTGCCTTAAGCTACTTACAAGCATTGAACAGAAATTCACATGCGTTTCTCTGAAAGAGAAGCAGTCTGTTCCAACACTTCAATTCACTGTGCGAAGTGAATGGAGTGTTGCTTCACTTTCTAAATGCTGTCCTTTCAGAGAAAATCACTTTCCTTTGAAAGTGCCTTAAGCTACTTTCAAGCTTTCACAAAAAACTCACATCCGTTTCTCTGAAAGAGAAGCAGTCTGTTCCAACACTTCAATTCACTGTGCGAAGTGAATGGAGTGTTGCTTCACTTTCTAAATGCTGTCCTTTCAGAGAAAATCACTTTCCTTTGAAAGTGCCTTAAGCTACTTACAAGTATTGAACAGAAATTCACATGCATTTCTCTGAAAGAGATGCAGTCTGTTCCAACACTTCAATTCACTGTGCGAAGTGAATGGAGTGTTGCTTCACTTTCTAAATGCTGTCCGTTCAGAGAAAATCACTTTCTTTTGAAAGTGCCTTAAGCTACTTACAAGCTTTCACAAAAAACTCACATCCGTTTCTCTGAAAGAGAAGCAGTCTGTTCCAACACTTTAATTCACTGTGCGAAGTGAATGGAGTGTTGCTTGACTTTCTCAATGGTGTCCTTTCAGAGAAAATCACTTTCCTTTGAAAGTGCCTTAAGCTACTTACAAGCTTTCACAAAAAACTCACATCCGTTTCTCTGAAAGAGAAGCAGTCTGTTCCAACACTTCAATTCACTGTGCGAAGTGAATGGAGTGTTGCTTCACTTTCTAAATGCTGTCCTTTCAGAGAAAATCACTTTCCTTTGAAAGTGCCTTAAACTACTTACAAGCATTCAACAGACATTCACATGCGTTTCTCTGAAAGAGAAGCAGTCTGTTCCAACACTTCAATTCGCTGTGCGAAGTGAAAGGAGTGTTGCTTCACTTTCTAAATGCTGTCCTTTCAGAGAAAATCACTTTCCTTTGAAAGTGCCTTAAGCTACTTACAAGCATTGAACAGAAATTCACATGCGTTTCTCTGAAAGAGAAGCAGTCTGTTCCAACACTTCAATTCACTGTGCTAAGTGAATGGAGTGTTGCTTCACTTTCTAAATGCTGTCCTTTCAGAGAAAATCACTTTCCTTTGAAAGTGCCTTAAGCTACTTTCAAGCTTTCACAAAAAACTCACATCCGTTTCTCTGAAAGAGAAGCAGTCTGTTCCAACACTTCAATTCACTGTGCGAAGTGAATGGAGTGTTGCTTCACTTTCTAAATGCTGTCCTTTCAGAGAAAATCACTTTCCTTTGAAAGTGCCTTAAGCTACTTACAAGTATTGAACAGAAATTCACATGCATTTCTCTGAAAGAGATGCAGTCTGTTCCAACACTTCAATTCACTGTGCGAAGTGATTGGAGTGTTGCTTCACTTTCTAAATGCTGTCCGTTCAGAGAAAATCACTTTCTTTTGAAAGTGCCTTAAGCTACTTACAAGCTTTCACAAAAAACTCACATCCGTTTCTCTGAAAGAGAAGCAGTCTGTTCCAACACTTCAATTCTCTGTGCGAAGTGAATGGAGTGTTTCTTCACTTTCTAAATGCTGTCCTTTCAGAGAAAAATCACTTTCCTTTGAAAGTTCCTTATGCTACTTGCAAGCATTTAACAGACATTCACATGCGTTTCTCTGAAAGAGAAGCAGTCTGTTCCAACACTTCAATTCACTGTGCGAAGTGAATGGAGTGTTGCTTCACTTTCTAAATGCTGTCCTTTCAGAGAAAATCACTTTCCATTGAAAGTGCCTTAAGCTTCTTACAAGCTTTCACAAAAAACTCACATCCGTTTCTCTGAAAGAGAAGCAGTCTGTTCCAACACTTTAATTCACGGTGCGAAGTGAATGGAGTGTTGCTTCACTTTCTAAATACTGTCCTTTCAGAGAAAAATCGCTTTCCTTTGAAAGTGCCTTAAGCTACTTACAAGCTTTCACAAAAAACTTACATCCGTTTCTCTGAAAGAGAAGCAGTCTGTTCCAACACTTCAATTCACTGTGCGAAGTGAATGGAGTGTTGCTTCAATTTCTAAATGCTGTCCTTTCAGAGAAAATCACTTTCCTTTGAAAGTGCCTTAAGCTACTTACAAGCATTCAACAGAAATTCACATGCGTTTCTCTGAAAGAGAAGCAGTCTGTTCCAACACTTCAATTCACTGTGCGAAGTGAATGGAGTGTTGCTTCACTTTCTAAATGCTGTCCTTTCAGAGAAAATCACTTTCCTGTGAAAGTGCCTTAAGCTAGTTACAAGCATTCAACAGAAATTCACATGCGTTTCTCTGAAAGAGAAGCAGTCTGTTCCAACACTTCAATTCACTGTGCGAAGTGAATGGAGTGTTGCTTGACTTTCTCAATGGTGTCCTTTCAGAGAAAATCACTTTCCTTTGAAAGTGCCTTAAGCTCCTTACAAGCATTCAACAGAAATTCACATGCGTTTCTCTGAAAGAGAAGCAGTGTGTTCCAACACTTCAATTCACTGTGCGAAGTGAATGGAGTGTTGCTTCACTTTCTAAATGCTGTCCTGTCAGAGAAAATCACTTTCCATTGAAAGTGCCTTAAGCTACTTACAAGCTTTCACAAAAAACTCACATCCGTTTCTCTGAAAGAGAAGCAGTCTGTTCCAACACTTCAATTCACTGTGCGAAGTGAATGGAGTGTTGCTTCACTTTCTTAATGCTGTCCTTTCAGAGAAAATCACTTTACTTTGAAAGTGCCTTAAGCTACTTACAAGCATTGAACAGAAATTCACATGCGTTTCTCTGAAAGAGAAGCAGTCTGTTCCAACACTTCAATTCACTGTGCGAAGTGAATGGAGTGTTGCTTCACTTTCTAAATGCTGTCCTTTCAGAGAAAATCACATTCCTTTGAAAGTGCCTTAAGCTACTTTCAAGCTTTCACAAAAAACTCACATGCCTTTCTCTGAACGAGAAGCAGTTTGTTCCAACACTTCAATACACTGTGCGATGTGAATGGAGTGTTGCTTCACTTTCTAAATGCTGTCCTTTCAGAGAAAATCACTTTCCTTTGAAAGTGCCTTAAGCTACTTACAAGCATTCAACAGAAATTCACATGCGTTTCTCTGAAAGAGAAGCAGTCTCTTCCAACACTTCAATTCACTGTACGAAGTGAATGGAGTGTTGCTTCACTTTCTAAATGCTGTCCTTTCAGAGAAAAATCACTTTCCTTTGAAAGTGCCTTAAGCCACTTACAAGCATTGAACAGAAATTCACATGGGTTTCTCTGAAAGAGAAGCAGTCTGTTCCAACACTTCAATTCACTGTGCGAAGTGAATGGAGTGTTGCTTCACTTTCTAAATGTTGTCCTTTCTGAGAAAATCACTTTCCTTTTAAAGTGCCTTAAGCTACTTACAAGCAGTCAACAGAAATTCACATGCGTTTCTCTGAAAGAGAAGCAGTCTGTTCCAACACTTCAATGCACTGTGCGAAGTGAATGGAGTGTTGCTTCACTTTCTAAATGCTGTCCTGTCAGAGAAAATCACTTTCCTTTGAAAGTGCCTTAAGCTACTTACAAGCTTTCACAAAAAACTCACATCCGTTTCTCTGAAAGAGAAGCAGTCTGTTCCAACACTTCAATTCACTGTGCGAAGTGAATGGAGTGTTGCTTCACTTTCTTAATGCTGTCCTTTCAGAGAAAATCACTTTCCTTTGAAAGTGCCTTAATCTACTTACAAGCATTGAACAGAAATTCACATGCGTTTCTCTGAAAGAGAAGCAGTCTGTTCAAACACTTCAATTCACTGTGCGAAGTGAATGGAGTGTTGCTTCACTTTCTAAATGCTGTCCTGTCAGAGAAAATCACTTTCCTTTGAAAGTGCCTAAAGCTACTTTCAAGCTTTCACAAAAAAATCACATCCGTTTCTCTGAAAGAGAAGCAGTCTGTTCCAACACTTCAATTCACTGTGCGAAGTGAATGGAGTGTTGCTTCACTTTCTAAATGCTGTCCTTTCAGAGAAAATCACTTTCCTTTGAAAGTGCCTTAAGCTACTTACAAGTATTGAACAGAAATTCACATGCATTTCTCTGAAAGAGATGCAGTCTGTTCCAACACTTCAATTCACTGTGCGAAGTGAATGGAGTGTTGCTTCACTTTCTAAATGCTGTCCGTTCAGAGAAAATCACTTTCTTTTGAAAGTGCCTTAAGCTACTTACAAGCTTTCACAAAAAACTCACATCCGTTTCTCTGAAAGAGAAGCAGTCTGTTCCAACACTTCAATTCACTGTGCGAAGTGAATGGAGTGTTTCTTCACTTTCTAAATGCTGTCCTTTCAGAGAAAAATCACTTTCCTTTGAAAGTTCCTTATGCTACTTGCAAGCATTTAACAGACATTCACATGCGTTTCTCTGAAAGAGAAGCAGTCTGTTCCAACACTTCAATTCACTGTGCGAAGTGAATGGAGTGTTGCTTCACTTTCTAAATGCTGTCCTTTCAGAGAAAATCACTTTCCTTTGAAAGTGCCTTAAACTACTTACAAGCATTCAACAGACATTCACATGCGTTTCTCTGAAAGAGAAGCAGTCTGTTCCAACACTTCAATTCGCTGTGTGAAGTGAATGGAGTGTTGCTTCACTTTCTAAATGCTGTCCTTTCAGAGAAAATCACTTTCCTTTGAAAGTGCCTTAAGCTACTTACAAGCATTGAACAGAAATTCACATGCGTTTCTCTGAAAGAGAAGCAGTCTGTTCCAACACTTCAATTCACTGTGCGAAGTGAAAGGAGTGTTGCTTCACTTTCTAAATGCTGTCCTTTCAGAGAAAATCACTTTCCTTTGAAAGTGCCTTAAGCTACTTTCAAGCTTTCACAAAAAACTCACATCCGTTTCTCTGAAAGAGAAGTAGTCTGTTCCAACACTTCAATTCACTGTGCGAAGTGAATGGAGTGTTGCTTCACTTTCTAAATGCTGTCCTTTCAGAGAAAATCACTTTCCTTTGAAAGTGCCTTAAGCTACTTACAAGTATTGAACAGAAATTCACATGCATTTCTCTGAAAGAGATGCAGTCTGTTCCAACACTTCAATTCACTGTGCGAAGTGAATGGAGTGTTGCTTCACTTTCTAAATGCTGTCCGTTCAGAGAAAATCACTTTCTTTTGAAAGTGCCTTAAGCTACTTACAAGCTTTCACAAAAAACTCACATCCGTTTCTCTGAAAGAGAAGCAGTCTGTTCCAACACTTCAATTCTCTGTGCGAAGTGAATGGAGTGTTTCTTCACTTTCTAAATGCTGTCCTTTCAGAGAAAAATCACTTTCCTTTGAAAGTTCCTTATGCTACTTGCAAGCATTTAACAGAC
Organism: Myodes glareolus; assembly: GCF_982192425.1. Classification (NCBI taxonomy): domain Eukaryota; kingdom Metazoa; phylum Chordata; class Mammalia; order Rodentia; family Cricetidae; genus Myodes; species Myodes glareolus. The sequence continues at coordinate 18,784,861 of NC_142052.1, forward strand.
ATTCACATGCGTTTCTCTGAAAGAGAAGCAGTCTGTTCCAACACTTCAATTCACTGTGCGAAGTGAATGGAGTGTTGCTTCACTTTCTAAATGCTGTCCTTTCAGAGAAAATCACTTTCCATTGAAAGTGCCTTAAGCTACTTACAAGCTTTCACAAAAAACTCACATCCGTTTCTCTGAAAGAGAAGCAGTCTGTTCCAACACTTTAATTCACGGTGCGAAGTGAATGGAGTGTTGCTTCACTTTCTAAATACTGTCCTTTCAGAGAAAAATCGCTTTCCTTTGAAAGTGCCTTAAGCTACTTACAAGCTTTCACAAAAAACTTACATCCGTTTCTCTGAAAGAGAAGCAGTCTGTTCCAACACTTCAATTCACTGTGCGAAGTGAATGGAGTGTTGCTTCAATTTCTAAATGCTGTCCTTTCAGAGAAAATCACTTTCCTTTGAAAGTGCCTTAAGCTACTTACAAGCATTCAACAGAAATTCACATGCGTTTCTCTGAAAGAGAAGCAGTCTGTTCCAACACTTCAATTCACTGTGCGAAGTGAATGGAGTGTTGCTTCACTTTCTAAATGCTGTCCTTTCAGAGAAAATCACTTTCCTGTGAAAGTGCCTTAAGCTAGTTACAAGCATTCAACAGAAATTCACATGCGTTTCTCTGAAAGAGAAGCAGTCTGTTCCAACACTTCAATTCACTGTGCGAAGTGAATGGAGTGTTGCTTGACTTTCTCAATGGTGTCCTTTCAGAGAAAATCACTTTCCTTTGAAAGTGCCTTAAGCTCCTTACAAGCATTCAACAGAAATTCACATGCGTTTCTCTGAAAGAGAAGCAGTGTGTTCCAACACTTCAATTCACTGTGCGAAGTGAATGGAGTGTTGCTTCACTTTCTAAATGCTGTCCTGTCAGAGAAAATCACTTTCCATTGAAAGTGCCTTAAGCTACTTACAAGCTTTCACAAAAAACTCACATCCGTTTCTCTGAAAGAGAAGCAGTCTGTTCCAACACTTCAATTCACTGTGCGAAGTGAATGGAGTGTTGCTTCACTTTCTTAATGCTGTCCTTTCAGAGAAAATCACTTTACTTTGAAAGTGCCTTAAGCTACTTACAAGCATTGAACAGAAATTCACATGCGTTTCTCTGAAAGAGAAGCAGTCTGTTCCAACACTTCAATTCACTGTGCGAAGTGAATGGAGTGTTGCTTCACTTTCTAAATGCTGTCCTTTCAGAGAAAATCACATTCCTTTGAAAGTGCCTTAAGCTACTTTCAAGCTTTCACAAAAAACTCACATGCCTTTCTCTGAACGAGAAGCAGTTTGTTCCAACACTTCAATACACTGTGCGATGTGAATGGAGTGTTGCTTCACTTTCTAAATGCTGTCCTTTCAGAGAAAATCACTTTCCTTTGAAAGTGCCTTAAGCTACTTACAAGCATTCAACAGAAATTCACATGCGTTTCTCTGAAAGAGAAGCAGTCTCTTCCAACACTTCAATTCACTGTACGAAGTGAATGGAGTGTTGCTTCACTTTCTAAATGCTGTCCTTTCAGAGAAAAATCACTTTCCTTTGAAAGTGCCTTAAGCCACTTACAAGCATTGAACAGAAATTCACATGGGTTTCTCTGAAAGAGAAGCAGTCTGTTCCAACACTTCAATTCACTGTGCGAAGTGAATGGAGTGTTGCTTCACTTTCTAAATGTTGTCCTTTCTGAGAAAATCACTTTCCTTTTAAAGTGCCTTAAGCTACTTAAAAGCAGTCAACAGAAATTCACATGCGTTTCTCTGAAAGAGAAGCAGTCTGTTCCAACACTTCAATGCACTGTGCGAAGTGAATGGAGTGTTGCTTCACTTTCTAAATGCTGTCCTGTCAGAGAAAATCACTTTCCTTTGAAAGTGCCTTAAGCTACTTACAAGCTTTCACAAAAAACTCACATCCGTTTCTCTGAAAGAGAAGCAGTCTGTTCCAACACTTCAATTCACTGTGCGAAGTGAATGGAGTGTTGCTTCACTTTCTTAATGCTGTCCTTTCAGAGAAAATCACTTTCCTTTGAAAGTGCCTTAATCTACTTACAAGCATTGAACAGAAATTCACATGCGTTTCTCTGAAAGAGAAGCAGTCTGTTCAAACACTTCAATTCACAGTGCGAAGTGAATGGAGTGTTGCTTCACTTTCTAAATGCTGTCCTGTCAGAGAAAATCACTTTCCTTTGAAAGTGCCTAAAGCTACTTTCAAGCTTTCACAAAAAAATCACATCCGTTTCTCTGAAAGAGAAGCAGTCTGTTCCAACACTTCAATTCACTGTGCGAAGTGAATGGAGTGTTGCTTCACTTTCTAAATGCTGTCCTTTCAGAGAAAATCACTTTCCTTTGAAAGTGCCTTAAGCTACTTACAAGTATTGAACAGAAATTCACATGCATTTCTCTGAAAGAGATGCAGTCTGTTCCAACACTTCAATTCACTGTGCGAAGTGAATGGAGTGTTGCTTCACTTTCTAAATGCTGTCCGTTCAGAGAAAATCACTTTCTTTGAAAGTGCCTTAAGCTACTTACAAGCTTTCACAAAAAACTCACATGCGTTTCTCTGAAAGAGAAGCAGTCTGTTCCAACACTTCAATTCACTGTGCGAAGTGAATGGAGTGTTTCTTCACTTTCTAAATGCTGTCCTTTCAGAGAAAAATCACTTTCCTTTGAAAGTTCCTTATGCTACTTGCAAGCATTTAACAGACATTCACATGCGTTTCTCTGAAAGAGAAGCAGTCTGTTCCAACACTTCAATTCACTGTGCGAAGTGAATGGAGTGTTGCTTCACTTTCTAAATGCTGTCCTTTCAGAGAAAATCACTTTCCTTTGAAAGTGCCTTAAACTACTTACAAGCATTCAACAGACATTCACATGCGTTTCTCTGAAAGAGAAGCAGTCTGTTCCAACACTTCAATTCACTGTGCGAAGTGAATGGAGTGTTGCTTCACTTTCTAAATGCTGTCCTTTCAGAGAAAATCACTTTCCTTTGAAAGTGCCTTAAGCTACTTACAAGCATTGAACAGAAATTCACATGCGTTTCTCTGAAAGAGAAGCAGTCTGTTCCAACACTTCAATTCACTGTGCGAAGTGAAAGGAGTGTTGCTTCACTTTCTAAATGCTGTCCTTTCAGAGAAAATCACTTTCCTTTGAAAGTGCCTTAAGCTACTTTCAAGCTTTCACAAAAAACTCACATCCGTTTCTCTGAAAGAGAAGCAGTCTGTTCCAACACTTCAATTCACTGTGCGAAGTGAATGGAGTGTTGCTTCACTTTCTAAATGCTGTCCTTTCAGAGAAAATCACTTTCCTGTGAAAGTGCCTTAAGCTAGTTACAAGCATTCAACAGAAATTCACATGCGTTTCTCTGAAAGAGAAGCAGTCTGTTCCAACACTTCAATTCACTGTGCGAAGTGAATGGAGTGTTGCTTGACTTTCTCAATGGTGTCCTTTCAGAGAAAATCACTTTCCTTTGAAAGTGCCTTAAGCTCCTTACAAGCATTCAACAGAAATTCACATGCGTTTCTCTGAAAGAGAAGCAGTGTGTTCCAACACTTCAATTCACTGTGCGAAGTGAATGGAGTGTTGCTTCACTTTCTAAATGCTGTCCTGTCAGAGAAAATCACTTTCCATTGAAAGTGCCTTAAGCTACTTACAAGCTTTCACAAAAAACTCACATCCGTTTCTCTGAAAGAGAAGCAGTCTGTTCCAACACTTCAATTCACTGTGCGAAGTGAATGGAGTGTTGCTTCACTTTCTTAATGCTGTCCTTTCAGAGAAAATCACTTTACTTTGAAAGTGCCTTAAGCTACTTACAAGCATTGAACAGAAATTCACATGCGTTTCTCTGAAAGAGAAGCAGTCTGTTCCAACACTTCAATTCACTGTGCGAAGTGAATGGAGTGTTGCTTCACTTTCTAAATGCTGTCCTTTCAGAGAAAATCACATTCCTTTGAAAGTGCCTTAAGCTACTTTCAAGCTTTCACAAAAAACTCACATGCCTTTCTCTGAACGAGAAGCAGTTTGTTCCAACACTTCAATACACTGTGCGATGTGAATGGAGTGTTGCTTCACTTTCTAAATGCTGTCCTTTCAGAGAAAATCACTTTCCTTTGAAAGTGCCTTAAGCTACTTACAAGCATTCAACAGAAATTCACATGCGTTTCTCTGAAAGAGAAGCAGTCTCTTCCAACACTTCAATTCACTGTACGAAGTGAATGGAGTGTTGCTTCACTTTCTAAATGCTGTCCTTTCAGAGAAAATCACTTTACTTTGAAAGTGCCTTAAGCTACTTACAAGCATTCAACAGAAATTCACATGCGTTTCCCTGTAAGAGAAGCAGTCTGTTCCAACACTTCAATTCACTGTGCGAAGTGAATGGAGTGTTTCTTCACTTTCTAAATGCTGTCCTTTCAGAGAAAAATCACTTTCCTTTGAAAGTGCCTTAAGCTACTTACAAGCATTCAACAGAAATTCACATGCGTTTCCCTGAAAGAGAAGCAGTCTGTTCCAACACTTCAATTCACTGTGCGAAGTGAATGGAGTGTTGCTTCACTTTCTAAATGCTGTTCTTTCAGAGAAAATCATTTTCCTTTGAAAGTGCCTTAAGCTACTTACAAGCATTCAACAGAAATTCACATGGGCTTCTCTGTAAGTGAAACAGTCTGTTCCAACACTTCACTTCACTGAGCGAAGTGAATGGAGTGTTGCTTGACTTTCTCAATGCTGTCCTTTCAGAGAAAATCACTTTCCTTTGAAAGTGCCTTAAGCTACTTACAAGCTTTCACAAAAAACTCACATCCGTTTCTCTGAAAGAGAAGCAGTCTGTTCCAACACTTCAATTCAGTGTGCGAAGTGAATGGAGTGTTGCTTCACTTTCTAAATGCTGTCCGTTCAGAGAAAATCACTTTCTTTTGAAAGTGCCTTAAGCTACTTACAAGCTTTCACAAAAAACTCACATGCGTTTCTCTGAAAGAGAAGCAGTCTGTTCCAACACTTCAATTCACTGTGCGAAGTGAATGGAGTGTTTCTTCACTTTCTAAATGCTGTCCTTTCAGAGAAAAATCACTTTCCTTTGAAAGTTCCTTATGCTACTTGCAAGCATTTAACAGACATTCACATGCGTTTCTCTGAAAGAGAAGCAGTCTGTTCCAACACTTCAATTCACTGTGCGAAGTGAATGGAGTGTTGCTTCACTTTCTAAATGCTGTCCTTTCAGAGAAAATCACTTTCCTTTGAAAGTGCCTTAAACTACTTACAAGCATTCAACAGACATTCACATGCGTTTCTCTGAAAGAGAAGCAGTCTGTTCCAACACTTCAATTCACTGTGCGAAGTGAATGGAGTGTTGCTTCACTTTCTAAATGCTGTCCTTTCAGAGAAAATCACTTTCCTTTGAAAGTGCCTTAAGCTACTTACAAGCATTGAACAGAAATTCACATGCGTTTCTCTGAAAGAGAAGCAGTCTGTTCCAACACTTCAATTCACTGTGCGAAGTGAAAGGAGTGTTGCTTCACTTTCTAAATGCTGTCCTTTCAGAGAAAATCACTTTCCTTTGAAAGTGCCTTAAGCTACTTTCAAGCTTTCACAAAAAACTCACATCCGTTTCTCTGAAAGAGAAGCAGTCTGTTCCAACACTTCAATTCACTGTGCGAAGTGAATGGAGTGTTGCTTCACTTTCTAAATGCTGTCCTTTCAGAGAAAATCACTTTCCTGTGAAAGTGCCTTAAGCTAGTTACAAGCATTCAACAGAAATTCACATGCGTTTCTCTGAAAGAGAAGCAGTCTGTTCCAACACTTCAATTCACTGTGCGAAGTGAATGGAGTGTTGCTTGACTTTCTCAATGGTGTCCTTTCAGAGAAATTCACTTTCCTTTGAAAGTGCCTTAAGCTCCTTACAAGCATTCAACAGAAATTCACATGCGTTTCTCTGAAAGAGAAGCAGTGTGTTCCAACACTTCAATTCACTGTGCGAAGTGAATGGAGTGTTGCTTCACTTTCTAAATGCTGTCCTTTCAGAGAAAATCACATTCCTTTGAAAGTGCCTTAAGCTACTTTCAAGCTTTCACAAAAAACTCACATGCCTTTCTCTGAACGAGAAGCAGTTTGTTCCAACACTTCAATACACTGTGCGATGTGAATGGAGTGTTGCTTCACTTTCTAAATGCTGTCCTGTCAGAGAAAATCACTTTCCTTTGAAAGTGCCTTAAGCTACTTACAAGCATTCAACAGAAATTCACATGCGTTTCTCTGAAAGAGAAGCAGTCTCTTCCAACACTTCAATTCACTGTACGAAGTGAATGGAGTGTTGCTTCACTTTCTAAATGCTGTCCTTTCAGAGAAAAATCACTTTCCTTTGAAAGTGCCTTAAGCCACTTACAAGCATTGAACAGAAATTCACATGGGTTTCTCTGAAAGAGAAGCAGTCTGTTCCAACACTTCAATTCACTGTGCGAAGTGAATGGAGTGTTGCTTCACTTTCTAAATGTTGTCCTTTCTGAGAAAATCACTTTCCTTTTAAAGTGCCTTAAGCTACTTACAAGCAGTCAACAGAAATTCACATGCGTTTCTCTGAAAGAGAAGCAGTCTGTTCCAACACTTCAATGCACTGTGCGAAGTGAATGGAGTGTTGCTTCACTTTCTAAATGCTGTCCTTTCAGAGAAAATCACTTTACTTTGAAAGTGCCTTAAGCTACTTACAAGCATTCAACAGAAATTCACATGCGTTTCTCTGTAAGAGAAGCAGTCTGTTCCAACACTTCAATTCACTGTGCGAAGTGAATGGAGTGTTTCTTCACTTTCTAAATGCTGTCCTTTCAGAGAAAAATCACTTTCCTTTGAAAGTGCCTTAAGCTACTTACAAGCATTCAACAGAAATTCACATGCGTTTCCCTGAAAGAGAAGCAGTCTGTTCCAACACTTCAATTCACTGTGCGAAGTGAATGGAGTGTTGCTTCACTTTCTAAATGCTGTTCTTTCAGAGAAAATCATTTTCCTTTGAAAGTGCCTTAAGCTACTTACAAGCATTCAACAGAAATTCACATGGGCTTCTCTGTAAGTGAAACAGTCTGTTCCAACACTTCACTTCACTGAGCGAAGTGAATGGAGTGTTGCTTGACTTTCTCAATGCTGTCCTTTCAGAGAAAATCACTTTCCTTTGAAAGTGCCTTAAGCTACTTACAAGCACTGAACAGAAATTCACAAGCGTTTCTCTGAAAGAGAAGCAGTCTGTTCCAACACTTCAATTCACTGTGCGAAGTGAATGGAGTGTTGCTTCACTTTCTAAATGCTGTCCTTTCAGAGAAAATCACTTTCCTTTGAAAGTGCCTTAAGCTACTTTCAAGCTTTCACAAAAAACTTACATGCCTTTCTCGGAACGAGAAGCAGTTTGTTCCAACACTTCAATACACTGTGCGATGTGAATGGAGTGTTGCTTCACTTTCTAAATGCTGTCCTTTCAGAGAAAATCACTTTCCTTTGAAAGTGCCTTAAGCTACTTATAAGCATTCAACAGAAATTCACATGCGTTTCTCTGAAAGAGAAGCAGTCTGTTCCAACACTTCAATTCACTGTACGAAGTGAATGGAGTATTGCTTCACTTTCTAAATGCTGTCCTTTCAGAGAAAATCACTTTCTTTTGAAAGTGCCTTAAGCCACTTACAAGCATTGAACAGAAATTCACATGGGTTTCTCTGAAAGAGAAGCAGTCTGTTCCAACACTTCAATTCACTGTGCGAAGTGAATGGAGTGTTGCTTCACTTTCTAAATGTTGTCCTTTCTGAGAAAATCACTTTCCTTTTAAAGTGCCTTAAGCTACTTACAAGCAGTCAACAGAAATTCACATGCGTTTCTCTGAAAGAGAAGCAGTCTGTTCCAACACTTCAATGCACTGTGCGAAGTGAATGGAGTGTTGCTTCACTTTCTAAATGCTGTCCTGTCAGAGAAAATCACTTTCCTTTGAAAGTGCCTTAAGCTACTTACAAGCTTTCACAAAAAACTCACATCCGTTTCTCTGAAAGAAGAGCAGTCTGTTCCAACACTTTAATTCACTGTGCGAAGTGAATGGAGTGTTGCTTGACTTTCTCAATGGTGTCCTTTCAGAGAAAATCACTTTCCTTTGAAAGTGCCTTAAGCTACTTACAAGCATTCAACAGAAATTCACATGCGTTTCTCTGAAAGAGAAGCAGTCTGTTCCAACACTTCAATTCACTGTGCGAAGTGAATGGAGTGTTGCTTCACTTTCTAAATGCTGTCCTGTCAGAGAAAATCACTTTCCTTTGAAAGTGCCTTAAGCTACTTACAAGCTTTCACAAAAAACTCACATCCGTTTCTCTGAAAGAGAAGCAGTCTGTTCCAACACTTCAATTCACTGTGCGAAGTGAATGGAGTGTTGTTTCACTTTCTAAATGCTGTCCTGTCAGAGAAAATCACTTTCCTTTGAAAGTGACTTAAGCTACTTACAAGCTTTCACAAAAAACTCACATCCGTTTCTCTGAAAGAGAAGCAGTCTGTTTCAACACTTCAATTCACTGTGCGAAGTGAATGGAGTGTTGCTTCACTTTCTTAATGCTGTCCTTTCAGAGAAAATCACTTTCCTTTGAAAGTGCCTTAAGCTACTTACAAGCATTGAACAGAAATTCACATGCGTTTCTCTGAAAGAGAAGCAGTCTGTTCCAACACTTCAATTCACTGTGCGAAGTGAATGGAGTATTGCTTCACTTTCTAAATGCTGTCCTTTCAGAGAAAATCACTTTCCTGTGAAAGTGCCTTAAGCTACTTACAAGCATTGAACAGAAATTCACATGCGTTTCTCTGAAAGAGAAGCAGTCTGTTCCAACACTTCAATTCACTGTGCGAAGTGAATGGAGTGTTGCTTCACTTTCTAAATGCTGTCCTTTCAGAGAAAATCACTTTCCTTTGAAAGTGCCTTAAGCTACTTTCAAGCTTTCACAAAAAACTCACATCCGTTTCTCTGAAAGAGAAGCAGTCTGTTCCAACACTTCAATTCACTGTGCGAAGTGAATGGAGTGTTGCTTCACTTTCTAAATGCTGTCCTTTCAGAGAAAATCACTTTCCTTTGAAAGTGCCTTAAGCTACTTACAAGTATTGAACAGAAATTCACATGCATTTCTCTGAAAGAGATGCAGTCTGTTCCAACACTTCAATTCACTGTGCGAAGTGAATGGAGTGTTGCTTCACTTTCTAAATGCTGTCCGTTCAGAGAAAATCACTTTCTTTTGAAAGTGCCTTAAGCTACTTACAAGCTTTCACAAAAAACTCACATCCGTTTCTCTGAAAGAGAAGCAGTCTGTTCCAACACTTTAATTCACTGTGCGAAGTGAATGGAGTGTTGCTTGACTTTCTCAATGGTGTCCTTTCAGAGAAAATCACTTTCCTTTGAAAGTGCCTTAAGCTACTTACAAGCATTCAACAGAAATTCACATGCGTTTCTCTGAAAGAGAAGCAGTCTGTTCCAACACTTCAATTCACTGTGCGAAGTGAATGAAGTGTTGCTTCACTTTCTAAATGCTGTCCTGTCAGAGAAAATCACTTTCCTTTGAAAGTGCCTTAAGCTACTTACAAGCTTTCACAAAAAACTCACATCCGTTTCTCTGAAAGAGAAGCAGTCTGTTCCAACACTTCAATTCACTGTGCGAAGTGAATGGAGTGTTGCTTCACTTTCTAAATGCTGTCCTGTCAGAGAAAATCACTTTACTTTGAAAGTGCCTTAAGCTACTTACAAGCTTTCACAAAAAACTCACATCCGTTTCTCTGAAAGAGAAGCAGTCTGCTCCAACACTTCAATTCACTGTGCGAAGTGAATGGAGTGTTGCTTCACTTTCTTAATGCTGTCCTTTCAGAGAAAATCACTTTCCTTTGAAAGTGCCTTAAGCTACTTACAAGCATTGAACAGAAATTCACATGCGTTTCTCTGAAAGAGAAGCAGTCTGTTCCAACACTTCAATTCACTGTGCGAAGTGAATGGAGTGTTGCTTCACTTTCTAAATGCTGTCCTTTCAGAGAAAATCACTTTCCTTTGAAAGTGCCTTAAGCTACTTTCAAGCTTTCACAAAAAACTCACATCCGTTTCTCTGAAAGAGAAGCAGTCTGTTCCAACACTTCAATTCACTGTGCGAAGTGAATGGAGTGTTGCTTCACTTTCTAAATGCTGTCCTTTCAGAGAAAATCACTTTCCTTTGAAAGTGCCTTAATCTACTTACAAGCATTGAACAGAAATTCACATGCGTTTCTCTGAAAGAGAAGCAGTCTGTTCAAACACTTCAATTCACTGTGCGAAGTGAATGGAGTGTTGCTTCACTTTCTAAATGCTGTCCTGTCAGAGAAAATCACTTTCCTTTGAAAGTGCCTAAAGCTACTTTCAAGCTTTCACAAAAAAATCACATCCGTTTCTCTGAAAGAGAAGCAGTCTGTTCCAACACTTCAATTCACTGTGCGAAGTGAATGGAGTGTTGCTTCACTTTCTAAATGCTGTCCTTTCAGAGAAAATCACTTTCCTTTGAAAGTGCCTTAAGCTACTTACAAGCATTCAACAGAAATTCACATGCGTTTCTCTGAAAGAGAAGCAGTCTCTTCCAACACTTCAATTCACTGTACGAAGTGAATGGAGTGTTGCTTCACTTTCTAAATGCTGTCCTTTCAGAGAAAAATCACTTTCCTTTGAAAGTGCCTTAAGCCACTTACAAGCATTGAACAGAAATTCACATGGGTTTCTCTGAAAGAGAAGCAGTCTGTTCCAACACTTCAATTCACTGTGCGAAGTGAATGGAGTGTTGCTTCACTTTCTAAATGTTGTCCTTTCTGAGAAAATCACTTTCCTTTTAAAGTGCCTTAAGCTACTTACAAGCAGTCAACAGAAATTCACATGCGTTTCTCTGAAAGAGAAGCAGTCTGTTCCAACACTTCAATGCACTGTGCGAAGTGAATGGAGTGTTGCTTCACTTTCTAAATGCTGTCCTTTCAGAGAAAATCACTTTACTTTGAAAGTGCCTTAAGCTACTTACAAGCATTCAACAGAAATTCACATGCGTTTCTCTGTAAGAGAAGCAGTCTGTTCCAACACTTCAATTCACTGTGCGAAGTGAATGGAGTGTTTCTTCACTTTCTAAATGCTGTCCTTTCAGAGAAAAATCACTTTCCTTTGAAAGTGCCTTAAGCTACTTACAAGCATTCAACAGAAATTCACATGCGTTTCCCTGAAAGAGAAGCAGTCTGTTCCAACACTTCAATTCACTGTGCGAAGTGAATGGAGTGTTGCTTCACTTTCTAAATGCTGTTCTTTCAGAGAAAATCATTTTCCTTTGAAAGTGCCTTAAGCTACTTACAAGCATTCAACAGAAATTCACATGGGCTTCTCTGTAAGTGAAACAGTCTGTTCCAACACTTCACTTCACTGAGCGAAGTGAATGGAGTGTTGCTTGACTTTCTCAATGCTGTCCTTTCAGAGAAAATCACTTTCCTTTGAAAGTGCCTTAAGCTACTTACAAGCACTGAACAGAAATTCACAAGCGTTTCTCTGAAAGAGAAGCAGTCTGTTCCAACACTTCAATTCACTTTGCGAAGTGAATGGAGTGTTGCTTCACTTTCTAAATGCTGTCCTTTCAGAGAAAATCACTTTCCTTTGAAAGTGCCTTAAGCTACTTTCAAGCTTTCACAAAAAACTTACATGCCTTTCTCGGAACGAGAAGCAGTTTGTTCCAACACTTCAATACACTGTGCGATGTGAATGGAGTGTTGCTTCACTTTCTAAATGCTGTCCTTTCAGAGAAAATCACTTTCCTTTGAAAGTGCCTTAAGCTACTTATAAGCATTCAACAGAAATTCACATGCGTTTCTCTGAAAGAGAAGCAGTCTGTTCCAACACTTCAATTCACTGTACGAAGTGAATGGAGTACTGCTTCACTTTCTAAATGCTGTCCTTTCAGAGAAAATCACTTTCTTTTGAAAGTGCCTTAAGCCACTTACAAGCATTGAACAGAAATTCACATGGGTTTCTCTGAAAGAGAAGCAGTCTGTTCCAACACTTCAATTCACTGTGCGAAGTGAATGGAGTGTTGCTTCACTTTCTAAATGTTGTCCTTTCTGAGAAAATCACTTTCCTTTTAAAGTGCCTTAAGCTACTTACAAGCAGTCAACAGAAATTCACATGCGTTTCTCTGAAAGAGAAGCAGTCTGTTCCAACACTTCAATGCACTGTGCGAAGTGAATGGAGTGTTGCTTCACTTTCTAAATGCTGTCCTGTCAGAGAAAATCACTTTCCTTTGAAAGTGCCTTAAGCTACTTACAAGCTTTCACAAAAAACTCACATCCGTTTCTCTGAAAGAGAAGCAGTCTGTTCCAACACTTTAATTCACTGTGCGAAGTGAATGGAGTGTTGCTTGACTTTCTCAATGGTGTCCTTTCAGAGAAAATCACTTTCCTTTGAAAGTGCCTTAAGCTACTTACAAGCATTCAACAGAAATTCACATGCGTTTCTCTGAAAGAGAAGCAGTCTGTTCCAACACTTCAATTCACTGTGCGAAGTGAATGGAGTGTTGCTTCACTTTCTAAATGCTGTCCTGTCAGAGAAAATCACTTTCCTTTGAAAGTGCCTTAAGCTACTTACAAGCTTTCACAAAAAACTCACATCCGTTTCTCTGAAAGAGAAGCAGTCTGTTCCAACACTTCAATTCACTGTGCGAAGTGAATGGAGTGTTGTTTCACTTTCTAAATGCTGTCCTGTCAGAGAAAATCACTTTCCTTTGAAAGTGACTTAAGCTACTTACAAGCTTTCACAAAAAACTCACATCCGTTTCTCTGAAAGAGAAGCAGTCTGTTTCAACACTTCAATTCACTGTGCGAAGTGAATGGAGTGTTGCTTCACTTTCTTAATGCTGTCCTTTCAGAGAAAATCACTTTCCTTTGAAAGTGCCTTAAGCTACTTACAAGCATTGAACAGAAATTCACATGCGTTTCTCTGAAAGAGAAGCAGTCTGTTCCAACACTTCAATTCACTGTGCGAAGTGAATGGAGTATTGCTTCACTTTCTAAATGCTGTCCTTTCAGAGAAAATCACTTTCCTGTGAAAGTGCCTTAAGCTACTTACAAGCATTGAACAGAAATTCACATGCGTTTCTCTGAAAGAGAAGCAGTCTGTTCCAACACTTCAATTCACTGTGCGAAGTGAATGGAGTGTTGCTTCACTTTCTAAATGCTGTCCTTTCAGAGAAAATCACTTTCCTTTGAAAGTGCCTTAAGCTACTTTCAAGCTTTCACAAAAAACTCACATCCGTTTCTCTGAAAGAGAAGCAGTCTGTTCCAACACTTCAATTCACTGTGCGAAGTGAATGGAGTGTTGCTTCACTTTCTAAATGCTGTCCTTTCAGAGAAAATCACTTTCCTTTGAAAGTGCCTTAAGCTACTTACAAGTATTGAACAGAAATTCACATGCATTTCTCTGAAAGAGATGCAGTCTGTTCCAACACTTCAATTCACTGTGCGAAGTGAATGGAGTGTTGCTTCACTTTCTAAATGCTGTCCGTTCAGAGAAAATCACTTTCTTTTGAAAGTGCCTTAAGCTACTTACAAGCTTTCACAAAAAACTCACATCCGTTTCTCTGAAAGAGAAGCAGTCTGTTCCAACACTTTAATTCACTGTGCGAAGTGAATGGAGTGTTGCTTGACTTTCTCAATGGTGTCCTTTCAGAGAAAATCACTTTCCTTTGAAAGTGCCTTAAGCTACTTACAAGCATTGAACAGAAATTCACATGCGTTTCTCTGAAAGAGAAGCAGTCTGTTCCAACACTTCAATTCACTGTGCGAAGTGAATGGAGTGTTGCTTCACTTTCTAAATGCTGTCCTGTCAGAGAAAATCACTTTCCTTTGAAAGTGCCTTAAGCTACTTACAAGCTTTCACAAAAAACTCACATCCGTTTCTCTGAAAGAGAAGCAGTCTGTTCCAACACTTCAATTCACTGTGCGAAGTGAATGGAGTGTTGCTTCACTTTCTAAATGCTGTCCTGTCAGAGAAAATCACTTTCCTTTGAAAGTGCCTTAATCTACTTACAAGCATTGAACAGAAATTCACATGCGTTTCTCTGAAAGAGAAGCAGTCTGTTCAAACACTTCAATTCACTGTGCGAAGTGAATGGAGTGTTGCTTCACTTTCTAAATGCTGTCCTGTCAGAGAAAATCACTTTCCTTTGAAAGTGCCTAAAGCTACTTTCAAGCTTTCACAAAAAAATCACATCCGTTTCTCTGAAAGAGAAGCAGTCTGTTCCAACACTTCAATTCACTGTGCGAAGTGAATGGAGTGTTGCTTCACTTTCTAAATGCTGTCCTTTCAGAGAAAATCACTTTCCTTTGAAAGTGCCTTAAGCTACTTACAAGTATTGAACAGAAATTCACATGCATTTCTCTGAAAGAGATGCAGTCTGTTCCAACACTTCAATTCACTGTGCGAAGTGAATGGAGTGTTGCTTCACTTTCTAAATGCTGTCCGTTCAGAGAAAATCACTTTCTTTTGAAAGTGCCTTAAGCTACTTACAAGCTTTCACAAAAAACTCACATCCGTTTCTCTGAAAGAGAAGCAGTCTGTTCCAACACTTCAATTCACTGTGCGAAGTGAATGGAGTGTTTCTTCACTTTCTAAATGCTGTCCTTTCAGAGAAAAATCACTTTCCTTTGAAAGTTCCTTATGCTACTTGCAAGCATTTAACAGACATTCACATGCGTTTCTCTGAAAGAGAAGCAGTCTGTTCCAACACTTCAATTCACTGTGCGAAGTGAATGGAGTGTTGCTTCACTTTCTAAATGCTGTCCTTTCAGAGAAAATCACTTTCCTTTGAAAGTGCCTTAAACTACTTACAAGCATTCAACAGACATTCACATGCGTTTCTCTGAAAGAGAAGCAGTCTGTTCCAACACTTCAATTCGCTGTGCGAAGTGAATGGAGTGTTGCTTCACTTTCTAAATGCTGTCCTTTCAGAGAAAATCACTTTCCTTTGAAAGTGCCTTAAGCTACTTACAAGCATTGAACAGAAATTCACATGCATTTCTCTGAAAGAGAAGCAGTCTGTTCCAACACTTCAATTCACTGTGCGAAGTGAAAGGAGTGTTGCTTCACTTTCTAAATGCTGTCCTTTCAGAGAAAATCACTTTCCTTTGAAAGTGCCTTAAGCTACTTTCAAGCTTTCACAAAAAACTCACATCCGTTTCTCTGAAAGAGAAGCAGTCTGTTCCAACACTTCAATTCACTGTGCGAAGTGAATGGAGTGTTGCTTCACTTTCTAAATGCTGTCCTTTCAGAGAAAATCACTTTCCTTTGAAAGTGCCTTAAGCTACTTACAAGTATTGAACAGAAATTCACATGCATTTCTCTGAAAGAGATGCAGTCTGTTCCAACACTTCAATTCACTGTGCGAAGTGAATGGAGTGTTGCTTCACTTTCTAAATGCTGTCCGTTCAGAGAAAATCACTTTCTTTTGAAAGTGCCTTAAGCTACTTACAAGCTTTCACAAAAAACTCACATCCGTTTCTCTGAAAGAGAAGCAGTCTGTTCCAACACTTCAATTCTCTGTGCGAAGTGAATGGAGTGTTTCTTCACTTTCTAAATGCTGTCCTTTCAGAGAAAAATCACTTTCCTTTGAAAGTTCCTTATGCTACTTGCAAACATTTAACAGACATTCACATGCGTTTCTCTGAAAGAGAAGCAGTCTGTTCCAACACTTCAATTCACTGTGCGAAGTGAATGGAGTGTTGCTTCACTTTCTAAATGCTGTCCTTTCAGAGAAAATCACTTTCCATTGAAAGTGCCTTAAGCTACTTACAAGCTTTCACAAAAAACTCACATCCGTTTCTCTGAAAGAGAAGCAGTCTGTTCCAACACTTTAATTCACGGTGCGAAGTGAATGGAGTGTTGCTTCACTTTCTAAATACTGTCCTTTCAGAGAAAAATCGCTTTCCTTTGAAAGTGCCTTAAGCTACTTACAAGCTTTCACAAAAAACTTACATCCGTTTCTCTGAAAGAGAAGCAGTCTGTTCCAACACTTCAATTCACTGTGCGAAGTGAATGGAGTGTTGCTTCAATTTCTAAATGCTGTCCTTTCAGAGAAAATCACTTTCCTTTGAAAGTGCCTTAAGCTACTTACAAGCATTCAACAGAAATTCACATGCGTTTCTCTGAAAGAGAAGCAGTCTGTTCCAACACTTCAATTCACTGTGCGAAGTGAATGGAGTGTTGCTTCACTTTCTAAATGCTGTCCTTTCAGAGAAAATCACTTTCCTGTGAAAGTGCCTTAAGCTAGTTACAAGCATTCAACAGAAATTCACATGCGTTTCTCTGAAAGAGAAGCAGTCTGTTCCAACACTTCAATTCACTGTGCGAAGTGAATGGAGTGTTGCTTGACTTTCTCAATGGTGTCCTTTCAGAGAAAATCACTTTCCTTTGAAAGTGCCTTAAGCTCCTTACAAGCATTCAACAGAAATTCACATGCGTTTCTCTGAAAGAGAAGCAGTGTGTTCCAACACTTCAATTCACTGTGCGAAGTGAATGGAGTGTTGCTTCACTTTCTAAATGCTGTCCTGTCAGAGAAAATCACTTTCCATTGAAAGTGCCTTAAGCTACTTACAAGCTTTCACAAAAAACTCACATCCGTTTCTCTGAAAGAGAAGCAGTCTGTTCCAACACTTCAATTCACTGTGCGAAGTGAATGGAGTGTTGCTTCACTTTCTAAATGCTGTCCTTTCAGAGAAAATCACATTCCTTTGAAAGTGCCTTAAGCTACTTTCAAGCTTTCACAAAAAACTCACATCCGTTTCTCTGAACGAGAAGCAGTTTGTTCCAACACTTCAATACACTGTGCGATGTGAATGGAGTGTTGCTTCACTTTCTAAATGCTGTGCTTTCAGAGAAAATCACTTTCCTTTGAAAGTGCCTTAAGCTACTTACAAGCATTCAACAGAAATTCACATGCGTTTCTCTGAAAGAGAAGCAGTCTCTTCCAACACTTCAATTCACTGTACGAAGTGAATGGAGTGTTGCTTCACTTTCTAAATGCTGTCCTTTCAGAGAAAAATCACTTTCCTTTGAAAGTGCCTTAAGCCACTTACAAGCATTGAACAGAAATTCACATGGGTTTCTCTGAAAGAGAAGCAGTCTGTTCCAACACTTCAATTCACTGTGCGAAGTGAATGGAGTGTTGCTTCACTTTCTAAATGTTGTCCTTTCTGAGAAAATCACTTTCCTTTTAAAGTGCCTTAAGCTACTTACAAGCAGTCAACAGAAATTCACATGCGTTTCTCTGAAAGAGAAGCAGTCTGTTCCAACACTTCAATGCACTGTGCGAAGTGAATGGAGTGTTGCTTCACTTTCTAAATGCTGTCCTTTCAGAGAAAATCACTTTACTTTGAAAGTGCCTTAAGCTACTTACAAGCATTCAACAGAAATTCACATGCGTTTCTCTGTAAGAGAAGCAGTCTGTTCCAACACTTCAATTCACTGTGCGAAGTGAATGGAGTGTTTCTTCACTTTCTAAATGCTGTCCTTTCAGAGAAAAATCACTTTCCTTTGAAAGTGCCTTAAGCTACTTACAAGCATTCAACAGAAATTCACATGCGTTTCCCTGAAAGAGAAGCAGTCTGTTCCAACACTTCAATTCACTGTGCGAAGTGAATGGAGTGTTGCTTCACTTTCTAAATGCTGTTCTTTCAGAGAAAATCATTTTCCTTTGAAAGTGCCTTAAGCTACTTACAAGCATTCAACAGAAATTCACATGGGCTTCTCTGTAAGTGAAACAGTCTGTTCCAACACTTCACTTCACTGAGCGAAGTGAATGGAGTGTTGCTTGACTTTCTCAATGCTGTCCTTTCAGAGAAAATCACTTTCCTTTGAAAGTGCCTTAAGCTACTTACAAGCACTGAACAGAAATTCACAAGCGTTTCTCTGAAAGAGAAGCAGTCTGTTCCAACACTTCAATTCACTGTGCGAAGTGAATGGAGTGTTGCTTCACTTTCTAAATGCTGTCCTTTCAGAGAAAATCACTTTCCTTTGAAAGTGCCTTAAGCTACTTTCAAGCTTTCACAAAAAACTTACATGCCTTTCTCGGAACGAGAAGCAGTTTGTTCCAACACTTCAAAAAAATTGTGCGATGTGAATGGAGTGTTGCTTCACTTTCTAAATGCTGTCCTTTCAGAGAAAATCACTTTCCTTTGAAAGTGCCTTAAGCTACTTATAAGCATTCAACAGAAATTCACATGCGTTTCTCTGAAAGAGAAGCAGTCTGTTCCAACACTTCAATTCACTGTACGAAGTGAATGGAGTATTGCTTCACTTTCTAAATGCTGTCCTTTCAGAGAAAATCACTTTCTTTTGAAAGTGCCTTAAGCCACTTACAAGCATTGAACAGAAATTCACATGGGTTTCTCTGAAAGAGAAGCAGTCTGTTCCAACACTTCAATTCACTGTGCGAAGTGAATGGAGTGTTGCTTCACTTTCTAAATGTTGTCCTTTCTGAGAAAATCACTTTCCTTTTAAAGTGCCTTAAGCTACTTACAAGCAGTCAACAGAAATTCACATGCGTTTCTCTGAAAGAGAAGCAGTCTGTTCCAACACTTCAATGCACTGTGCGAAGTGAATGGAGTGTTGCTTCACTTTCTAAATGCTGTCCTTTCAGAGAAAATCACTTTACTTTGAAAGTGCCTTAAGCTACTTACCAGCTTTCACAAAAAACTCACATCCGTTTCTCTGAAAGAGAAGTAGTCTGTTCCAACACTTTAATTCACTGTGCGAAGTGAATGGAGTGTTGCTTGACTTACTCAATGGTGTCCTTTCAGAGAAAATCACTTTCCTTTGAAAGTGCCTTAAGCTACTTACAAGCATTCAACAGAAATTCACATGCGTTTCTCTGAAAGAGAAGCAGTGTGTTCCAACACTTCAATTCACTGTGCGAAGTGAATGGAGTGTTGCTTCACTTTCTAAATGCTGTCCTGTCAGAGAAAATCACTTTCCTTTGAAAGTGCCTTAAGCTACTTACAAGCTTTCACAAAAAACTCACATCCGTTTCTCTGAAAGAGAAGCAGTCTGTTCCAACACTTCAATTCACTGTGCGAAGTGAATGGAGTGTTGCTTCACTTTCTAAATGCTGTCCTGTCAGAGAAAATCACTTTCCTTTGAAAGTGCCTTAAGCTACTTACAAGCTTTCACAAAAAGCTCACATCCGTTTCTCTGAAAGAGAAGCAGTCTGTTCCAACACTTCAATTCACTGTGCGAAGTGAATGGAGTGTTGCTTGACTTTCTCAATGGTGTCCTTTCAGAGAAAATCACTTTCCTTTGAAAGTGCCTTAAGCTCCTTACAAGCATTCAACAGAAATTCACATGCGTTTCTCTGAAAGAGAAGCAGTGTGTTCCAACACTTCAATTCACTGTGCGAAGTGAATGGAGTGTTGCTTCACTTTCTAAATGCTGTCCTGTCAGAGAAAATCACTTTCCATTGAAAGTGCCTTAAGCTACTTACAAGCTTTCACAAAAAACTCACATCCGTTTCTCTGAAAGAGAAGCAGTCTGTTCCAACACTTCAATTCACTGTGCGAAGTGAATGGAGTGTTGCTTCACTTTCTAAATGCTGTCCTTTCAGAGAAAATCACATTCCTTTGAAAGTGCCTTAAGCTACTTTCAAGCTTTCACAAAAAACTCACATGCCTTTCTCTGAACGAGAAGCAGTTTGTTCCAACACTTCAATACACTGTGCGATGTGAATGGAGTGTTGCTTCACTTTCTAAATGCTGTGCTTTCAGAGAAAATCACTTTCCTTTGAAAGTGCCTTAAGCTACTTACAAGCATTGAACAGAAATTCACATGCGTTTCTCTGAAAGAGAAGCAGTCTCTTCCAACACTTCAATTCACTGTACGAAGTGAATGGAGTGTTGCTTCACTTTCTAAATGCTGTCCTTTCAGAGAAAAATCACTTTCCTTTGAAAGTGCCTTAAGCCACTTACAAGCATTGAACAGAAATTCACATGGGTTTCTCTGAAAGAGAAGCAGTCTGTTCCAACACTTCAATTCACTGTGCGAAGTGAATGGAGTGTTGCTTCACTTTCTAAATGTTGTCCTTTCTGAGAAAATCACTTTCCTTTTAAAGTGCCTTAAGCTACTTACAAGCAGTCAACAGAAATTCACATGCGTTTCTCTGAAAGAGAAGCAGTCTGTTCCAACACTTCAATGCACTGTGCGAAGTGAATGGAGTGTTGCTTCACTTTCTAAATGCTGTCCTTTCAGAGAAAATCACTTTACTTTGAAAGTGCCTTAAGCTACTTACAAGCATTCAACAGAAATTCACATGCGTTTCTCTGTAAGAGAAGCAGTCTGTTCCAACACTTCAATTCACTGTGCGAAGTGAATGGAGTGTTTCTTCACTTTCTAAATGCTGTCCTTTCAGAGAAAAATCACTTTCCTTTGAAAGTGCCTTAAGCTACTTACAAGCATTCAACAGAAATTCACATGCGTTTCCCTGAAAGAGAAGCAGTCTGTTCCAACACTTCAATTCACTGTGCGAAGTGAATGGAGTGTTGCTTCACTTTCTAAATGCTGTTCTTTCAGAGAAAATCATTTTCCTTTGAAAGTGCCTTAAGCTACTTACAAGCATTCAACAGAAATTCACATGGGCTTCTCTGTAAGTGAAACAGTCTGTTCCAACACTTCACTTCACTGAGCGAAGTGAATGGAGTGTTGCTTGACTTTCTCAATGCTGTCCTTTCAGAGAAAATCACTTTCCTTTGAAAGTGCCTTAAGCTACTTACAAGCACTGAACAGAAATTCACAAGCGTTTCTCTGAAAGAGAAGCAGTCTGTTCCAACACTTCAATTCACTGTGCGAAGTGAATGGAGTGTTGCTTCACTTTCTAAATGCTGTCCTTTCAGAGAAAATCACTTTCCTTTGAAAGTGCCTTAAGCTACTTTCAAGCTTTCACAAAAAACTTACATGCCTTTCTCGGAACGAGAAGCAGTTTGTTCCAACACTTCAATACACTGTGCGATGTGAATGGAGTGTTGCTTCACTTTCTAAATGCTGTCCTTTCAGAGAAAATCACTTTCCTTTGAAAGTGCCTTAAGCTACTTATAAGCATTCAACAGAAATTCACATGCGTTTCTCTGAAAGAGAAGCAGTCTGTTCCAACACTTCAATTCACTGTACGAAGTGAATGGAGTATTGCTTCACTTTCTAAATGCTGTCCTTTCAGAGAAAATCACTTTCTTTTGAAAGTGCCTTAAGCCACTTACAAGCATTGAACAGAAATTCACATGGGTTTCTCTGAAAGAGAAGCAGTCTGTTCCAACACTTCAATTCACTGTGCGAAGTGAATGGAGTGTTGCTTCACTTTCTAAATGTTGTCCTTTCTGAGAAAATCACTTTCCTTTTAAAGTGCCTTAAGCTACTTACAAGCAGTCAACAGAAATTCACATGCGTTTCTCTGAAAGAGAAGCAGTCTGTTCCAAGACTTCAATGCACTGTGCGAAGTGAATGGAGTGTTGCTTCACTTTCTAAATGCTGTCCTTTCAGAGAAAATCACTTTACTTTGAAAGTGCCTTAAGCTACTTACCAGCTTTCACAAAAAACTCACATCCGTTTCTCTGAAAGAGAAGTAGTCTGTTCCAACACTTTAATTCACTGTGCGAAGTGAATGGAGTGTTGCTTGACTTACTCAATGGTGTCCTTTCAGAGAAAATCACTTTCCTTTGAAAGTGCCTTAAGCTACTTACAAGCATTCAACAGAAATTCACATGCGTTTCTCTGAAAGAGAAGCAGTGTGTTCCAACACTTCAATTCACTGTGCGAAGTGAATGGAGTGTTGCTTCACTTTCTAAATGCTGTCCTGTCAGAGAAAATCACTTTCCTTTGAAAGTGCCTTAAGCTACTTACAAGCTTTCACAAAAAACTCACATCCGTTTCTCTGAAAGAGAAGCAGTCTGTTCCAACACTTCAATTCACTGTGCGAAGTGAATGGAGTGTTGCTTCACTTTCTTAATGCTGTCCTTTCAGAGAAAATCACTTTCCTTTGAAAGTGCCTTAAGCTACTTACAAGCATTGAACAGAAATTCACATGCGTTTCTCTGAAAGAGAAGCAGTCTGTTCCAACACTTCAATTCACTGTGCGAAGTGAATGGAGTGTTGCTTCACTTTCTAAATGCTGTCCTGTCAGAGAAAATCACTTTCCTTTGAAAGTGCCTTAAGCTACTTTCAAGCTTTCACAAAAAACTCACATCCGTTTCTCTGAAAGAGAAGCAGTCTGTTCCAACACTTCAATTCACTGTGCGAAGTGAATGGAGTGTTGCTTCACTTTCTAAATGCTGTCCTTTCAGAGAAAATCACTTTCCTTTGAAAGTGCCTTAAGCTACTTACAAGTATTGAACAGAAATTCACATGCATTTCTCTGAAAGAGATGCAGTCTGTTCCAACACTTCAATTCACTGTGCGAAGTGAATGGAGTGTTGCTTCACTTTCTAAATGCTGTCCGTTCAGAGAAAATCACTTTCTTTTGAGAGTGCCTTAAGCTACTTACAAGCTTTCACAAAAAACTCACATCCGTTTCTCTGAAAGAGAAGCAGTCTGTTCCAACACTTCAATTCACTGTGCGAAGTGAATGGAGTGTTGCTTCACTTTCTAAATGCTGTCCTTTCAGAGAAAATCACTTTCCTTTGAAAGTGCCTTAAGCTACTTACAAGTATTGAACAGAAATTCACATGCATTTCTCTGAAAGAGATGCAGTCTGTTCCAACACTTCAATTCACTGTGCGAAGTGAATGGAGTGTTGCTTCACTTTCTAAATGCTGTCCGTTCAGAGAAAATCACTTTCTTTTGAAAGTGCCTTAAGCTACTTACAAGCTTTCACAAAAAACTCACATCCGTTTCTCTGAAAGAGAAGCAGTCTGTTCCAACACTTCAATTCTCTGTGCGAAGTGAATGGAGTGTTTCTTCACTTTCTAAATGCTGTCCTTTCAGAGAAAAATCACTTTCCTTTGAAAGTTCCTTATGCTACTTGCAAGCATTTAACAGACATTCACATGCGTTTCTCTGAAAGAGAAGCAGTCTGTTCCAACACTTCAATTCACTGTGCGAAGTGAATGGAGTGTTGCTTCACTTTCTAAATGCTGTCCTTTCAGAGAAAATCACTTTCCATTGAAAGTGCCTTAAGCTACTTACAAGCTTTCACAAAAAACTCACATCCGTTTCTCTGAAAGAGAAGCAGTCTGTTCCAACACTTTAATTCACGGTGCGAAGTGAATGGAGTGTTGCTTCACTTTCTAAATACTGTCCTTTCAGAGAAAAATCGCTTTCCTTTGAAAGTGCCTTAAGCTACTTACAAGCTTTCACAAAAAACTTACATCCGTTTCTCTGAAAGAGAAGCAGTCTGTTCCAACACTTCAATTCACTGTGCGAAGTGAATGGAGTGTTGCTTCAATTTCTAAATGCTGTCCTTTCAGAGAAAATCACTTTCCTTTGAAAGTGCCTTAAGCTACTTACAAGCATTCAACAGAAATTCACATGCGTTTCTCTGAAAGAGAAGCAGTCTGTTCCAACACTTCAATTCACTGTGCGAAGTGAATGGAGTGTTGCTTCACTTTCTAAATGCTGTCCTTTCAGAGAAAATCACTTTCCTGTGAAAGTGCCTTAAGCTAGTTACAAGCATTCAACAGAAATTCACATGCGTTTCTCTGAAAGAGAAGCAGTCTGTTCCAACACTTCAATTCACTGTGCGAAGTGAATGGAGTGTTGCTTGACTTTCTCAATGGTGTCCTTTCAGAGAAAATCACTTTCCTTTGAAAGTGCCTTAAGCTCCTTACAAGCATTCAACAGAAATTCACATGCGTTTCTCTGAAAGAGAAGCAGTGTGTTCCAACACTTCAATTCACTGTGCGAAGTGAATGGAGTGTTGCTTCACTTTCTAAATGCTGTCCTGTCAGAGAAAATCACTTTCCATTGAAAGTGCCTTAAGCTACTTACAAGCTTTCACAAAAAACTCACATCCGTTTCTCTGAAAGAGAAGCAGTCTGTTCCAACACTTCAATTCACTGTGCGAAGTGAATGGAGTGTTGCTTCACTTTCTTAATGCTGTCCTTTCAGAGAAAATCACTTTACTTTGAAAGTGCCTTAAGCTACTTACAAGCATTGAACAGAAATTCACATGCGTTTCTCTGAAAGAGAAGCAGTCTGTTCCAACACTTCAATTCACTGTGCGAAGTGAATGGAGTGTTGCTTCACTTTCTAAATGCTGTCCTTTCAGAGAAAATCACATTCCTTTGAAAGTGCCTTAAGCTACTTTCAAGCTTTCACAAAAAACTCACATGCCTTTCTCTGAACGAGAAGCAGTTTGTTCCAACACTTCAATACACTGTGCGATGTGAATGGAGTGTTGCTTCACTTTCTAAATGCTGTGCTTTCAGAGAAAATCACTTTCCTTTGAAAGTGCCTTAAGCTACTTACAAGCATTCAACAGAAATTCACATGCGTTTCTCTGAAAGAGAAGCAGTCTCTTCCAACACTTCAATTCACTGTACGAAGTGAATGGAGTGTTGCTTCACTTTCTAAATGCTGTCCTGTCAGAGAAAATCACTTTCCTTTGAAAGTGCCTTAAGCTACTTACAAGCTTTCACAAAAAACTCACATCCGTTTCTCTGAAAGAGAAGCAGTCTGTTCCAACACTTCAATTCACTGTGCGAAGTGAATGGAGTGTTTCTTCACTTTCTAAATGCTGTCCTTTCAGAGAAAAATCACTTTCCTTTGAAAGTTCCTTATGCTACTTGCAAGCATTTAACAGACATTCACATGCGTTTCTCTGAAAGAGAAGCAGTCTGTTCCAACACTTCAATTCACTGTGCGAAGTGAATGGAGTGTTGCTTCACTTTCTAAATGCTGTCCTTTCAGAGAAAATCACTTTCCTTTGAAAGTGCCTTAAACTACTTACAAGCATTCAACAGACATTCACATGCGTTTCTCTGAAAGAGAAGCAGTCTGTTCCAACACTTCAATTCACTGTGCGAAGTGAATGGAGTGTTGCTTCACTTTCTAAATGCTGTCCTTTCAGAGAAAATCACTTTCCATTGAAAGTGCCTTAAGCTACTTACAAGCTTTCACAAAAAACTCACATCCGTTTCTCTGAAAGAGAAGCAGTCTGTTCCAACACTTTAATTCACGGTGCGAAGTGAATGGAGTGTTGCTTCACTTTCTAAATACTGTCCTTTCAGAGAAAAATCGCTTTCCTTTGAAAGTGCCTTAAGCTACTTACAAGGTTTCACAAAAAACTTACATCCGTTTCTCTGAAAGAGAAGCAGTCTGTTCCAACACTTCAATTCACTGTGCGAAGTGAATGGAGTGTTGCTTCAATTTCTAAATGCTGTCCTTTCAGAGAAAATCACTTTCCTTTGAAAGTGCCTTAAGCTACTTACAAGCATTCAACAGAAATTCACATGCGTTTCTCTGAAAGAGAAGCAGTCTGTTCCAACACTTCAATTCACTGTGCGAAGTGAATGGAGTGTTGCTTCACTTTCTAAATGCTGTCCTTTCAGAGAAAATCACTTTCCTGTGAAAGTGCCTTAAGCTAGTTACAAGCATTCAACAGAAATTCACATGCGTTTCTCTGAAAGAGAAGCAGTCTGTTCCAACACTTCAATTCACTGTGCGAAGTGAATGGAGTGTTGCTTGACTTTCTCAATGGTGTCCTTTCAGAGAAAATCACTTTCCTTTGAAAGTGCCTTAAGCTACTTACAAGCATTCAACAGAAATTCACATGCGTTTCTCTGAAAGAGAAGCAGTGTGTTCCAACACTTCAATTCACTGTGCGAAGTGAATGGAGTGTTGCTTCACTTTCTAAATGCTGTCCTGTCAGAGAAAATCACTTTCCATTGAAAGTGCCTTAAGCTACTTACAAGCTTTCACAAAAAACTCACATGCGTTTCTCTGAAAGAGAAGCAGTCTGTTCCAACACTTCAATTCACTGTGTGAAGTGAATGGAGTGTTGCTTCACTTTCTTAATGCTGTCCTTTCAGAGAAAATCACTTTACTTTGAAAGTGCCTTAAGCTACTTACAAGCATTGAACAGAAATTCACATGCGTTTCTCTGAAAGAGAAGCAGTCTGTTCCAACACTTCAATTCACTGTGCGAAGTGAATGGAGTGTTGCTTCACTTTCTAAATGCTGTCCTGTCAGAGAAAATCACTTTCCTTTGAAAGTGCCTTAAGCTACTTTCAAGCTTTCACAAAAAACTCACATCCGTTTCTCTGAAAGAGAAGCAGTCTGTTCCAACACTTCAATTCACTGTGCGAAGTGAATGGAGTGTTGCTTCACTTTCTAAATGCTGTCCTTTCAGAGAAAATCACTTTCCTTTGAAAGTGCCTTAAGCTACTTACAAGTATTGAACAGAAATTCACATGCATTTCTCTGAAAGAGATGCAGTCTGTTCCAACACTTCAATTCACTGTGCGAAGTGAATGGAGTGTTGCTTCACTTTCTAAATGCTGTCCGTTCAGAGAAAATCACTTTCTTTTGAAAGTGCCTTAAGCTACTTACAAGCTTTCACAAAAAACTCACATCCGTTTCTCTGAAAGAGAAGCAGTCTGTTCCAACACTTCAATTCACTGTGCGAAGTGAATGGAGTGTTTCTTCACTTTCTAAATGCTGTCCTTTCAGAGAAAAATCACTTTCCTTTGAAAGTTCCTTATGCTACTTGCAAGCATTTAACAGACATTCACATGCGTTTCTCTGAAAGAGAAGCAGTCTGTTCCAACACTTCAATTCACTGTGCGAAGTGAATGGAGTGTTGCTTCACTTTCTAAATGCTGTCCTTTCAGAGAAAATCACTTTCCTTTGAAAGTGCCTTAAACTACTTACAAGCATTCAACAGACATTCACATGCGTTTCTCTGAAAGAGAAGCAGTCTGTTCCAACACTTCAATTCACTGTGCGAAGTGAATGGAGTGTTGCTTCACTTTCTAAATGCTGTCCTTTCAGAGAAAATCACTTTCCATTGAAAGTGCCTTAAGCTACTTACAAGCTTTCACA
Organism: Myodes glareolus; assembly: GCF_982192425.1. Taxonomy (NCBI): domain Eukaryota; kingdom Metazoa; phylum Chordata; class Mammalia; order Rodentia; family Cricetidae; genus Myodes; species Myodes glareolus. The sequence goes on from NC_142052.1 coordinate 18,811,918, forward strand.
AAAAACTCACATCCGTTTCTCTGAAAGAGAAGCAGTCTGTTCCAACACTTTAATTCACGGTGCGAAGTGAATGGAGTGTTGCTTCACTTTCTAAATACTGTCCTTTCAGAGAAAAATCGCTTTCCTTTGAAAGTGCCTTAAGCTACTTACAAGGTTTCACAAAAAACTTACATCCGTTTCTCTGAAAGAGAAGCAGTCTGTTCCAACACTTCAATTCACTGTGCGAAGTGAATGGAGTGTTGCTTCAATTTCTAAATGCTGTCCTTTCAGAGAAAATCACTTTCCTTTGAAAGTGCCTTAAGCTACTTACAAGCATTCAACAGAAATTCACATGCGTTTCTCTGAAAGAGAAGCAGTCTGTTCCAACACTTCAATTCACTGTGCGAAGTGAATGGAGTGTTGCTTCACTTTCTAAATGCTGTCCTTTCAGAGAAAATCACTTTCCTGTGAAAGTGCCTTAAGCTAGTTACAAGCATTCAACAGAAATTCACATGCGTTTCTCTGAAAGAGAAGCAGTCTGTTCCAACACTTCAATTCACTGTGCGAAGTGAATGGAGTGTTGCTTGACTTTCTCAATGGTGTCCTTTCAGAGAAAATCACTTTCCTTTGAAAGTGCCTTAAGCTACTTACAAGCATTCAACAGAAATTCACATGCGTTTCTCTGAAAGAGAAGCAGTGTGTTCCAACACTTCAATTCACTGTGCGAAGTGAATGGAGTGTTGCTTCACTTTCTAAATGCTGTCCTGTCAGAGAAAATCACTTTCCATTGAAAGTGCCTTAAGCTACTTACAAGCTTTCACAAAAAACTCACATGCGTTTCTCTGAAAGAGAAGCAGTCTGTTCCAACACTTCAATTCACTGTGTGAAGTGAATGGAGTGTTGCTTCACTTTCTTAATGCTGTCCTTTCAGAGAAAATCACTTTACTTTGAAAGTGCCTTAAGCTACTTACAAGCATTGAACAGAAATTCACATGCGTTTCTCTGAAAGAGAAGCAGTCTGTTCCAACACTTCAATTCACTGTGCGAAGTGAATGGAGTGTTGCTTCACTTTCTAAATGCTGTCCTTTCAGAGAAAATCACATTCCTTTGAAAGTGCCTTAAGCTACTTTCAAGCTTTCACAAAAAACTCACATGCCTTTCTCTGAACGAGAAGCAGTTTGTTCCAACACTTCAATACACTGTGCGATGTGAATGGAGTGTTGCTTCACTTTCTAAATGCTGTCCTTTCAGAGAAAATCACTTTCCTTTGAAAGTGCCTTAAGCTACTTACAAGCATTCAACAGAAATTCACATGCGTTTCTCTGAAAGAGAAGCAGTCTCTTCCAACACTTCAATTCACTGTACGAAGTGAATGGAGTGTTGCTTCACTTTCTAAATGCTGTCCTTTCAGAAAAAATCACTTTCCTTTGAAAGTGCCTTAAGCCACTTACAAGCATTGAACAGAAATTCACATGGGTTTCTCTGAAAGAGAAGCAGTCTGTTCCAACACTTCAATTCACTGTGCGATGTGAATGGAGTGTTGCTTCACTTTCTAAATGTTGTCCTTTCTGAGAAAATCACTTTCCTTTTAAAGTGCCTTAAGCTACTTACAAGCAGTCAACAGAAATTCACATGCGTTTCTCTGAAAGAGAAGCAGTCTGTTCCAACACTTCAATGCACTGTGCGAAGTGAATGGAGTGTTGCTTCACTTTCTAAATGCTGTCCTTTCAGAGAAAATCACTTTACTTTGAAAGTGCCTTAAGCTACTTACAAGCATTCAACAGAAATTCACATGCGTTTCTCTGTAAGAGAAGCAGTCTGTTCCAACACTTCAATTCACTGTGCGAAGTGAATGGAGTGTTTCTTCACTTTCTAAATGCTGTCCTTTCAGAGAAAAATCACTTTCCTTTGAAAGTGCCTTAAGCTACTTACAAGCATTCAACAGAAATTCACATGCGTTTCCCTGAAAGAGAAGCAGTCTGTTCCAACACTTCAATTCACTGTGCGAAGTGAATGGAGTGTTGCTTCACTTTCTAAATGCTGTTCTTTCAGAGAAAATCATTTTCCTTTGAAAGTGCCTTAAGCTACTTACAAGCATTCAACAGAAATTCACATGCGTTTCTCTGTAAGTGAAACAGTCTGTTCCAACACTTCACTTCACTGAGCGAAGTGAATGGAGTGTTGCTTGACTTTCTCAATGCTGTCCTTTCAGAGAAAATCACTTTCCTTTGAAAGTGCCTTAAGCTACTTACAAGCAATCAACAGACATTCACATGCGTTTCTCTGAAAGAGAAGCAGTCTGTTCCAACACTTCAATTCACTGTGCGAAGTGAATGGAGTGTTCCTTCACTTTCTAAATGCTGTCCTTTCAGAGAAAATCACTTTCCTTTGAAAGTGCCTTAAGCTAATTACAAGCTTTCACAAAAAACTCACATCCGTTTCTCTGAAAGAGAAGCAGTCTGTTCCAACACTTCAATTCACTGTGCGAAGTGAATGGAGTGTTGCTTCACTTTCTAAATGCTGTCCTGTCAGAGAAAATCACTTTCCTTTGAAAGTGCCTTAAGCTACTTACAAGCTTTCACAAAAAACTCACATCCGTTTCTCTGAAAGAGAAGCAGTCTGTTCCAACACTTCAATTCACTTTGCGAAGTGAATGGAGTGTTGCTTCACTTTCTTAATGCTGTCCTTTCAGAGAAAATCACTTTCCTTTGAAAGTGCCTTAAGCTACTTACAAGCATTGAACAGAAATTCACATCCGTTTCTCTGAAAGAGAAGCAGTCTGTTCCAACACTTCAATTCACTGTGCGAAGTGAATGGAGTGTTGCTTCACTTTCTAAATGCTGTCCTTTCAGAGAAAATCACTTTCCTTTGAAAGTGCCTTAAGCTACTTACAAGTATTGAACAGAAATTCACATGTGTTTCTCTGAAAGAGAAGCAGTCTGTTCCAACACTTCAATTCACTGTGCGAAGTGAATGGAGTGTTGCTTCACTTTCTAAATGCTGTCCTTTCAGAGGAAATCACTTTCTTTTGAAAGTGCCTTAAGCTACTTACCAGCTTTCACAAAAAACTCACATCCGTTTCTCTGAAAGAGAAGCAGTCTGTTCCAACACTTCAATTCACTGTGCGAAGTGAATGGAGTGTTTCTTCACTTTCTAAATGCTGTCCTTTCAGAGAAAATCACTTTCCTTTGAAAGTGCCTTAAGCTACTTACAAGCATTCAACATAAATTCACATGCGTTTCTCTGAAAGAGAAGCAGTCTGTTCCAACACTTCAATTCACTGTGCGAAGTGAATGGAGTGTTGCTTCACTTTCTAAATGCTGTCCTTTCAGAGAATATCACTTTCCTTTGAAAGTGCCTTAAGCTACTTACAAGCATTGAACAGAAATTCACATGCGTTTCTCTGTAAAAGAAACAGTCTGTTCCAACACTTCACCTCACTGAGCGAAGTGAATGGAGTGTTGCTTGACTTTCTCAATGCTGTCCTTTCAGAGAAAATCACTTTCCTTTGAAAGTGCCTTAAGCTACTTACAAGCATTGAACAGAAATTCACATGCGTTTCTCTGAAAGAGAAGCAGTCTGTTCCAACACTTCAATTCACTGTGCGAAGTGAATGGAGTGTTGCTTCACTTTCTAAATGCTGTCCTGTGAGAGAAAATCACTTTCCTTTGAAAGTGCCTTAAGCCACTTACAAGCTTTCACAAAAAACTCACATCCGTTTCTCTGAAAGAGAAGCAGTCTGTTCCAACACTTCAATTCACTGTGCAAAGTGAATGGAGTGTTGCTTTACTTTCTAAATGCTGTCCTTTCAATGAAAATCACTTTCCTTTGAAAGTGCCTTAAGCTACTTACAAGTATTGAACAGAAATTCACATGCGTTTCTCTGAAAGAGAAGCAGTCTGTTCCAACACTTCAATTCACTGTGCGAAGTGAATGGAGTGTTCCTTCACTTTCTAAATGCTGTCCTTTCAGAGAAAATCACTTTCTTTTGAAAGTGCCTTAAGCTACTTACAAGCTTTCACAAAAAACTCACATCCGTTTCTCTGAAAGAGAAGCAGTCTGTTCCAACACTTCAATTCACTGTGCGAAGTGAATGGAGTGTTTCTTCACTTCATAATGCTGTCCTTTCAGAGAAAAATCACTTTCCTTTGAAAGTGCCTTAAGCTACTTACAAGCATTCAACAGAAATTCACATGCGTTTCTCTGTAAGAGAAGCAGTCTGTCCAACACTTCAATTCACTGTGCGAAGTGAATGGAGTGTTTCTTGACTTTCTCAATGGTGTCCTTTCAGAGAAAATCACTTTCCTTTGAAAGTGCCTTAAGCTACTTACAAGCATTCAACAGAAATTCACATGCGTTTCTCTGAAAGAGAAGCAGTCAGTTCCAACACTTCAATTCACTGTGCGAAGTGAATGGAGTGTTGCTTCACTTTCTAAATGCTGTCCTGTCAGAGAAAATCACTTTCCTTTGAAAGTGCCTTAAGCTACTTACAAGCTTTCACAAAAAACTCACATCCGTTTCTCTGAAAGAGAAGCAGTCTGTTCCAACACTTCAATTCACTGTGCGAAGTGAATGGAGTGTTGCTTCACTTTCTAAATGCTGTCCTGTCAGAGAAAATCACTTTCCTTTGAAAGTGCCTTAAGCTACTTACAAGTTTTCACAAAAAACTCACATCCGTTTCTCTGAAAGAGAAGCAGTCTGTTCCAACACTTCAATTCACTGTGCGAAGTGAATGGAGTGTTGCTTCACTTTCTTAATGCTGTCCTTTCAGAGAAAATCACTTTCCTTTGAAAGTGCCTTAAGCTACTTACAAGCATTCAACAGAAATTCACAAGCGTTTCCCTGAAAGAGAAGCAGTCTGTTCCAACACTTCAATTCACTGTGCGAAGTGAATGGAGTGTTGCTTCACTTTCTAAATGCTGTTCTTTCAGAGAAAATCACTTTCTTTTGAAAGTGCCTTAAGCTACTAACAAGCATTGAACAGAAATTCACATGCGTTTCTCTGTAAGTGAAACAGTCTGTTCCAACACTTCACTTCACTGAGCGAAGTGAATGGAGTGTTGCTTGACTTTCTCAATGCTGTCCTTACAGAGAAAATCACTTTCCTTTGAAAGTGCCTTAAGCTACTTACAAACACTGAAAAGAAATTCACAAGCGTTTCTCTGAAAGAGAAGCAGTCTGTTCCAACACTTCAATTCACTGTGCGAAGTGAATGGAGTGTTGCTTCTCTTTCTAAATGCTGTCCTTTCAGAGAAAATCACTTTCCTTTGAAAGTGCCTTAAGCTACTTTCAAGCTTTCACAAAAAACTTACATGCCTTTCTCTGAACGAGAAGCAGTTTGTTCCAACACTTCAATACACTGTGCGATGTGAATGGAGTGTTGCTTCACTTTCTAAATGCTGTCCTTTCAGAGAAAATCACTTTCCATTGAAAGTGCCTTAAGCTACTTACAAGCATTCAACAGAAATTCACATGCGTTTCTCTGAAAGAGAAGCAGTCTGTTCCAACACTTCAATTCACTGTACGAAGTGAATGGAGTATTGCTTCACTTTCTAAATGCTGTCCTTTGAGAGAAAATCACTTTCTTTTGAAAGTGCCTTAAGCCACTTACAAGCATTGAACAGAAATTCACATGGGTTTCTCTGAAAGAGAAGCAGTCTGTTCCAACACTTCAATTCACTGTGCGAAGTGAATGGAGTGTTGCTTCACTTTCTAAATGCTGTCCTTTCAGAGAAAATCACTTTCCTTTGAAAGTGCCTTAAGCTACTTACAAGCAGTCAACAGACATTCACATGCGTTTCTCTGAAAGAGAAGCGGTCTGTTCCAACACTTCAATTCACTGTGCGAAGTGAATGGAGTGTTCCTTCACTTTCTAAATGCTGTCCTTTCAGAGAAAATCACTTTCCTTTGAAAGTGCCTTAAGCTACTTGCAAGCATTTAACAGACATTCTCATGCGTTTCTCTGAAAGAGAAGCAGTCTGTTCCAACACTTCAATTCACTGTGCGAAGTGAATGGAGTGTTGCTTCACTTTCTAAATGCTGTCCTTTCAGAGAAAATCACTTTCCTTTGAAAGTGCCTTAAGCTACTTGCAAGCTTTCACAAAAAACTCACATCCGTTTCTCTGAAAGAGAAGCAGTCTGTTCCAACACTTCAATTCACTGTGCGAAGTGAATGGAGTGTTGCTTCACTTTCTAAATGCAGTCCTGTCAGAGAAAATCACTTTCCTTTGAAAGTGCCTTAAGCTACTTACAAGCTTTCACAAAAAACTCACATCCGTTTCTCTGAAAGAGAAGCAGTCTGTTCCAACACTTCAATTCACTTTGCGAAGTGAATGGAGTGTTGCTTCACTTTCTTAATGCTGTCCTTTCAGAGAAAATCACTTTCCTTTGAAAGTGCCTTAAGCTACTTACAAGCATTGAACAGAAATTCACATCCGTTTCTCTGAAAGAGAAGCAGTCTGTTCCAACACTTCAATTCACTGTGCGATGTGAATGGAGTGTTGCTTCACTTTCTAAATGTTGTCCTTTCTGAGAAAATCACTTTCCTTTTAAAGTGCCTTAAGCTACTTACAAGCAGTCAACAGAAATTCACATGCGTTTCTCTGAAAGAGAAGCAGTCTGTTCCAACACTTCAATGCACTGTGCGAAGTGAATGGAGTGTTGCTTCACTTTCTAAATGCTGTCCTTTCAGAGAAAATCACTTTACTTTGAAAGTGCCTTAAGCTACTTACAAGCATTCAACAGAAATTCACATGCGTTTCTCTGTAAGAGAAGCAGTCTGTTCCAACACTTCAATTCACTGTGCGAAGTGAATGGAGTGTTTCTTCACTTTCTAAATGCTGTCCTTTCAGAGAAAAATCACTTTCCTTTGAAAGTGCCTTAAGCTACTTACAAGCATTCAACAGAAATTCACATGCGTTTCCCTGAAAGAGAAGCAGTCTGTTCCAACACTTCAATTCACTGTGCGAAGTGAATGGAGTGTTGCTTCACTTTCTAAATGCTGTTCTTTCAGAGAAAATCATTTTCCTTTCAAAGTGCCTTAAGCTACTTACAAGCATTCAACAGAAATTCACATGCGTTTCTCTGTAAGTGAAACAGTCTGTTCCAACACTTCACTTCACTGAGCGAAGTGAATGGAGTGTTGCTTGACTTTCTCAATGCTGTCCTTTCAGAGAAAATCACTTTCCTTTGAAAGTGCCTTAAGCTACTTACAAGCAATCAACAGACATTCACATGCGTTTCTCTGAAAGAGAAGCAGTCTGTTCCAACACTTCAATTCACTGTGCGAAGTGAATGGAGTGTTCCTTCACTTTCTAAATGCTGTCCTTTCAGAGAAAATCACTTTCCTTTGAAAGTGCCTTAAGCTAATTACAAGCTTTCACAAAAAACTCACATCCGTTTCTCTGAAAGAGAAGCAGTCTGTTCCAACACTTCAATTCACTGTGCGAAGTGAATGGAGTGTTGCTTCACTTTCTAAATGCTGTCCTGTCAGAGAAAATCACTTTCCTTTGAAAGTGCCTTAAGCTACTTACAAGCTTTCACAAAAAACTCACATCCGTTTCTCTGAAAGAGAAGCAGTCTGTTCCAACACTTCAATTCACTTTGCGAAGTGAATGGAGTGTTGCTTCACTTTCTTAATGCTGTCCTTTCAGAGAAAATCACTTTCCTTTGAAAGTGCCTTAAGCTACTTACAAGCATTGAACAGAAATTCACATCCGTTTCTCTGAAAGAGAAGCAGTCTGTTCCAACACTTCAATTCACTGTGCGAAGTGAATGGAGTGTTGCTTCACTTTCTAAATGCTGTCCTTTCAGAGAAAATCACTTTCCTTTGAAAGTGCCTTAAGCTACTTACAAGTATTGAACAGAAATTCACATGTGTTTCTCTGAAAGAGAAGCAGTCTGTTCCAACACTTCAATTCACTGTGCGAAGTGAATGGAGTGTTGCTTCACTTTCTAAATGCTGTCCTTTCAGAGGAAATCACTTTCTTTTGAAAGTGCCTTAAGCTACTTACCAGCTTTCACAAAAAACTCACATCCGTTTCTCTGAAAGAGAAGCAGTCTGTTCCAACACTTCAATTCACTGTGCGAAGTGAATGGAGTGTTTCTTCACTTTCTAAATGCTGTCCTTTCAGAGAAAATCACTTTCCTTTGAAAGTGCCTTAAGCTACTTACAAGCATTCAACAGAAATTCACATGCGTTTCTCTGAAAGAGAAGCAGTCTGTTCCAACACTTCAATTCACTGTGCGAAGTGAATGGAGTGTTGCTTCACTTTCTAAATGCTGTCCTTTCAGAGAATATCACTTTCCTTTGAAAGTGCCTTAAGCTACTTACAAGCATTGAACAGAAATTCACATGCGTTTCTCTGTAAAAGAAACAGTCTGTTCCAACACTTCACCTCACTGAGCGAAGTGAATGGAGTGTTGCTTGACTTTCTCAATGCTGTCCTTTCAGAGAAAATCACTTTCCTTTGAAAGTGCCTTAAGCTACTTACAAGCATTGAACAGAAATTCACATGCGTTTCTCTGAAAGAGAAGCAGTCTGTTCCAACACTTCAATTCACTGTGCGAAGTGAATGGAGTGTTGCTTCACTTTCTAAATGCTGTCCTGTGAGAGAAAATCACTTTCCTTTGAAAGTGCCTTAAGCCACTTACAAGCTTTCACAAAAAACTCACATCCGTTTCTCTGAAAGAGAAGCAGTCTGTTCCAACACTTCAATTCACTGTGCAAAGTGAATGGAGTGTTGCTTTACTTTCTAAATGCTGTCCTTTCAATGAAAATCACTTTCCTTTGAAAGTGCCTTAAGCTACTTACAAGTATTGAACAGAAATTCACATGCGTTTCTCTGAAAGAGAAGCAGTCTGTTCCAACACTTCAATTCACTGTGCGAAGTGAATGGAGTGTTCCTTCACTTTCTAAATGCTGTCCTTTCAGAGAAAATCACTTTCTTTTGAAAGTGCCTTAAGCTACTTACAAGCTTTCACAAAAAACTCACATCCGTTTCTCTGAAAGAGAAGCAGTCTGTTCCAACACTTCAATTCACTGTGCGAAGTGAATGGAGTGTTTCTTCACTTCATAATGCTGTCCTTTCAGAGAAAAATCACTTTCCTTTGAAAGTGCCTTAAGCTACTTACAAGCATTCAACAGAAATTCACATGCGTTTCTCTGTAAGAGAAGCAGTCTGTCCAACACTTCAATTCACTGTGCGAAGTGAATGGAGTGTTTCTTGACTTTCTCAATGGTGTCCTTTCAGAGAAAATCACTTTCCTTTGAAAGTGCCTTAAGCTACTTACAAGCATTCAACAGAAATTCACATGCGTTTCTCTGAAAGAGAAGCAGTCAGTTCCAACACTTCAATTCACTGTGCGAAGTGAATGGAGTGTTGCTTCACTTTCTAAATGCTGTCCTGTCAGAGAAAATCACTTTCCTTTGAAAGTGCCTTAAGCTACTTACAAGCTTTCACAAAAAACTCACATCCGTTTCTCTGAAAGAGAAGCAGTCTGTTCCAACACTTCAATTCACTGTGCGAAGTGAATGGAGTGTTGCTTCACTTTCTAAATGCTGTCCTGTCAGAGAAAATCACTTTCCTTTGAAAGTGCCTTAAGCTACTTACAAGTTTTCACAAAAAACTCACATCCGTTTCTCTGAAAGAGAAGCAGTCTGTTCCAACACTTCAATTCACTGTACGAAGTGAATGGAGTGTTGCTTCACTTTCTTAATGCTGTCCTTTCAGAGAAAATCACTTTCCTTTGAAAGTGCCTTAAGCTACTTACAAGCATTCAACAGAAATTCACAAGCGTTTCCCTGAAAGAGAAGCAGTCTGTTCCAACACTTCAATTCACTGTGCGAAGTGAATGGAGTGTTGCTTCACTTTCTAAATGCTGTTCTTTCAGAGAAAATCACTTTCTTTTGAAAGTGCCTTAAGCTACTAACAAGCATTGAACAGAAATTCACATGCGTTTCTCTGTAAGTGAAACAGTCTGTTCCAACACTTCACTTCACTGAGCGAAGTGAATGGAGTGTTGCTTGACTTTCTCAATGCTGTCCTTACAGAGAAAATCACTTTCCTTTGAAAGTGCCTTAAGCTACTTACAAACACTGAAAAGAAATTCACAAGCGTTTCTCTGAAAGAGAAGCAGTCTGTTCCAACACTTCAATTCACTGTGCGAAGTGAATGGAGTGTTGCTTCTCTTTCTAAATGCTGTCCTTTCAGAGAAAATCACTTTCCTTTGAAAGTGCCTTAAGCTACTTTCAAGCTTTCACAAAAAACTTACATGCCTTTCTCTGAACGAGAAGCAGTTTGTTCCAACACTTCAATACACTGTGCGATGTGAATGGAGTGTTGCTTCACTTTCTAAATGCTGTCCTTTCAGAGAAAATCACTTTCCATTGAAAGTGCCTTAAGCTACTTACAAGCATTCAACAGAAATTCACATGCGTTTCTCTGAAAGAGAAGCAGTCTGTTCCAACACTTCAATTCACTGTACGAAGTGAATGGAGTATTGCTTCACTTTCTAAATGCTGTCCTTTGAGAGAAAATCACTTTCTTTTGAAAGTGCCTTAAGCCACTTACAAGCATTGAACAGAAATTCACATGGGTTTCTCTGAAAGAGAAGCAGTCTGTTCCAACACTTCAATTCACTGTGCGAAGTGAATGGAGTGTTGCTTCACTTTCTAAATGCTGTCCTTTCAGAGAAAATCACTTTCCTTTGAAAGTGCCTTAAGCTACTTACAAGCAGTCAACAGACATTCACATGCGTTTCTCTGAAAGAGAAGCGGTCTGTTCCAACACTTCAATTCACTGTGCGAAGTGAATGGAGTGTTCCTTCACTTTCTAAATGCTGTCCTTTCAGAGAAAATCACTTTCCTTTGAAAGTGCCTTAAGCTACTTGCAAGCATTTAACAGACATTCTCATGCGTTTCTCTGAAAGAGAAGCAGTCTGTTCCAACACTTCAATTCACTGTGCGAAGTGAATGGAGTGTTGCTTCACTTTCTAAATGCTGTCCTTTCAGAGAAAATCACTTTCCTTTGAAAGTGCCTTAAGCTACTTGCAAGCTTTCACAAAAAACTCACATCCGTTTCTCTGAAAGAGAAGCAGTCTGTTCCAACACTTCAATTCACTGTGCGAAGTGAATGGAGTGTTGCTTCACTTTCTAAATGCAGTCCTGTCAGAGAAAATCACTTTCCTTTGAAAGTGCCTTAAGCTACTTACAAGCTTTCACAAAAAACTCACATCCGTTTCTCTGAAAGAGAAGCAGTCTGTTCCAACACTTCTATTCACTTTGCGAAGTGAATGGAGTGTTGCTTCACTTTCTTAATGCTGTCCTTTCAGAGAAAATCACTTTCCTTTGAAAGTGCCTTAAGCTACTTACAAGCATTGAACAGAAATTCACATCCGTTTCTCTGAAAGAGAAGCAGTCTGTTCCAACACTTCAATTCACTGTGCGAAGTGAATGGAGTGTTGCTTCACTTTCTAAATGCTGTCCTGTCAGAGAAAATCACTTTCCTTTGAAAGTGCCTTAAGCTACTTACAAGTTTTCACAAAAAACTCACATCCGTTTCTCTGATAGAGAAGCAGTCTGTTCCAACACTTCAATTCACTGTGCGAAGTGAATGGAGTGTTGCTTCACTTTCTTAATGCTGTCCTTTCAGAGAAAATCACTTTCCTTTGAAAGTGCCTTAAGCTACTTACAAGCATTCAACAGAAATTCACATGCGTTTCCCTGAAACAGAAGCAGTCTGTTCCAACACTTCAATTCACTGTGCGAAGTGAATGGAGTGTTGCTTCACTTTCTAAATGCTGTTCTTTCAGAGAAAATCATTTTCCTTTGAAAGTGCCTTAAGCTACTTACAAGCATTGAACAGAAATTCACATGCGTTTCTCTGTAAGTGAAACAGTCTGTTCCAACACTTCACTTCACTGAGCGAAGTGAATGGAGTGTTGCTTGACTTTCTCAATGCTGTCCTTACAGAGAAAATCACTTTCCTTTGAAAGTGCCTTAAGCTACTTACAAACACTGAAAAGAAATTCACAAGCGTTTCTCTGAAAGAGAAGCAGTCTGTTCCAACACTTCAATTCACTGTGCGAAGTGAATGGAGTGTTGCTTCTCTTTCTAAATGCTGTCCTTTCAGAGAAAATCACTTTCCTTTGAAAGTGCCTTAAGCTACTTTCAAGCTTTCACAAAAAAACTTACATGCCTTTCTCTGAACGAGAAGCAGTTTGTTCCAACACTTCAATACACTGTGCGATGTGAATGGAGTGTTGCTTCACTTTCTAAATGCTGTCCTTTCAGAGAAAATCACTTCCCTTTGAAAGTGCCTTAAGCTACTTACAAGCATTCAACAGAAATTCACATGCGTTTCACTGAAAGAGAAGCAGTCTGTTCCAATACTTCAATTCACTGTACGAAGTGAATGGAGTATTGCTTCACTTTCTAAATGCTGTCCTTTCAGAGAAAATCACTTTCTTTTGAAAGTGCCTTAAGCCACTTACAAGCATTGAACAGAAATTCACATGGGTTTCTCTGAAAGAGAAGCAGTCTGTTCCAACACTTCAATTCACTGTGCGAAGTGAATGGAGTGTTGCTTCACTTTCTAAATGCTGTCCTTTCAGAGAAAATCACTTTCCTTTGAAAGTGCCTTAAGCTACTTACAAGCAGTCAACAGACATTCACATGCGTTTCTCTGAAAGAGAAGCGGTCTGTTCCAACACTTCAATTCACTGTGCGAAGTGAATGGAGTGTTCCTTCACTTTCTAAATGCTGTCCTTTCAGAGAAAATCACTTTCCTTTGAAAGTGCCTTAAGCTACTTGCAAGCATTTAACAGACATTCTCATGCGTTTCTCTGAAAGAAAAGCAGTCTGTTCCAACACTTCAATTCACTGTGCGAAGTGTATGGAGTGTTGCTTCACTTTCTAAATGCTGTCCTTTCAGAGAAAATCACTTTCCTTTGAAAGTGCCTTAAGCTACTTACAAGCTTTCACAAAAAACTCACATCCGTTTCTCTGAAAGAGAAGCAGTCTGTTCCAACACTTCAATTCACTGTGCGAAGTGAATGGAGTGTTGCTTCACTTTCTAAATGCTGTCCTGTCAGAGAAAATCACTTTCCTTTGAAAGTGCCTTAAGCTACTTACAAGCTTTCACAAAAAACTCACATCCGTTTCTCTGAAAGAGAAGCAGTCTGTTCCAACACTTCAATTCACTTTGCGAAGTGAATGGAGTGTTGCTTCACTTTCTTAATGCTGTCCTTTCAGAGAAAATCACTTTCCTTTGAAAGTGCCTTAAGCTACTTACAAGCATTGAACAGAAATTCACATCCGTTTCTCTGAAAGAGAAGCAGTCTGTTCCAACACTTCAATTCACTGTGCGAAGTGAATGGAGTGTTGCTTCACTTTCTAAATGCTGTCCTTTCAGAGAAAATCACTTTCTTTTGAAAGTGCCTTAAGCTACTTACCAGCTTTCACAAAAAACTCACATCCGTTTCTCTGAAAGAGAAGCAGTCTGTTCCAACACTTCAATTCACTGTGCGAAGTGAATGGAGTGTTTCTTCACTTTCTAAATGCTGTCCTTTCAGAGAAAATCACTTTCCTTTGAAAGTGCCTTAAGCTACTTACAAGCATTCAACAGAAATTCACATGCGTTTCTCTGAAAGAGAAGCAGTCTGTTCCAACACTTCAATTCACTGTGCGAAGTGAATGGAGTGTTGCTTCACTTTCTAAATGCTGTCCATTCAGAGAATATCACTTTCCTTTGAAAGTGCCTTAAGCTACTTACAAGCATTGAACAGAAATTCACATGCGTTTCTCTGTTAGAGAAACAGTCTGTTCCAACACTTCACTTCACTGAGCGAAGTGAATGGAGTGTTGCTTGACTTTCTCAATGCTGTCCTTTCAGAGAAAATCACTTTCCTTTGAAAGTGCCTTAAGCTACTTACAAGCATTGAACATAAATTCACATGCGTTTCTCTGAAAGAGAAGCAGTCTGTTCCAACACTTCAATTCACTGTGCGAAGTGAATGGAGTGTTGCTTCACTTTCTAAATGCTGTCCTGTCAGAGAAAATCACTATCCTTTGAAAGTGCCTTAAGCTACTTACAAGCTTTCACAAAAAACTCACATCCGTTACTCTGAAAGAGAAGTAGTCTGTTCCAACACTTCAATTCACTGTGCGAAGTGAATGGAGTGTTGCTTCACTTTCTAAATGCTGTCCTTTCAGAGAAAATCACTTTCCTTTGAAAGTGCCTTAAGCTACTTACAAGCATTCAACAGAAATTCACATGCGTTTCCCTGAAACAGAAGCAGTCTGTTCCAACACTTCAATTCACTGTGCGAAGTGAATGGAGTGTTGCTTCACTTTCTAAATGCTGTTCTTTCAGAGAAAATCATTTTCCTTTGAAAGTGCCTTAAGCTACTTACAAGCATTGAACAGAAATTCACATGCGTTTCTCTGTAAGTGAAACAGTCTGTTCCAACACTTCACTTCACTGAGCGAAGTGAATGGAGTGTTGCTTGACTTTCTCAATGCTGTCCTTACAGAGAAAATCACTTTCCTTTGAAAGTGCCTTAAGCTACTTACAAACACTGAAAAGAAATTCACAAGCGTTTCTCTGAAAGAGAAGCAGTCTGTTCCAACACTTCAATTCACTGTGCGAAGTGAATGGAGTGTTGCTTCTCTTTCTAAATGCTGTCCTTTCAGAGAAAATCACTTTCCTTTGAAAGTGCCTTAAGCTACTTTCAAGCTTTCACAAAAAAACTTACATGCCTTTCTCTGAACGAGAAGCAGTTTGTTCCAACACTTCAATACACTGTGCGATGTGAATGGAGTGTTGCTTCACATTCTAAATGCTGTCCTTTCAGAGAAAATCACTTCCCTTTGAAAGTGCCTTAAGCTACTTACAAGCATTCAACAGAAATTCACATGCGTTTCACTGAAAGAGAAGCAGTCTGTTCCAATACTTCAATTCACTGTACGAAGTGAATGGAGTATTGCTTCACTTTCTAAATGCTGTCCTTTCAGAGAAAATCACTTTCTTTTGAAAGTGCCTTAAGCCACTTACAAGCATTGAACAGAAATTCACATGGGTTTCTCTGAAAGAGAAGCAGTCTGTTCCAACATTTCAATTCACTGTGCGAAGTGAATGGAGTGTTGCTTCACTTTCTAAATGCTGTCCTTTCAGAGAAAATCACTTTCCTTTGAAAGTGCCTTAAGCTACTTACAAGCAGTCAACAGACATTCACATGCGTTTCTCTGAAAGAGAAGCGGTCTGTTCCAACACTTCAATTCACTGTGCGAAGTGAATGGAGTGTTCCTTCACTTTCTAAATGCTGTCCTTTCAGAGAAAATCACTTTCCTTTGAAAGTGCCTTAAGCTACTTGCAAGCATTTAACAGACATTCTCATGCGTTTCTCTGAAAGAAAAGCAGTCTGTTCCAACACTTCAATTCACTGTGCGAAGTGTATGGAGTGTTGCTTCACTTTCTAAATGCTGTCCTTTCAGAGAAAATCACTTTCCTTTGAAAGTGCCTTAAGCTACTTACAAGCTTTCACAAAAAACTCACATCCGTTTCTCTGAAAGAGAAGCAGTCTGTTCCAACACTTCAATTCACTGTGCGAAGTGAATGGAGTGTTGCTTCACTTTCTAAATGCTGTCCTGTCAGAGAAAATCACTTTCCTTTGAAAGTGCCTTAAGCTACTTACAAGCTTTCACAAAAAACTCACATCCGTTTCTCTGAAAGAGAAGCAGTCTGTTCCAACACTTCAATTCACTTTGCGAAGTGAATGGAGTGTTGCTTCACTTTCTTAATGCTGTCCTTTCAGAGAAAATCACTTTCCTTTGAAAGTGCCTTAAGCTACTTACAAGCATTGAACAGAAATTCACATCCGTTTCTCTGAAAGAGAAGCAGTCTGTTCCAACACTTCAATTCACTGTGCGAAGTGAATGGAGTGTTGCTTCACTTTCTAAATGCTGTCCTTTCAGAGAAAATCACTTTCTTTTGAAAGTGCCTTAAGCTACTTACCAGCTTTCACAAAAAACTCACATCCGTTTCTCTGAAAGAGAAGCAGTCTGTTCCAACACTTCAATTCACTGTGCGAAGTGAATGGAGTGTTGCTTCACTTTCTAAATGCTGTCCATTCAGAGAATATCACTTTCCTTTGAAAGTGCCTTAAGCTACTTACAAGCATTGAACAGAAATTCACATGCGTTTCTCTGTAAGAGAAACAGTCTGTTCCAACACTTCACTTCACTGAGCGAAGTGAATGGAGTGTTGCTTGACTTTCTCAATGCTGTCCTTTCAGAGAAAATCACTTTCCTTTGAAAGTGCCTTAAGCTACTTACAAGCATTGAACATAAATTCACATGCATTTCTCTGAAAGAGAAGCAGTCTGTTCCAACACTTCAATTCACTGTGCGAAGTGAATGGAGTGTTGCTTCACTTTCTTAATGCTGTCCTTTCAGAGAAAATCACTTTACTTTGAAAGTGCCTTAAGCTACTTACAAGCATTGAACAGAAATTCACATGCGTTTCTCTGAAAGAGAAGCAGTCTGTTCCAACACTTCAATTCACTGTGCGAAGTGAATGGAGTGTTGCTTCACTTTCTAAATGCTGTCCTTTCAGAGAAAATCACATTCCTTTGAAAGTGCCTTAAGCTACTTTCAAGCTTTCACAAAAAACTCACATGCCTTTCTCTGAACGAGAAGCAGTTTGTTCCAACACTTCAATACACTGTGCGATGTGAATGGAGTGTTGCTTCACTTTCTAAATGCTGTCCTTTCAGAGAAAATCACTTTCCTTTGAAAGTGCCTTAAGCTACTTACAAGCATTCAACAGAAATTCACATGCGTTTCTCTGAAAGAGAAGCAGTCTCTTCCAACACTTCAATTCACTGTACGAAGTGAATGGAGTGTTGCTTCACTTTCTAAATGCTGTCCTTTCAGAGAAAAATCACTTTCCTTTGAAAGTGCCTTAAGCCACTTACAAGCATTGAACAGAAATTCACATGGGTTTCTCTGAAAGAGAAGCAGTCTGTTCCAACACTTCAATTCACTGTGCGAAGTGAATGGAGTGTTGCTTCACTTTCTAAATGTTGTCCTTTCTGAGAAAATCACTTTCCTTTTAAAGTGCCTTAAGCTACTTACAAGCAGTCAACAGAAATTCACATGCGTTTCTCTGAAAGAGAAGCAGTCTGTTCCAACACTTCAATGCACTGTGCGAAGTGAATGGAGTGTTGCTTCACTTTCTAAATGCTGTCCTTTCAGAGAAAATCACTTTACATTGAAAATGCCTTAAGCTACTTACAAGCATTCAACAGAAATTCACATGCGTTTCTCTGTAAGAGAAGCAGTCTGTTCCAACACTTCAATTCACTGTGCGAAGTGAATGGAGTGTTTCTTCACTTTCTAAATGCTGTCCTTTCAGAGAAAAATCACTTTCCTTTGAAAGTGCCTTAAGCTACTTACAAGCATTCAACAGAAATTCACATGCGTTTCCCTGAAAGAGAAGCAGTCTGTTCCAACACTTCAATTCACTGTGCGAAGTGAATGGAGTGTTGCTTCACTTTCTAAATGCTGTTCTTTCAGAGAAAATCATTTTCCTTTGAAAGTGCCTTAAGCTACTTACAAGCATTCAACAGAAATTCACATGGGCTTCTCTGTAAGTGAAACAGTCTGTTCCAACACTTCACTTCACTGAGCGAAGTGAATGGAGTGTTGCTTGACTTTCTCAATGCTGTCCTTTCAGAGAAAATCACTTTCCTTTGAAAGTGCCTTAAGCTACTTACAAGCACTGAACAGAAATTCACAAGCGTTTCTCTGAAAGAGAAGCAGTCTGTTCCAACACTTCAATTCACTGTGCGAAGTGAATGGAGTGTTGCTTCACTTTCTAAATGCTGTCCTTTCAGAGAAAATCACTTTCCTTTGAAAGTGCCTTAAGCTACTTTCAAGCTTTCACAAAAAACTTACATGCCTTTCTCGGAACGAGAAGCAGTTTGTTCCAACACTTCAATACACTGTGCGATGTGAATGGAGTGTTGCTTCACTTTCTAAATGCTGTCCTTTCAGAGAAAATCACTTTCCTTTGAAAGTGCCTTAAGCTACTTATAAGCATTCAACAGAAATTCACATGCGTTTCTCTGAAAGAGAAGCAGTCTGTTCCAACACTTCAATTCACTGTACGAAGTGAATGGAGTATTGCTTCACTTTCTAAATGCTGTCCTTTCAGAGAAAATCACTTTCTTTTGAAAGTGCCTTAAGCCACTTACAAGCATTGAACAGAAATTCACATGGGTTTCTCTGAAAGAGAAGCAGTCTGTTCCAACACTTCAATTCACTGTGCGAAGTGAATGGAGTGTTGCTTCACTTTCTAAATGTTGTCCTTTCTGAGAAAATCACTTTCCTTTTAAAGTGCCTTAAGCTACTTACAAGCAGTCAACAGAAATTCACATGCGTTTCTCTGAAAGAGAAGCAGTCTGTTCCAACACTTCAATGCACTGTGCGAAGTGAATGGAGTGTTGCTTCACTTTCTAAATGCTGTCCTGTCAGAGAAAATCACTTTCCTTTGAAAGTGCCTTAAGCTACTTACAAGCTTTCACAAAAAACTCACATCCGTTTCTCTGAAAGAGAAGCAGTCTGTTCCAACACTTTAATTCACTGTGCGAAGTGAATGGAGTGTTGCTTGACTTTCTCAATGGTGTCCTTTCAGAGAAAATCACTTTCCTTTGAAAGTGCCTTAAGCTACTTACAAGCATTCAACAGAAATTCACATGCGTTTCTCTGAAAGAGAAGCAGTCTGTTCCAACACTTCAATTCACTGTGCGAAGTGAATGGAGTGTTGCTTCACTTTCTAAATGCTGTCCTGTCAGAGAAAATCACTTTCCTTTGAAAGTGCCTTAAGCTACTTACAAGCTTTCACAAAAAACTCACATCCGTTTCTCTGAAAGAGAAGCAGTCTGTTTCAACACTTCAATTCACTGTGCGAAGTGAATGGAGTGTTGCTTCACTTTCTTAATGCTGTCCTTTCAGAGAAAATCACTTTCCTTTGAAAGTGCCTTAAGCTACTTACAAGCATTGAACAGAAATTCACATGCGTTTCTCTGAAAGAGAAGCAGTCTGTTCCAACACTTCAATTCACTGTGCGAAGTGAATGGAGTATTGCTTCACTTTCTAAATGCTGTCCTTTCAGAGAAAATCACTTTCCTGTGAAAGTGCCTTAAGCTACTTACAAGCATTGAACAGAAATTCACATGCGTTTCTCTGAAAGAGAAGCAGTCTGTTCCAACACTTCAATTCACTGTGCGAAGTGAATGGAGTGTTGCTTCACTTTCTAAATGCTGTCCTTTCAGAGAAAATCACTTTCCTTTGAAAGTGCCTTAAGCTACTTTCAAGCTTTCACAAAAAACTCACATCCGTTTCTCTGAAAGAGAAGCAGTCTGTTCCAACACTTCAATTCACTGTGCGAAGTGAATGGAGTGTTGCTTCACTTTCTAAATGCTGTCCTTTCAGAGAAAATCACTTTCCTTTGAAAGTGCCTTAAGCTACTTACAAGTATTGAACAGAAATTCACATGCATTTCTCTGAAAGAGATGCAGTCTGTTCCAACACTTCAATTCACTGTGCGAAGTGAATGGAGTGTTGCTTCACTTTCTAAATGCTGTCCGTTCAGAGAAAATCACTTTCTTTTGAAAGTGCCTTAAGCTACTTACAAGCTTTCACAAAAAACTCACATCCGTTTCTCTGAAAGAGAAGCAGTCTGTTCCAACACTTTAATTCACTGTGCGAAGTGAATGGAGTGTTGCTTGACTTTCTCAATGGTGTCCTTTCAGAGAAAATCACTTTCCTTTGAAAGTGCCTTAAGCTACTTACAAGCATTCAACAGAAATTCACATGCGTTTCTCTGAAAGAGAAGCAGTCTGTTCCAACACTTCAATTCACTGTGCGAAGTGAATGAAGTGTTGCTTCACTTTCTAAATGCTGTCCTGTCAGAGAAAATCACTTTCCTTTGAAAGTGCCTTAAGCTACTTACAAGCTTTCACAAAAAACTCACATCCGTTTCTCTGAAAGAGAAGCAGTCTGTTCCAACACTTCAATTCACTGTGCGAAGTGAATGGAGTGTTGCTTCACTTTCTAAATGCTGTCCTGTCAGAGAAAATCACTTTACTTTGAAAGTGCCTTAAGCTACTTACAAGCTTTCACAAAAAACTCACATCCGTTTCTCTGAAAGAGAAGCAGTCTGCTCCAACACTTCAATTCACTGTGCGAAGTGAATGGAGTGTTGCTTCACTTTCTTAATGCTGTCCTTTCTGAGAAAATCACTTTCCTTTGAAAGTGCCTTAAGCTACTTACAAGCATTGAACAGAAATTCACATGCGTTTCTCTGAAAGAGAAGCAGTCTGTTCCAACACTTCAATTCACTGTGCGAAGTGAATGGAGTGTTGCTTCACTTTCTAAATGCTGTCCTTTCAGAGAAAATCACTTTCCTTTGAAAGTGCCTTAAGCTACTTTCAAGCTTTCACAAAAAACTCACATCCGTTTCTCTGAAAGAGAAGCAGTCTGTTCCAACACTTCAATTCACTGTGCGAAGTGAATGGAGTGTTGCTTCACTTTCTAAATGCTGTCCTTTCAGAGAAAATCACTTTCCTTTGAAAGTGCCTTAAGCTACTTACAAGTATTGAACAGAAATTCACATGCATTTCTCTGAAAGAGATGCAGTCTGTTCCAACACTTCAATTCACTGTGCGAAGTGAATGGAGTGTTGCTTCACTTTCTAAATGCTGTCCGTTCAGAGAAAATCACTTTCTTTTGAAAGTGCCTTAAGCTACTTACAAGCTTTCACAAAAAACTCACATCCGTTTCTCTGAAAGAGAAGCAGTCTGTTCCAACACTTTATTTCACTGGGCGAAGTGAATGGAGTGTTGCTTGACTTTCTCAATGGTGTCCTTTCAGAGAAAATCACTTTCCTTTGAAAGTGCCTTAAGCTACTTACAAGCATTCAACAGAAATTCACATGCGTTTCTCTGAAAGAGAAGCAGTCTGTTCCAACACTTCAATTCACTGTGCGAAGTGAATGAAGTGTTGCTTCACTTTCTAAATGCTGTCCTGTCAGAGAAAATCACTTTCCTTTGAAAGTGCCTTAAGCTACTTACAAGCTTTCACAAAAAACTCACATCCGTTTCTCTGAAAGAGAAGCAGTCTGTTCCAACACTTCAATTCACTGTGCGAAGTGAATGGAGTGTTGCTTCACTTTCTAAATGCTGTCCTGTCAGAGAAAATCACTTTCCTTTGAAAGTGCCTTAAGCTACTTACAAGCTTTCACAAAAAACTCACATCCGTTTCTCTGAAAGAGAAGCAGTCTGTTCCAACACTTCAATTCACTGTGCGAAGTGAATGGAGTGTTGCTTCACTTTCTTAATGCTGTCCTTTCAGAGAAAATCACTTTCCTTTGAAAGTGCCTTAATCTACTTACAAGCATTGAACAGAAATTCACATGCGTTTCTCTGAAAGAGAAGCAGTCTGTTCAAACACTTCAATTCACTGTGCGAAGTGAATGGAGTGTTGCTTCACTTTCTAAATGCTGTCCTGTCAGAGAAAATCACTTTCCTTTGAAAGTGCCTAAAGCTACTTTCAAGCTTTCACAAAAAAATCACATCCGTTTCTCTGAAAGAGAAGCAGTCTGTTCCAACACTTCAATTCACTGTGCGAAGTGAATGGAGTGTTGCTTCACTTTCTAAATGCTGTCCTTTCAGAGAAAATCACTTTCCTTTGAAAGTGCCTTAAGCTACTTACAAGTATTGAACAGAAATTCACATGCATTTCTCTGAAAGAGATGCAGTCTGTTCCAACACTTCAATTCACTGTGCGAAGTGAATGGAGTGTTGCTTCACTTTCTAAATGCTGTCCGTTCAGAGAAAATCACTTTCTTTTGAAAGTGCCTTAAGCTACTTACAAGCTTTCACAAAAAACTCACATCCGTTTCTCTGAAAGAGAAGCAGTCTGTTCCAACACTTCAATTCACTGTGCGAAGTGAATGGAGTGTTTCTTCACTTTCTAAATGCTGTCCTTTCAGAGAAAAATCACTTTCCTTTGAAAGTTCCTTATGCTACTTGCAAGCATTTAACAGACATTCACATGCGTTTCTCTGAAAGAGAAGCAGTCTGTTCCAACACTTCAATTCACTGTGCGAAGTGAATGGAGTGTTGCTTCACTTTCTAAATGCTGTCCTTTCAGAGAAAATCACTTTCCTTTGAAAGTGCCTTAAACTACTTACAAGCATTCAACAGACATTCACATGCGTTTCTCTGAAAGAGAAGCAGTCTGTTCCAACACTTCAATTCGCTGTGCGAAGTGAATGGAGTGTTGCTTCACTTTCTAAATGCTGTCCTTTCAGAGAAAATCACTTTCCTTTGAAAGTGCCTTAAGCTACTTACAAGCATTGAACAGAAATTCACATGCGTTTCTCTGAAAGAGAAGCAGTCTGTTCCAACACTTCAATTCACTGTGCGAAGTGAAAGGAGTGTTGCTTCACTTTCTAAATGCTGTCCTTTCAGAGAAAATCACTTTCCTTTGAAAGTGCCTTAAGCTACTTTCAAGCTTTCACAAAAAACTCACATCCGTTTCTCTGAAAGAGAAGCAGTCTGTTCCAACACTTCAATTCACTGTGCGAAGTGAATGGAGTGTTGCTTCACTTTCTAAATGCTGTCCTTTCAGAGAAAATCACTTTCCTTTGAAAGTGCCTTAAGCTACTTACAAGTATTGAACAGAAATTCACATGCATTTCTCTGAAAGAGATGCAGTCTGTTCCAACACTTCAATTCACTGTGCGAAGTGAATGGAGTGTTGCTTCACTTTCTAAATGCTGTCCGTTCAGAGAAAATCACTTTCTTTTGAAAGTGCCTTAAGCTACTTACAAGCTTTCACAAAAAACTCACATCCGTTTCTCTGAAAGAGAAGCAGTCTGTTCCAACACTTCAATTCTCTGTGCGAAGTGAATGGAGTGTTTCTTCACTTTCTAAATGCTGTCCTTTCAGAGAAAAATCACTTTCCTTTGAAAGTTCCTTATGCTACTTGCAAGCATTTAACAGACATTCACATGCGTTTCTCTGAAAGAGAAGCAGTCTGTTCCAACACTTCAATTCACTGTGCGAAGTGAATGGAGTGTTGCTTCACTTTCTAAATGCTGTCCTTTCAGAGAAAATCACTTTCCATTGAAAGTGCCTTAAGCTACTTACAAGCTTTCACAAAAAACTCACATCCGTTTCTCTGAAAGAGAAGCAGTCTGTTCCAACACTTTAATTCACGGTGCGAAGTGAATGGAGTGTTGCTTCACTTTCTAAATACTGTCCTTTCAGAGAAAAATCGCTTTCCTTTGAAAGTGCCTTAAGCTACTTACAAGCTTTCACAAAAAACTTACATCCGTTTCTCTGAAAGAGAAGCAGTCTGTTCCAACACTTCAATTCACTGTGCGAAGTGAATGGAGTGTTGCTTCAATTTCTAAATGCTGTCCTTTCAGAGAAAATCACTTTCCTTTGAAAGTGCCTTAAGCTACTTACAAGCATTCAACAGAAATTCACATGCGTTTCTCTGAAAGAGAAGCAGTCTGTTCCAACACTTCAATTCACTGTGCGAAGTGAATGGAGTGTTGCTTCACTTTCTAAATGCTGTCCTTTCAGAGAAAATCACTTTCCTGTGAAAGTGCCTTAAGCTAGTTACAAGCATTCAACAGAAATTCACATGCGTTTCTCTGAAAGAGAAGCAGTCTGTTCCAACACTTCAATTCACTGTGCGAAGTGAATGGAGTGTTGCTTGACTTTCTCAATGGTGTCCTTTCAGAGAAAATCACTTTCCTTTGAAAGTGCCTTAAGCTCCTTACAAGCATTCAACAGAAATTCACATGCGTTTCTCTGAAAGAGAAGCAGTGTGTTCCAACACTTCAATTCACTGTGCGAAGTGAATGGAGTGTTGCTTCACTTTCTAAATGCTGTCCTGTCAGAGAAAATCACTTTCCATTGAAAGTGCCTTAAGCTACTTACAAGCTTTCACAAAAAACTCACATCCGTTTCTCTGAAAGAGAAGCAGTCTGTTCCAACACTTCAATTCACTGTGCGAAGTGAATGGAGTGTTGCTTCACTTTCTTAATGCTGTCCTTTCAGAGAAAATCACTTTACTTTGAAAGTGCCTTAAGCTACTTACAAGCATTGAACAGAAATTCACATGCGTTTCTCTGAAAGAGAAGCAGTCTGTTCCAACACTTCAATTCACTGTGCGAAGTGAATGGAGTGTTGCTTCACTTTCTAAATGCTGTCCTTTCAGAGAAAATCACATTCCTTTGAAAGTGCCTTAAGCTACTTTCAAGCTTTCACAAAAAACTCACATGCCTTTCTCTGAACGAGAAGCAGTTTGTTCCAACACTTCAATACACTGTGCGATGTGAATGGAGTGTTGCTTCACTTTCTAAATGCTGTCCTTTCAGAGAAAATCACTTTCCTTTGAAAGTGCCTTAAGCTACTTACAAGCATTCAACAGAAATTCACATGCGTTTCTCTGAAAGAGAAGCAGTCTCTTCCAACACTTCAATTCACTGTACGAAGTGAATGGAGTGTTGCTTCACTTTCTAAATGCTGTCCTTTCAGAGAAAAATCACTTTCCTTTGAAAGTGCCTTAAGCCACTTACAAGCATTGAACAGAAATTCACATGGGTTTCTCTGAAAGAGAAGCAGTCTGTTCCAACACTTCAATTCACTGTGCGAAGTGAATGGAGTGTTGCTTCACTTTCTAAATGTTGTCCTTTCTGAGAAAATCACTTTCCTTTTAAAGTGCCTTAAGCTACTTACAAGCAGTCAACAGAAATTCACATGCGTTTCTCTGAAAGAGAAGCAGTCTGTTCCAACACTTCAATGCACTGTGCGAAGTGAATGGAGTGTTGCTTCACTTTCTAAATGCTGTCCTTTCAGAGAAAATCACTTTACTTTGAAAGTGCCTTAAGCTACTTACAAGCATTCAACAGAAATTCACATGCGTTTCTCTGTAAGAGAAGCAGTCTGTTCCAACACTTCAATTCACTGTGCGAAGTGAATGGAGTGTTTCTTCACTTTCTAAATGCTGTCCTTTCAGAGAAAAATCACTTTCCTTTGAAAGTGCCTTAAGCTACTTACAAGCATTCAACAGAAATTCACATGCGTTTCCCTGAAAGAGAAGCAGTCTGTTCCAACACTTCAATTCACTGTGCGAAGTGAATGGAGTGTTGCTTCACTTTCTAAATGCTGTTCTTTCAGAGAAAATCATTTTCCTTTGAAAGTGCCTTAAGCTACTTACAAGCATTCAACAGAAATTCACATGGGCTTCTCTGTAAGTGAAACAGTCTGTTCCAACACTTCACTTCACTGAGCGAAGTGAATGGAGTGTTGCTTGACTTTCTCAATGCTGTCCTTTCAGAGAAAATCACTTTCCTTTGAAAGTGCCTTAAGCTACTTACAAGCACTGAACAGAAATTCACAAGCGTTTCTCTGAAAGAGAAGCAGTCTGTTCCAACACTTCAATTCACTGTGCGAAGTGAATGGAGTGTTGCTTCACTTTCTAAATGCTGTCCTTTCAGAGAAAATCACTTTCCTTTGAAAGTGCCTTAAGCTACTTTCAAGCTTTCACAAAAAACTTACATGCCTTTCTCGGAACGAGAAGCAGTTTGTTCCAACACTTCAATACAATGTGCGATGTGAATGGAGTGTTGCTTCACTTTCTAAATGCTGTCCTTTCAGAGAAAATCACTTTCCTTTGAAAGTGCCTTAAGCTACTTATAAGCATTCAACAGAAATTCACATGCGTTTCTCTGAAAGAGAAGCAGTCTGTTCCAACACTTCAATTCACTGTACGAAGTGAATGGAGTATTGCTTCACTTTCTAAATGCTGTCCTTTCAGAGAAAATCACTTTCTTTTGAAAGTGCCTTAAGCCACTTACAAGCATTGAACAGAAATTCACATGGGTTTCTCTGAAAGAGAAGCAGTCTGTTCCAACACTTCAATTCACTGTGCGAAGTGAATGGAGTGTTGCTTCACTTTCTAAATGTTGTCCTTTCTGAGAAAATCACTTTCCTTTTAAAGTGCCTTAAGCTACTTACAAGCAGTCAACAGAAATTCACATGCGTTTCTCTGAAAGAGAAGCAGTCTGTTCCAACACTTCAATGCACTGTGCGAAGTGAATGGAGTGTTGCTTCACTTTCTAAATGCTGTCCTTTCAGAGAAAATCACTTTACTTTGAAAGTGCCTTAAGCTACTTACAAGCTTTCACAAAAAACTCACATCCGTTTCTCTGAAAGAGAAGTAGTCTTTTCCAACACTTTAATTCACTGTGCGAAGTGAATGGAGTGTTGCTTGACTTACTCAATGGTGTCCTTTCAGAGAAAATCACTTTCCTTTGAAAGTGCCTTAAGCTACTTACAAGCATTCAACAGAAATTCACATGCGTTTCTCTGAAAGAGAAGCAGTGTGTTCCAACACTTCAATTCACTGTGCGAAGTGAATGGAGTGTTGCTTCACTTTCTAAATGCTGTCCTGTCAGAGAAAATCACTTTCCTTTGAAAGTGCCTTAAGCTACTTACAAGCTTTCACAAAAAACTCACATCCGTTTCTCTGAAAGAGAAGCAGTCTGTTCCAACACTTCAATTCACTGTGCGAAGTGAATGGAGTGTTGCTTCACTTTCTAAATGCTGTCCTGTCAGAGAAAATCACTTTCCTTTGAAAGTGCCTTAAGCTACTTACAAGCTTTCACAAAAAACTCACATCCGTTTCTCTGAAAGAGAAGCAGTCTGTTCCAACACTTCAATTCACTGTGCGAAGTGAATGGAGTGTTGCTTCACTTTCTTAATGCTGTCCTTTCAGAGAAAATCACTTTCCTTTGAAAGTGCCTTAAGCTACTTACAAGCATTGAACAGAAATTCACATGCGTTTCTCTGAAAGAGAAGCAGTCTGTTCCAACACTTCAATTCACTGTGCGAAGTGAATGGAGTGTTGCTTCACTTTCTAAATGCTGTCCTGTCAGAGAAAATCACTTTCCTTTGAAAGTGCCTTAAGCTACTTTCAAGCTTTCACAAAAAACTCACATCCGTTTCTCTGAAAGAGAAGCAGTCTGTTCCAACACTTCAATTCACTGTGCGAAGTGAATGGAGTGTTGCTTCACTTTCTAAATGCTGTCCTTTCAGAGAAAATCACTTTCCTTTGAAAGTGCCTTAAGCTACTTACAAGTATTGAACAGAAATTCACATGCATTTCTCTGAAAGAGATGCAGTCTGTTCCAACACTTCAATTCACTGTGCGAAGTGAATGGAGTGTTGCTTCACTTTCTAAATGCTGTCCGTTCAGAGAAAATCACTTTCTTTTGAAAGTGCCTTAAGCTACTTACAAGCTTTCACAAAAAACTCACATCCGTTTCTATGAAAGAGAAGCAGTCTGTTCCAACACTTCAATTCACTGTGCGAAGTGAATGGAGTGTTTCTTCACTTTCTAAATGCTGTCCTTTCAGAGAAAAATCACTTTCCTTTGAAAGTTCCTTATGCTACTTGCAAGCATTTAACAGACATTCACATGCGTTTCTCTGAAAGAGAAGCAGTCTGTTCCAACACTTCAATTCACTGTGCGAAGTGAATGGAGTGTTGCTTCACTTTCTAAATGCTGTCCTTTCAGAGAAAATCACTTTCCTTTGAAAGTGCCTTAAACTACTTACAAGCATTCAACAGACATTCACATGCGTTTCTCTGAAAGAGAAGCAGTCTGTTCCAACACTTCAATTCACTGTGCGAAGTGAATGGAGTGTTGCTTCACTTTCTAAATGCTGTCCTTTCAGAGAAAATCACTTTCCATTGAAAGTGCCTTAAGCTACTTACAAGCTTTCACAAAAAACTCACATCCGTTTCTCTGAAAGAGATGCAGTCTGTTCCAACACTTTAATTCACGGTGCGAAGTGAATGGAGTGTTGCTTCACTTTCTAAATACTGTCCTTTCAGAGAAAAATCGCTTTCCTTTGAAAGTGCCTTAAGCTACTTACAAGCTTTCACAAAAAACTTACATCCGTTTCTCTGAAAGAGAAGCAGTCTGTTCCAACACTTCAATTCACTGTGCGAAGTGAATGGAGTGTTGCTTCAATTTCTAAATGCTGTCCTTTCAGAGAAAATCACTTTCCTTTGAAAGTGCCTTAAGCTACTTACAAGCATTCAACAGAAATTCACATGCGTTTCTCTGAAAGAGAAGCAGTCTGTTCCAACACTTCAATTCACTGTGCGAAGTGAATGGAGTGTTGCTTCACTTTCTAAATGCTGTCCTTTCAGAGAAAATCACTTTCCTGTGAAAGTGCCTTAAGCTAGTTACAAGCATTCAACAGAAATTCACATGCGTTTCTCTGAAAGAGAAGCAGTCTGTTCCAACACTTCAATTCACTGTGCGAAGTGAATGGAGTGTTGCTTGACTTTCTCAATGGTGTCCTTTCAGAGAAAATCACTTTCCTTTGAAAGTGCCTTAAGCTACTTACAAGCATTCAACAGAAATTCACATGCGTTTCTCTGAAAGAGAAGCAGTGTGTTCCAACACTTCAATTCACTGTGCGAAGTGAATGGAGTGTTGCTTCACTTTCTAAATGCTGTCCTGTCAGAGAAAATCACTTTCCATTGAAAGTGCCTTAAGCTACTTACAAGCTTTCACAAAAAACTCACATGCGTTTCTCTGAAAGAGAAGCAGTCTGTTCCAACACTTCAATTCACTGTGTGAAGTGAATGGAGTGTTGCTTCACTTTCTTAATGCTGTCCTTTCAGAGAAAATCACTTTACTTTGAAAGTGCCTTAAGCTACTTACAAGCATTGAACAGAAATTCACATGCGTTTCTCTGAAAGAGAAGCAGTCTGTTCCAACACTTCAATTCACTGTGCGAAGTGAATGGAGTGTTGCTTCACTTTCTAAATGCTGTCCTTTCAGAGAAAATCACATTCCTTTGAAAGTGCCTTAAGCTACTTTCAAGCTTTCACAAAAAACTCACATGCCTTTCTCTGAACGAGAAGCAGTTTGTTCCTACACTTCAATACACTGTGCGATGTGAATGGAGTGTTGCTTCACTTTCTAAATGCTGTCCTTTCAGAGAAAATCACTTTCCTTTGAAAGTGCCTTAAGCTACTTACAAGCATTCAACAGAAATTCACATGCGTTTCTCTGAAAGAGAAGCAGTCTCTTCCAACACTTCAATTCACTGTACGAAGTGAATGGAGTGTTGCTTCACTTTCTAAATGCTGTCCTTTCAGAAAAAATCACTTTCCTTTGAAAGTGCCTTAAGCCACTTACAAGCATTGAACAGAAATTCACATGGGTTTTTCTGAAAGAGAAGCAGTCTGTTCCAACACTTCAATTCACTGTGCGATGTGAATGGAGTGTTGCTTCACTTTCTAAATGTTGTCCTTTCTGAGAAAATCACTTTCCTTTTAAAGTGCCTTAAGCTACTTACAAGCAGTCAACAGAAATTCACATGCGTTTCTCTGAAAGAGAAGCAGTCTGTTCCAACACTTCAATGCACTGTGCGAAGTGAATGGAGTGTTGCTTCACTTTCTAAATGCTGTCCTTTCAGAGAAAATCACTTTACTTTGAAAGTGCCTTAAGCTACTTACAAGCATTCAACAGAAATTCACATGCGTTTCTCTGTAAGAGAAGCAGTCTGTTCCAACACTTCAATTCACTGTGCGAAGTGAATGGAGTGTTTCTTCACTTTCTAAATGCTGTCCTTTCAGAGAAAAATCACTTTCCTTTGAAAGTGCCTTAAGCTACTTACAAGCATTCAACAGAAATTCACATGCGTTTCCCTGAAAGAGAAGCAGTCTGTTCCAACACTTCAATTCACTGTGCGAAGTGAATGGAGTGTTGCTTCACTTTCTAAATGCTGTTCTTTCAGAGAAAATCATTTTCCTTTGAAAGTGCCTTAAGCTACTTACAAGCATTCAACAGAAATTCACATGCGTTTCTCTGTAAGTGAAACAGTCTGTTCCAACACTTCACTTCACTGAGCGAAGTGAATGGAGTGTTGCTTGACTTTCTCAATGCTGTCCTTTCAGAGAAAATCACTTTCCTTTGAAAGTGCCTTAAGCTACTTACAAGCAATCAACAGACATTCACATGCGTTTCTCTGAAAGAGAAGCAGTCTGTTCCAACACTTCAATTCACTGTGCGAAGTGAATGGAGTGTTCCTTCACTTTCTAAATGCTGTCCTTTCAGAGAAAATCACTTTCCTTTGAAAGTGCCTTAAGCTAATTACAAGCTTTCACAAAAAACTCACATCCGTTTCTCTGAAAGAGAAGCAGTCTGTTCCAACACTTCAATTCACTGTGCGAAGTGAATGGAGTGTTGCTTCACTTTCTAAATGCTGTCCTGTCAGAGAAAATCACTTTCCTTTGAAAGTGCCTTAAGCTACTTACAAGCTTTCACAAAAAACTCACATGCGTTTCTCTGAAAGAGAAGCAGTCTGTTCCAACACTTCAATTCACTTTGCGAAGTGAATGGAGTGTTGCTTCACTTTCTTAATGCTGTCCTTTCAGAGAAAATCACTTTCCTTTGAAAGTGCCTTAAGCTACTTACAAGCATTGAACAGAAATTCACATCCGTTTCTCTGAAAGAGAAGCAGTCTGTTCCAACACTTCAATTCACTGTGCGAAGTGAATGGAGTGTTGCTTCACTTTCTAAATGCTGTCCTTTCAGAGAAAATCACTTTCCTTTGAAAGTGCCTTAAGCTACTTACAAGTATTGAACAGAAATTCACATGTGTTTCTCTGAAAGAGAAGCAGTCTGTTCCAACACTTCAATTCACTGTGCGAAGTGAATGGAGTGTTGCTTCACTTTCTAAATGCTGTCCTTTCAGAGGAAATCACTTTCTTTTGAAAGTGCCTTAAGCTACTTACCAGCTTTCACAAAAAACTCACATCCGTTTCTCTGAAAGAGAAGCAGTCTGTTCCAACACTTCAATTCACTGTGCGAAGTGAATGGAGTGTTTCTTCACTTTCTAAATGCTGTCCTTTCAGAGAAAATCACTTTCCTTTGAAAGTGCCTTAAGCTACTTACAAGCATTCAACAGAAATTCACATGCGTTTCTCTGAAAGAGAAGCAGTCTGTTCCAACACTTCAATTCACTGTGCGAAGTGAATGGAGTGTTGCTTCACTTTCTAAATGCTGTCCTTTCAGAGAATATCACTTTCCTTTGAAAGTGCCTTAAGCTACTTACAAGCATTGAACAGAAATTCACATGCGTTTCTCTGTAAAAGAAACAGTCTGTTCCAACACTTCACCTCACTGAGCGAAGTGAATGGAGTGTTGCTTGACTTTCTCAATGCTGTCCTTTCAGAGAAAATCACTTTCCTTTGAAAGTGCCTTAAGCTACTTACAAGCATTGAACAGAAATTCACATGCGTTTCTCTGAAAGAGAAGCAGTCTGTTCCAACACTTCAATTCACTGTGCGAAGTGAATGGAGTGTTGCTTCACTTTCTAAATGCTGTCCTGTGAGAGAAAATCACTTTCCTTTGAAAGTGCCTTAAGCCACTTACAAGCTTTCACAAAAAACTCACATCCGTTTCTCTGAAAGAGAAGCAGTCTGTTCCAACACTTCAATTCACTGTGCAAAGTGAATGGAGTGTTGCTTTACTTTCTAAATGCTGTCCTTTCAATGAAAATCACTTTCCTTTGAAAGTGCCTTAAGCTACTTACAAGTATTGAACAGAAATTCACATGCGTTTCTCTGAAAGAGAAGCAGTCTGTTCCAACACTTCAATTCACTGTGCGAAGTGAATGGAGTGTTCCTTCACTTTCTAAATGCTGTCCTTTCAGAGAAAATCACTTTCTTTTGAAAGTGCCTTAAGCTACTTACAAGCTTTCACAAAAAACTCACATCCGTTTCTCTGAAAGAGAAGCAGTCTGTTCCAACACTTCAATTCACTGTGCGAAGTGAATGGAGTGTTTCTTCACTTCATAATGCTGTCCTTTCAGAGAAAAATCACTTTCCTTTGAAAGTGCCTTAAGCTACTTACAAGCATTCAACAGAAATTCACATGCGTTTCTCTGTAAGAGAAGCAGTCTGTCCAACACTTCAATTCACTGTGCGAAGTGAATGGAGTGTTTCTTGACTTTCTCAATGGTGTCCTTTCAGAGAAAATCACTTTCCTTTGAAAGTGCCTTAAGCTACTTACAAGCATTCAACAGAAATTCACATGCGTTTCTCTGAAAGAGAAGCAGTCAGTTCCAACACTTCAATTCACTGTGCGAAGTGAATGGAGTGTTGCTTCACTTTCTAAATGCTGTCCTGTCAGAGAAAATCACTTTCCTTTGAAAGTGCCTTAAGCTACTTACAAGCTTTCACAAAAAACTCACATCCGTTTCTCTGAAAGAGAAGCAGTCTGTTCCAACACTTCAATTCACTGTGCGAAGTGAATGGAGTGTTGCTTCACTTTCTAAATGCTGTCCTGTCAGAGAAAATCACTTTCCTTTGAAAGTGCCTTAAGCTACTTACAAGTTTTCACAAAAAACTCACATCCGTTTCTCTGAAAGAGAAGCAGTCTGTTCCAACACTTCAATTCACTGTGCGAAGTGAATGGAGTGTTGCTTCACTTTCTTAATGCTGTCCTTTCAGAGAAAATCACTTTCCTTTGAAAGTGCCTTAAGCTACTTACAAGCATTCAACAGAAATTCACAAGCGTTTCCCTGAAAGAGAAGCAGTCTGTTCCAACACTTCAATTCACTGTGCGAAGTGAATGGAGTGTTGCTTCACTTTCTAAATGCTGTTCTTTCAGAGAAAATCACTTTCTTTTGAAAGTGCCTTAAGCTACTAACAAGCATTGAACAGAAATTCACATGCGTTTCTCTGTAAGTGAAACAGTCTGTTCCAACACTTCACTTCACTGAGCGAAGTGAATGGAGTGTTGCTTGACTTTCTCAATGCTGTCCTTACAGAGAAAATCACTTTCCTTTGAAAGTGCCTTAAGCTACTTACAAACACTGAAAAGAAATTCACAAGCGTTTCTCTGAAAGAGAAGCAGTCTGTTCCAACACTTCAATTCACTGTGCGAAGTGAATGGAGTGTTGCTTCTCTTTCTAAATGCTGTCCTTTCAGAGAAAATCACTTTCCTTTGAAAGTGCCTTAAGCTACTTTCAAGCTTTCACAAAAAACTTACATGCCTTTCTCTGAACGAGAAGCAGTTTGTTCCAACACTTCAATACACTGTGCGATGTGAATGGAGTGTTGCTTCACTTTCTAAATGCTGTCCTTTCAGAGAAAATCACTTTCCATTGAAAGTGCCTTAAGCTACTTACAAGCATTCAACAGAAATTCACATGCGTTTCTCTGAAAGAGAAGCAGTCTGTTCCAACATTTCAATTCACTGTACGAAGTGAATGGAGTATTGCTTCACTTTCTAAATGCTGTCCTTTGAGAGAAAATCACTTTCTTTTGAAAGTGCCTTAAGCCACTTACAAGCATTGAACAGAAATTCACATGGGTTTCTCTGAAAGAGAAGCAGTCTGTTCCAACACTTCAATTCACTGTGCGAAGTGAATGGAGTGTTGCTTCACTTTCTAAATGCTGTCCTTTCAGAGAAAATCACTTTCCTTTGAAAGTGCCTTAAGCTACTTACAAGCAGTCAACAGACATTCACATGCGTTTCTCTGAAAGAGAAGCGGTCTGTTCCAACACTTCAATTCACTGTGCGAAGTGAATGGAGTGTTCCTTCACTTTCTAAATGCTGTCCTTTCAGAGAAAATCACTTTCCTTTGAAAGTGCCTTAAGCTACTTGCAAGCATTTAACAGACATTCTCATGCGTTTCTCTGAAAGAGAAGCATTCTGTTCCAACACTTCAATTCACTGTGCGAAGTGAATGGAGTGTTGCTTCACTTTCTAAATGCTGTCCTTTCAGAGAAAATCACTTTCCTTTGAAAGTGCCTTAAGCTACTTGCAAGCTTTCACAAAAAACTCACATCCGTTTCTCTGAAAGAGAAGCAGTCTGTTCCAACACTTCAATTCACTGTGCGAAGTGAATGGAGTGTTGCTTCACTTTCTAAATGCAGTCCTGTCAGAGAAAATCACTTTCCTTTGAAAGTGCCTTAAGCTACTTACAAGCTTTCACAAAAAACTCACATCCGTTTCTCTGAAAGAGAAGCAGTCTGTTCCAACACTTCAATTCACTTTGCGAAGTGAATGGAGTGTTGCTTCACTTTCTTAATGCTGTCCTTTCAGAGAAAATCACTTTCCTTTGAAAGTGCCTTAAGCTACTTACAAGCATTGAACAGAAATTCA
Organism: Myodes glareolus; assembly: GCF_982192425.1. Classification (NCBI taxonomy): domain Eukaryota; kingdom Metazoa; phylum Chordata; class Mammalia; order Rodentia; family Cricetidae; genus Myodes; species Myodes glareolus. Next base: position 18,846,179 of record NC_142052.1, read on the forward strand.
CATCCGTTTCTCTGAAAGAGAAGCAGTCTGTTCCAACACTTCAATTCACTGTGCGAAGTGAATGGAGTGTTGCTTCACTTTCTAAATGCTGTCCTGTCAGAGAAAATCACTTTCCTTTGAAAGTGCCTTAAGCTACTTACAAGTTTTCACAAAAAACTCACATCCGTTTCTCTGATAGAGAAACAGTCTGTTCCAACACTTCAATTCACTGTGCGAAGTGAATGGAGTGTTGCTTCACTTTCTTAATGCTGTCCTTTCAGAGAAAATCACTTTCCTTTGAAAGTGCCTTAAGCTACTTACAAGCATTCAACAGAAATTCACATGCGTTTCCCTGAAACAGAAGCAGTCTGTTCCAACACTTCAATTCACTGTGCGAAGTGAATGGAGTGTTGCTTCACTTTCTAAATGCTGTTCTTTCAGAGAAAATCATTTTCCTTTGAAAGTGCCTTAAGCTACTTACAAGCATTGAACAGAAATTCACATGCGTTTCTCTGTAAGTGAAACAGTCTGTTCCAACACTTCACTTCACTGAGCGAAGTGAATGGAGTGTTGCTTGACTTTCTCAATGCTGTCCTTACAGAGAAAATCACTTTCCTTTGAAAGTGCCTTAAGCTACTTACAAACACTGAAAAGAAATTCACAAGCGTTTCTCTGAAAGAGAAGCAGTCTGTTCCAACACTTCAATTCACTGTGCGAAGTGAATGGAGTGTTGCTTCTCTTTCTAAATGCTGTCCTTTCAGAGAAAATCACTTTCCTTTGAAAGTGCCTTAAGCTACTTTCAAGCTTTCACAAAAAAACTTACATGCCTTTCTCTGAACGAGAAGCAGTTTGTTCCAACACTTCAATACACTGTGCGATGTGAATGGAGTGTTGCTTCACTTTCTAAATGCTGTCCTTTCAGAGAAAATCACTTCCCTTTGAAAGTGCCTTAAGCTACTTACAAGCATTCAACAGAAATTCACATGCGTTTCACTGAAAGAGAAGCAGTCTGTTCCAATACTTCAATTCACTGTACGAAGTGAATGGAGTATTGCTTCACTTTCTAAATGCTGTCCTTTCAGAGAAAATCACTTTCTTTTGAAAGTGCCTTAAGCCACTTACAAGCATTGAACAGAAATTCACATGGGTTTCTCTGAAAGAGAAGCAGTCTGTTCCAACACTTCAATTCACTGTGCGAAGTGAATGGAGTGTTGCTTCACTTTCTAAATGCTGTCCTTTCAGAGAAAATCACTTTCCTTTGAAAGTGCCTTAAGCTACTTACAAGCAGTCAACAGACATTCACATGCGTTTCTCTGAAAGAGAAGCGGTCTGTTCCAACACTTCAATTCACTGTGCGAAGTGAATGGAGTGTTCCTTCACTTTCTAAATGCTGTCCTTTCAGAGAAAATCACTTTCCTTTGAAAGTGCCTTAAGCTACTTGCAAGCATTTAACAGACATTCTCATGCGTTTCTCTGAAAGAAAAGCAGTCTGTTCCAACACTTCAATTCACTGTGCGAAGTGTATGGAGTGTTGCTTCACTTTCTAAATGCTGTCCTTTCAGAGAAAATCACTTTCCTTTGAAAGTGCCTTAAGCTACTTACAAGCTTTCACAAAAAACTCACATCCGTTTCTCTGAAAGAGAAGCAGTCTGTTCCAACACTTCAATTCACTGTGCGAAGTGAATGGAGTGTTGCTTCACTTTCTAAATGCTGTCCTGTCAGAGAAAATCACTTTCCTTTGAAAGTGCCTTAAGCTACTTACAAGCTTTCACAAAAAACTCACATCCGTTTCTCTGAAAGAGAAGCAGTCTGTTCCAACACTTCAATTCACTTTGCGAAGTGAATGGAGTGTTGCTTCACTTTCTTAATGCTGTCCTTTCAGAGAAAATCACTTTCCTTTGAAAGTGCCTTAAGCTACTTACAAGCATTGAACAGAAATTCACATCCGTTTCTCTGAAAGAGAAGCAGTCTGTTCCAACACTTCAATTCACTGTGCGAAGTGAATGGAGTGTTGCTTCACTTTCTAAATGCTGTCCTTTCAGAGAAAATCACTTTCTTTTGAAAGTGCCTTAAGCTACTTACCAGCTTTCACAAAAAACTCACATCCGTTTCTCTGAAAGAGAAGCAGTCTGTTCCAACACTTCAATTCACTGTGCGAAGTGAATGGAGTGTTTCTTCACTTTCTAAATGCTGTCCTTTCAGAGAAAATCACTTTCCTTTGAAAGTGCCTTAAGCTACTTACAAGCATTCAACAGAAATTCACATGCGTTTCTCTGAAAGAGAAGCAGTCTGTTCCAACACTTCAATTCACTGTGCGAAGTGAATGGAGTGTTGCTTCACTTTCTAAATGCTGTCCATTCAGAGAATATCACTTTCCTTTGAAAGTGCCTTAAGCTACTTACAAGCATTGAACAGAAATTCACATGCGTTTCTCTGTAAGAGAAACAGTCTGTTCCAACACTTCACTTCACTGAGCGAAGTGAATGGAGTGTTGCTTGACTTTCTCAATGCTGTCCTTTCAGAGAAAATCACTTTCCTTTGAAAGTGCCTTAAGCTACTTACAAGCATTGAACATAAATTCACATGCGTTTCTCTGAAAGAGAAGCAGTCTGTTCCAACACTTCAATTCACTGTGCGAAGTGAATGGAGTGTTGCTTCACTTTCTAAATGCTGTCCTGTCAGAGAAAATCACTATCCTTTGAAAGTGCCTTAAGCTACTTACAAGCTTTCACAAAAAACTCACATCCGTTACTCTGAAAGAGAAGTAGTCTGTTCCAACACTTCAATTCACTGTGCGAAGTGAATGGAGTGTTGCTTCACTTTCTAAATGCTGTCCTTTCAGAGAAAATCACTTTCCTTTGAAAGTGCCTTAAGCTACTTACAAGCATTCAACAGAAATTCACATGCGTTTCCCTGAAACAGAAGCAGTCTGTTCCAACACTTCAATTCACTGTGCGAAGTGAATGGAGTGTTGCTTCACTTTCTAAATGCTGTTCTTTCAGAGAAAATCATTTTCCTTTGAAAGTGCCTTAAGCTACTTACAAGCATTGAACAGAAATTCACATGCGTTTCTCTGTAAGTGAAACAGTCTGTTCCAACACTTCACTTCACTGAGCGAAGTGAATGGAGTGTTGCTTGACTTTCTCAATGCTGTCCTTACAGAGAAAATCACTTTCCTTTGAAAGTGCCTTAAGCTACTTACAAACACTGAAAAGAAATTCACAAGCGTTTCTCTGAAAGAGAAGCAGTCTGTTCCAACACTTCAATTCACTGTGCGAAGTGAATGGAGTGTTGCTTCTCTTTCTAAATGCTGTCCTTTCAGAGAAAATCACTTTCCTTTGAAAGTGCCTTAAGCTACTTTCAAGCTTTCACAAAAAAACTTACATGCCTTTCTCTGAACGAGAAGCAGTTTGTTCCAACACTTCAATACACTGTGCGATGTGAATGGAGTGTTGCTTCACTTTCTAAATGCTGTCCTTTCAGAGAAAATCACTTCCCTTTGAAAGTGCCTTAAGCTACTTACAAGCATTCAACAGAAATTCACATGCGTTTCACTGAAAGAGAAGCAGTCTGTTCCAATACTTCAATTCACTGTACGAAGTGAATGGAGTATTGCTTCACTTTCTAAATGCTGTCCTTTCAGAGAAAATCACTTTCTTTTGAAAGTGCCTTAAGCCACTTACAAGCATTGAACAGAAATTCACATGGGTTTCTCTGAAAGAGAAGCAGTCTGTTCCAACACTTCAATTCACTGTGCGAAGTGAATGGAGTGTTGCTTCACTTTCTAAATGCTGTCCTTTCAGAGAAAATCACTTTCCTTTGAAAGTGCCTTAAGCTACTTACAAGCAGTCAACAGACATTCACATGCGTTTCTCTGAAAGAGAAGCGGTCTGTTCCAACACTTCAATTCACTGTGCGAAGTGAATGGAGTGTTCCTTCACTTTCTAAATGCTGTCCTTTCAGAGAAAATCACTTTCCTTTGAAAGTGCCTTAAGCTACTTGCAAGCATTTAACAGACATTCTCATGCGTTTCTCTGAAAGAAAAGCAGTCTGTTCCAACACTTCAATTCACTGTGCGAAGTGTATGGAGTGTTGCTTCACTTTCTAAATGCTGTCCTTTCAGAGAAAATCACTTTCCTTTGAAAGTGCCTTAAGCTACTTACAAGCTTTCACAAAAAACTCACATCCGTTTCTCTGAAAGAGAAGCAGTCTGTTCCAACACTTCAATTCACTGTGCGAAGTGAATGGAGTGTTGCTTCACTTTCTAAATGCTGTCCTGTCAGAGAAAATCACTTTCCTTTGAAAGTGCCTTAAGCTACTTACAAGCTTTCACAAAAAACTCACATCCGTTTCTCTGAAAGAGAAGCAGTCTGTTCCAACACTTCAATTCACTTTGCGAAGTGAATGGAGTGTTGCTTCACTTTCTTAATGCTGTCCTTTCAGAGAAAATCACTTTCCTTTGAAAGTGCCTTAAGCTACTTACAAGCATTGAACAGAAATTCACATCCGTTTCTCTGAAAGAGAAGCAGTCTGTTCCAACACTTCAATTCACTGTGCGAAGTGAATGGAGTGTTGCTTCACTTTCTAAATGCTGTCCTTTCAGAGAAAATCACTTTCTTTTGAAAGTGCCTTAAGCTACTTACCAGCTTTCACAAAAAACTCACATCCGTTTCTCTGAAAGAGAAGCAGTCTGTTCCAACACTTCAATTCACTGTGCGAAGTGAATGGAGTGTTTCTTCACTTTCTAAATGCTGTCCTTTCAGAGAAAATCACTTTCCTTTGAAAGTGCCTTAAGCTACTTACAAGCATTCAACAGAAATTCACATGCGTTTCTCTGAAAGAGAAGCAGTCTGTTCCAACACTTCAATTCACTGTGCGAAGTGAATGGAGTGTTGCTTCACTTTCTAAATGCTGTCCATTCAGAGAATATCACTTTCCTTTGAAAGTGCCTTAAGCTACTTACAAGCATTGAACAGAAATTCACATGCGTTTCTCTGTAAGAGAAACAGTCTGTTCCAACACTTCACTTCACTGAGCGAAGTGAATGGAGTGTTGCTTGACTTTCTCAATGCTGTCCTTTCAGAGAAAATCACTTTCCTTTGAAAGTGCCTTAAGCTACTTACAAGCATTGAACATAAATTCACATGCGTTTCTCTGAAAGAGAAGCAGTCTGTTCCAACACTTCAATTCACTGTGCGAAGTGAATGGAGTGTTGCTTCACTTTCTAAATGCTGTCCTGTCAGAGAAAATCACTATCCTTTGAAAGTGCCTTAAGCTACTTACAAGCTTTCACAAAAAACTCACATCCGTTACTCTGAAAGAGAAGTAGTCTGTTCCAACACTTCAATTCACTGTGCGAAGTGAATGGAGTGTTGCTTCACTTTCTAAATGCTGTCCTTTCAGAGAAAATCACTTTCCTTTGAAAGTGCCTTAAGCTACTTACAAGCATTCAACAGAAATTCACATGCGTTTCCCTGAAACAGAAGCAGTCTGTTCCAACACTTCAATTCACTGTGCGAAGTGAATGGAGTGTTGCTTCACTTTCTAAATGCTGTTCTTTCAGAGAAAATCATTTTCCTTTGAAAGTGCCTTAAGCTACTTACAAGCATTGAACAGAAATTCACATGCGTTTCTCTGTAAGTGAAACAGTCTGTTCCAACACTTCACTTCACTGAGCGAAGTGAATGGAGTGTTGCTTGACTTTCTCAATGCTGTCCTTACAGAGAAAATCACTTTCCTTTGAAAGTGCCTTAAGCTACTTACAAACACTGAAAAGAAATTCACAAGCGTTTCTCTGAAAGAGAAGCAGTCTGTTCCAACACTTCAATTCACTGTGCGAAGTGAATGGAGTGTTGCTTCTCTTTCTAAATGCTGTCCTTTCAGAGAAAATCACTTTCCTTTGAAAGTGCCTTAAGCTACTTTCAAGCTTTCACAAAAAAACTTACATGCCTTTCTCTGAACGAGAAGCAGTTTGTTCCAACACTTCAATACACTGTGCGATGTGAATGGAGTGTTGCTTCACTTTCTAAATGCTGTCCTTTCAGAGAAAATCACTTCCCTTTGAAAGTGCCTTAAGCTACTTACAAGCATTCAACAGAAATTCACATGCGTTTCACTGAAAGAGAAGCAGTCTGTTCCAATACTTCAATTCACTGTACGAAGTGAATGGAGTATTGCTTCACTTTCTAAATGCTGTCCTTTCAGAGAAAATCACTTTCTTTTGAAAGTGCCTTAAGCCACTTACAAGCATTGAACAGAAATTCACATGGGTTTCTCTGAAAGAGAAGCAGTCTGTTCCAACACTTCAATTCACTGTGCGAAGTGAATGGAGTGTTGCTTCACTTTCTAAATGCTGTCCTTTCAGAGAAAATCACTTTCCTTTGAAAGTGCCTTAAGCTACTTACAAGCAGTCAACAGACATTCACATGCGTTTCTCTGAAAGAGAAGCGGTCTGTTCCAACACTTCAATTCACTGTGCGAAGTGAATGGAGTGTTCCTTCACTTTCTAAATGCTGTCCTTTCAGAGAAAATCACTTTCCTTTGAAAGTGCCTTAAGCTACTTGCAAGCATTTAACAGACATTCTCATGCGTTTCTCTGAAAGAAAAGCAGTCTGTTCCAACACTTCAATTCACTGTGCGAAGTGTATGGAGTGTTGCTTCACTTTCTAAATGCTGTCCTTTCAGAGAAAATCACTTTCCTTTGAAAGTGCCTTAAGCTACTTACAAGCTTTCACAAAAAACTCACATCCGTTTCTCTGAAAGAGAAGCAGTCTGTTCCAACACTTCAATTCACTGTGCGAAGTGAATGGAGTGTTGCTTCACTTTCTAAATGCTGTCCTGTCAGAGAAAATCACTTTCCTTTGAAAGTGCCTTAAGCTACTTACAAGCTTTCACAAAAAACTCACATCCGTTTCTCTGAAAGAGAAGCAGTCTGTTCCAACACTTCAATTCACTTTGCGAAGTGAATGGAGTGTTGCTTCACTTTCTTAATGCTGTCCTTTCAGAGAAAATCACTTTCCTTTGAAAGTGCCTTAAGCTACTTACAAGCATTGAACAGAAATTCACATCCGTTTCTCTGAAAGAGAAGCAGTCTGTTCCAACACTTCAATTCACTGTGCGAAGTGAATGGAGTGTTGCTTCACTTTCTAAATGCTGTCCTTTCAGAGAAAATCACTTTCTTTTGAAAGTGCCTTAAGCTACTTACCAGCTTTCACAAAAAACTCACATCCGTTTCTCTGAAAGAGAAGCAGTCTGTTCCAACACTTCAATTCACTGTGCGAAGTGAATGGAGTGTTTCTTCACTTTCTAAATGCTGTCCTTTCAGAGAAAATCACTTTCCTTTGAAAGTGCCTTAAGCTACTTACAAGCATTCAACAGAAATTCACATGCGTTTCTCTGAAAGAGAAGCAGTCTGTTCCAACACTTCAATTCACTGTGCGAAGTGAATGGAGTGTTGCTTCACTTTCTAAATGCTGTCCATTCAGAGAATATCACTTTCCTTTGAAAGTGCCTTAAGCTACTTACAAGCATTGAACAGAAATTCACATGCGTTTCTCTGTAAGAGAAACAGTCTGTTCCAACACTTCACTTCACTGAGCGAAGTGAATGGAGTGTTGCTTGACTTTCTCAATGCTGTCCTTTCAGAGAAAATCACTTTCCTTTGAAAGTGCCTTAAGCTACTTACAAGGATTGAACATAAATTCACATGCGTTTCTCTGAAAGAGAAGCAGTCTGTTCCAACACTTCAATTCACTGTGCGAAGTGAATGGAGTGTTGCTTCACTTTCTAAATGCTGTCCTGTCAGAGAAAATCACTATCCTTTGAAAGTGCCTTAAGCTACTTACAAGCTTTCACAAAAAACTCACATCCGTTACTCTGAAAGAGAAGTAGTCTGTTCCAACACTTCAATTCACTGTGCGAAGTGAATGGAGTGTTGCTTCACTTTCTAAATGCTGTCCTTTCAGAGAAAATCACTTTCCTTTGAAAGTGCCTTAAGCTACTTACAAGCATTGAACAGAAACTCACATCCGTTTCTCTGAAAGAGAAGCAGTCTGTTCCAACACTTCAATTCACTGTGCGAAGTGAACGGAGTGTTGCTTCACTTTCTAAATGCTGTCCTGTCAGAGAAAATCACTTTCCTTTGAAAGTGCCTTAAGCTACTTACAAGCTTTCACAAAAAACTCACATCCGTTTTTCTGAAAGAGAAGCAGGCTGTTCCAACACTTCAATTCACTGTGCAAAGTGAATGGAGTGTTGCTTTACTTTCTAAATGCTGTCCTTTCAAAGAAAATCACTTTCCTTTGAAAGTGCCTTAAGCTACTTACAAGTATTGAACAGAAATTCACATGCGTTTCTCTGAAAGAGAAGCAGACTGTTCCAACACTTCAATTCACTGTGCGAAGTGAATGAGGTGTTGCTTCACTTTCTAAATGCTGTCCTTTCAGAGAAAATCACTTTCTTTTGAAAGTGCCTTAAGCTACTTACAAGCTTTCACAAAAAACTCACATCTGCCTCTCTGAAAGAGAAGCAGTCTGTTCCAACACTTCAATTCACTGTGCGAAGTGAATGGAGTGTTTCTTCACTTCATAATGCTGTCCTTTCAGAGAAAAATCACTTTCCTTTGAAAGTGCCTTAAGCTACTTACAAGCGTTCAACAGAAATTCACATGCGTTTCTCTGTAAGAGAAGCAGTCTGTCCAACACTTCAATTCACTGTGCGAAGTGAATGGAGTGTTTCTTGACTTTCTCAATGGTGTCCTTTCAGAGAAAATCACTTTCCTTTGAAAGTGCCTTAAGCTACTTACAAGCATTCAACAGAAATTCACATGTGTTTATCTGAAAGATAAGCAGTCAGTTCCAACACTTCAATTCACTGTGCGAAGTGAATGGAGTGTTGCTTCACTTTCTAAATGCTGTCCTGTCAGAGAAAATCACTTTCCTTTGAAAGTGCCTTAAGCTACTTACAAGCTTTCACAAAAAACTCACATCCGTTTCTCTGAAAGAGAAGCAGTCTGTTCCAACACTTCAATTCACTGTGCGAAGTGAATGGAGTGTTGCTTCACTTTCTAAATGCTGTCCTTTCAGAGAAAATCACTTTCTTTTGAAAGTGCCTTAAGCTACTCACAAGCTTTCACAAAAAACTCACATCCGTTTCTCTGAAAGAGAAGCAGTCTGTTCCAACACTTCAATTCACTGTGCGAAGTGAATGGAGTGTTGCTTCACTTTCTAAATGCTGTCCTGTCAGAGAAAATCACTTTCCTTTGAAAGTGCCTTAAGCTACTTACAAGCTTTCACAAAAAACTCACATGCGTTTCTCTGAAAGAGAAGCAGTCTGTTCCAACACTTCAATTCACTGTGCAAAGTGAATGGAGTGTTTCTTCACTTCATAATGCTGTCCTTTCAGAGAAAAATCACTTTCCTTTGAAAGTGCCTTAAGCTACTTACAAGCATTCAACAGAAATTCACATGCGTTTCCCTGAAAGAGAAGCAGTCTGTTCCAGCATTTCAATTCACTGTGCGAAGTGAATGGAGTGTTGCTTCACTTTCTAAATGCTGTCCTTTCAGAGAAAATCACTTTCCTTTGAAATTGCCTTAAGCTACTTACAAGCATTGAACAGAAACTCACATGCGTTTCTCTGTAAGAGAAACAGTCTGTTCCAACACTTCACTTCACTGAGCGAAGTGAATGGAGTGTTGCTTTACTTTCTAAATGCTGTCCTTTCAGAGAAAATCACTTTCCTTTGAAAGTGCCTTAAGCTACTTACAAGCATTGAACAGAAATTCACATGTGTTTCTCTGAAAGAGAAGCAGTCTGTTCCAACACTTCAATTCACTGTGCGAAGTGAATGGAGTGTTGCTTCACTTTCTAAATGCTGTCCTTTCAGAGAAAATCACTTTCTTTTGAAAGTGCCTTAAGCTACTTACAAGCTTTCACAAAAAACTCACTTCCGTTTCTCTGAAAGAGAAGCAGTCTGTTCCAACACTTCAATTCACTGTGCGAAGTGAATGGAGTGTTTCTTCACTTCATAATGCTGTCCTTTCAGAGAAAAATCACTTTCCTTTGAAAGTGCCTTAAGCTACTTACAAGCATTCAACAGAAATTCACATGCGTTTCCCTGAAAGAGAAGCAGTCTGTTCCAGCACTTCAATTCACTGTGCGAAGTGAATGGACTGTTGCTTCACTTTCTAAATGCTGTCCTTTCAGAGAAAATCACTTTCCTTTGAAATTGCCTTAAGCTACTTACAAGCATTGAACAGAAACTCACTTGCGTTTCTCTGTAAGAGAAACAGTCTGTTCCAACACTTCACTTCACTGAGCGAAGTGAATGGAGTGTTGCTTGACTTTCTAAATGCTGTCCTTTCAGAGAAAATCACTTTCCTTTGAAAGTGCCTTAAGCTACTTGCAAGCATTTAACAGACATTCTCATGCGTTTCTCTGAAAGAAAAGCAGTCTGTTCCAACACTTCAATTCACTGTGCGAAGTGAATGGAGTGTTGCTCACTTTCTAAATGCTGTCCTTTCAGAGAAAATCACTTTCCTTTGAAAGTGCCTTAAGCTACTTACAAGCTTTCACAAAAAACTCACATCCGTTTCTCTGAAAGAGAAGCAGTCTGTTCCAACACTTCAATTCACTGTGCGAAGTGAATGGAGTGTTGCTTCACTTTCTAAATGCTGTCCTGTCAGAGAAAATCACTTTCCTTTGAAAGTGCCTTAAGCTACTTACAAGCTTTCACAAAAAACTCACTCCGTTTCTCTGAAAGAGAAGCAGTCTGTTCCAACACTTCAATTCACTTTGCGAAGTGAATGGAGTGTTGCTTCACTTTCTTAATGCTGTCCTTTCAGAGAAAATCACTTTCCTTTGAAAGTGCCTTAAGCTACTTACAAGCATTGAACAGAAATTCACATCCGTTTCTCTGAAAGAGAAGCAGTCTGTTCCAACACTTCAATTCACTGTGCGAAGTGAATGGAGTGTTGCTTCACTTTCTAAATGCTGTCCTTTCAGAGAAAATCACTTTCCTTTGAAAGTGCCTTAAGCTACTTACAAGCATTCAACAGAAATTCACATGCGTTTCTCTGAAAGAGAAGCAGTCTGTTCCAACACTTCAATTCACTCTGCGAAGTGAATGGAGTGTTGCTTCACTTTCTAAATGCTGTCCTTTCAGAGAATATCACTTTCCTTTGAAAGTGCCTTAAGCTACTTACAAGCATTGAACAGAAATTCACATGCGTTTCTCTGTAAGAGAAACAGTCTGTTCCAACACTTCACTTCACTGAGCGAAGTGAATGGAGTGTTGCTTGACTTTCTCAATGCTGTCCTTTCAGAGAAAATCACTTTCCTTTGAAAGTGCCTTAAGCTACTTACAAGCATTGAACAGAAATTCACATGCGTTTCTCTGAAAGAGAAGCAGTCTGTTCCAACACTTCAATTCACTGTGCGAAGTGAATGGAGTGTTGCTTCACTTTCTAAATGCTGTCCTGTCAGAGAAAATCACTTTCCTTTGAAAGTGCCTTAAGCTACTTACAAGCTTTCACAAAAAACTCACATCCGTTACTCTGAAAGAGAAGTAGTCTGTTCCAACACTTCAATTCACTGTGCGAAGTGAATGGAGTGTTGCTTCACTTTCTAAATGCTGTCCTTTCAGAGAAAATCACTTTCCTTTGAAAGTGCCTTAAGCTACTTACAAGCATTGAACAGAAATTCACATGGGTTTCTCTGAAAGAGAAGCAGTCTGTTCCAACACTTCAATTCACTGTGCGAAGTGAATGGAGTGTTGCTTCACTTTCTAAATGCTGTCCTGTCAGAGAAAATCACTTTCCTTTGAAAGTGCCTTAAGCTACTTACAAGCTTTCACAAAAAACTCACATCCGTTTCTCTGAAAGAGAAGCAGTCTGTTCCAACACTTCAATTCACTGTGCAAAGTGAATGGAGTGTTGCTTTACTTTCTAAATGCTGTCCTTTCAAAGAAAATCACTTTCCTTTGAAAGTGCCTTAAGCTACTTACAAGTATTGAACAGAAATTCACATGCGTTTCTCTGAAAGAGAAGCAGTCTGTTCCAACACTTCAATTCACTGTGCGAAGTGAATGGAGTGTTTCTTCACTTCATAATGCTGTCCTTTCAGAGAAAAATCACTTTCCTTTGAAAGTGCCTTAAGCTACTTACAAGCGTTCAACAGAAATTCACATGCGTTTCTCTGTAAGAGAAGCAGTCTGTCCAACACTTCAATTCACTGTGCGAAGTGAATGGAGTGTTTCTTGACTTTCTCAATGGTGTCCTTTCAGAGAAAATCACTTTCCTTTGAAAGTGCCTTAAGCTACTTACAAGCATTCAACAGAAATTCACATGCGTTTATCTGAAAGATAAGCAGTCAGTTCCAACACTTCAATTCACTGTGCGAAGTGAATGGAGTGTTGCTTCACTTTCTAAATGCTGTCCTTTCAGAGAAAATCACTTTCCTTTGAAAGTGCCTTAAGCTACTTACAAGCTTTCACAAAAAACTCACATCCGTTTCTCTGAAAGAGAAGCAGTCTGTTCCAACACTTCAATTCACTGTGCGAAGTGAATGGAGTGTTGCTTCACTTTCTAAATGCTGTCCTGTCAGAGAAAATCACTTTCCTTTGAAAGTGCCTTAAGCTACTCACAAGCTTTCACAAAAAACTCACATCCGTTTCTCTGAAAGAGAAGCAGTCTGTTCCAACACTTCAATTCACTGTGCGAAGTGAATGGAGTGTTGCTTCACTTTCTTAATGCTGTCCTTTCAGAGAAAATCACTTTCCTTTGAAAGTGCCTTAAGCTACTTACAAGCATTGAACAGAAACTCACATCCGTTTCTCTGAAAGAGAAGCAGTCTGTTCCAACACTTCAATTCACTGTGCGAAGTGAATGAAGTGTTGCTTCACTTTCTAAATGCTGTCCTGTCAGAGAAAATCACTTTCCTTTGAAAGTGCCTTAAGCTACTTACAAGCTTTCACAAAAAACTCACATCCGTTTCTCTGAAAGAGAAGCAGTCTGTTCCAACACTTCAATTCACTGTGCAAAGTGAATGGAGTGTTGCTTCACTTTCTAAATGCTGTCCTTTCAGAGAAAATCACTTCCCTTTGAAAGTGCCTTAAGCTACTTACAAGTATTGAACAGAAATTCACATGCGTTTCTCTAAAAGAGAAGCAGTCTGTTCCAACACTTCAATTCACTGTGCGAAGTGAATGGAGTGTTGCTTCACTTTCTAAATGCTGTCCTTTCAGAGAAAATCACTTTCTTTTGAAAGTGCCTTAAGCTACTTACAAGCTTTCACAAAAAACTCACATCCGTTTCTCTGAAAGAGAAGCAGTCTGTTCCAACACTTCAATTCACTGTGCGAAGTGAATGGAGTGTTTCTTCACTTCATAATGCTGTCCTTTCAGAGAAAAATCACTTTCCTTTGAAAGTGCCTTAAGCTACTTACAAGCATTCAACAGAAATTCACATGCGTTTCCCTGAAAGAGAAGCAGTCTGTTCCAGCACTTCAATTCACTGTGCGAAGTGAATGGAGTGTTGCTTCACTTTCTAAATGCTGTCCTTTCAGAGAAAATCACTTTCCTTTGAAATTGCCTTAAGCTACTTACAAGCATTGAACAGAAACTCACATGCGTTTCTCTGTAACAGAAACAGTCTGTTCCAACACTTCACTTCACTGAGCGAAGTGAATGGAGTGTTGCTTGACTTTCTAAATGCTGTCCTTACAGAGAAAATCACTTTCCTTTGAAAGTGCCTTAAGCTACTTACAAGCATTGAACAGAAATTCACATGCGTTTCTCTGAAAGAGAAGCAGTCTGTTCCAACACTTCAATTCACTGTGCGAAGTGAATGGAGTGTTGCTTCACTTTCTAAATGCTGTCCTTTCAGAGAAAATCACTTTCCTTTGAAAGTGCCTTATGCTACTTTCAAGCTTTCACAAAAAACTCACATGCCTTTCTCTGAACGAGAAGCAGTTTGTTCCAACACTTCAATACACTGTGCGATGTGAATGGAGTGTTGCTTCACTTTCTAAATGCTGTCCTTTCAGAGAAAATCACTTTCCTTTGAAAGTGCCTTAAGCTACTTACAAGCATTCAACAGAAATTCACATGCGTTTCTCTGAAAGAGAAGCAGTCTGTTCCAACACTTCAATTCACTGTACGAAGTGAATGGAGTATTGCTTCACTTTCTAAATGCTGTCCTGTCAGAGAAAATCACTTTCCTTTGAAAGTGCCTTAAGCTACTTACAAGCTTTCACAAAAAACTCACATGCGTTTCTCTGAAAGAGAAGCAGTCTGTTCCAACACTTCAATTCACTGTGCAAAGTGAATGGAGTGTTTCTTCACTTCATAATGCTGTCCTTTCAGAGAAAAATCACTTTCCTTTGAAAGTGCCTTAAGCTACTTACAAGCATTCAACAGAAATTCACATGCGTTTCCCTGAAAGAGAAGCAGTCTGTTCCAGCATTTCAATTCACTGTGCGAAGTGAATGGAGTGTTGCTTCACTTTCTAAATGCTGTCCTTTCAGAGAAAATCACTTTCCTTTGAAATTGCCTTAAGCTACTTACAAGCATTGAACAGAAACTCACATGCGTTTCTCTGTAAGAGAAACAGTCTGTTCCAACACTTCACTTCACTGAGCGAAGTGAATGGAGTGTTGCTTTACTTTCTAAATGCTGTCCTTTCAGAGAAAATCACTTTCCTTTGAAAGTGCCTTAAGCTACTTACAAGCATTGAACAGAAATTCACATGTGTTTCTCTGAAAGAGAAGCAGTCTGTTCCAACACTTCAATTCACTGTGCGAAGTGAATGGAGTGTTGCTTCACTTTCTAAATGCTGTCCTTTCAGAGAAAATCACTTTCTTTTGAAAGTGCCTTAAGCTACTTACAAGCTTTCACAAAAAACTCACTTCCGTTTCTCTGAAAGAGAAGCAGTCTGTTCCAACACTTCAATTCACTGTGCGAAGTGAATGGAGTGTTTCTTCACTTCATAATGCTGTCCTTTCAGAGAAAAATCACTTTCCTTTGAAAGTGCCTTAAGCTACTTACAAGCATTCAACAGAAATTCACATGCGTTTCCCTGAAAGAGAAGCAGTCTGTTCCAGCACTTCAATTCACTGTGCGAAGTGAATGGACTGTTGCTTCACTTTCTAAATGCTGTCCTTTCAGAGAAAATCACTTTCCTTTGAAATTGCCTTAAGCTACTTACAAGCATTGAACAGAAACTCACTTGCGTTTCTCTGTAAGAGAAACAGTCTGTTCCAACACTTCACTTCACTGAGCGAAGTGAATGGAGTGTTGCTTGACTTTCTAAATGCTGTCCTTTCAGAGAAAATCACTTTCCTTTGAAAGTGCCTTAAGCTACTTGCAAGCATTTAACAGACATTCTCATGCGTTTCTCTGAAAGAAAAGCAGTCTGTTCCAACACTTCAATTCACTGTGCGAAGTGAATGGAGTGTTGCTTCACTTTCTAAATGCTGTCCTTTCAGAGAAAATCACTTTCCTTTGAAAGTGCCTTAAGCTACTTACAAGCTTTCACAAAAAACTCACATCCGTTTCTCTGAAAGAGAAGCAGTCTGTTCCAACACTTCAATTCACTGTGCGAAGTGAATGGAGTGTTGCTTCACTTTCTAAATGCTGTCCTGTCAGAGAAAATCACTTTCCTTTGAAAGTGCCTTAAGCTACTTACAAGCTTTCACAAAAAACTCACTCCGTTTCTCTGAAAGAGAAGCAGTCTGTTCCAACACTTCAATTCACTTTGCGAAGTGAATGGAGTGTTGCTTCACTTTCTTAATGCTGTCCTTTCAGAGAAAATCACTTTCCTTTGAAAGTGCCTTAAGCTACTTACAAGCATTGAACAGAAATTCACATCCGTTTCTCTGAAAGAGAAGCAGTCTGTTCCAACACTTCAATTCACTGTGCGAAGTGAATGGAGTGTTGCTTCACTTTCTAAATGCTGTCCTTTCAGAGAAAATCACTTTCCTTTGAAAGTGCCTTAAGCTACTTACAAGCATTCAACAGAAATTCACATGCGTTTCTCTGAAAGAGAAGCAGTCTGTTCCAACACTTCAATTCACTCTGCGAAGTGAATGGAGTGTTGCTTCACTTTCTAAATGCTGTCCTTTCAGAGAATATCACTTTCCTTTGAAAGTGCCTTAAGCTACTTACAAGCATTGAACAGAAATTCACATGCGTTTCTCTGTAAGAGAAACAGTCTGTTCCAACACTTCACTTCACTGAGCGAAGTGAATGGAGTGTTGCTTGACTTTCTCAATGCTGTCCTTTCAGAGAAAATCACTTTCCTTTGAAAGTGCCTTAAGCTACTTACAAGCATTGAACAGAAATTCACATGCGTTTCTCTGAAAGAGAAGCAGTCTGTTCCAACACTTCAATTCACTGTGCGAAGTGAATGGAGTGTTGCTTCACTTTCTAAATGCTGTCCTGTCAGAGAAAATCACTTTCCTTTGAAAGTGCCTTAAGCTACTTACAAGCTTTCACAAAAAACTCACATCCGTTACTCTGAAAGAGAAGTAGTCTGTTCCAACACTTCAATTCACTGTGCGAAGTGAATGGAGTGTTGCTTCACTTTCTAAATGCTGTCCTTTCAGAGAAAATCACTTTCCTTTGAAAGTGCCTTAAGCTACTTACAAGCATTGAACAGAAATTCACATGGGTTTCTCTGAAAGAGAAGCAGTCTGTTCCAACACTTCAATTCACTGTGCGAAGTGAATGGAGTGTTGCTTCACTTTCTAAATGCTGTCCTGTCAGAGAAAATCACTTTCCTTTGAAAGTGCCTTAAGCTACTTACAAGCTTTCACAAAAAACTCACATCCGTTTCTCTGAAAGAGAAGCAGTCTGTTCCAACACTTCAATTCACTGTGCAAAGTGAATGGAGTGTTGCTTTACTTTCTAAATGCTGTCCTTTCAAAGAAAAT
This sequence comes from Myodes glareolus, assembly GCF_982192425.1. Lineage (NCBI taxonomy): Eukaryota > Metazoa > Chordata > Mammalia > Rodentia > Cricetidae > Myodes > Myodes glareolus. Next base: position 18,863,084 of record NC_142052.1, read on the forward strand.
CACTTTCCTTTGAAAGTGCCTTAAGCTACTTACAAGTATTGAACAGAAATTCACATGCGTTTCTCTGAAAGAGAAGCAGTCTGTTCCAACACTTCAATTCACTGTGCGAAGTGAATGGAGTGTTTCTTCACTTCATAATGCTGTCCTTTCAGAGAAAAATCACTTTCCTTTGAAAGTGCCTTAAGCTACTTACAAGCGTTCAACAGAAATTCACATGCGTTTCTCTGTAAGAGAAGCAGTCTGTCCAACACTTCAATTCACTGTGCGAAGTGAATGGAGTGTTTCTTGACTTTCTCAATGGTGTCCTTTCAGAGAAAATCACTTTCCTTTGAAAGTGCCTTAAGCTACTTACAAGCATTCAACAGAAATTCACATGCGTTTATCTGAAAGATAAGCAGTCAGTTCCAACACTTCAATTCACTGTGCGAAGTGAATGGAGTGTTGCTTCACTTTCTAAATGCTGTCCTTTCAGAGAAAATCACTTTCCTTTGAAAGTGCCTTAAGCTACTTACAAGCTTTCACAAAAAACTCACATCCGTTTCTCTGAAAGAGAAGCAGTCTGTTCCAACACTTCAATTCACTGTGCGAAGTGAATGGAGTGTTGCTTCACTTTCTAAATGCTGTCCTGTCAGAGAAAATCACTTTCCTTTGAAAGTGCCTTAAGCTACTCACAAGCTTTCACAAAAAACTCACATCCGTTTCTCTGAAAGAGAAGCAGTCTGTTCCAACACTTCAATTCACTGTGCGAAGTGAATGGAGTGTTGCTTCACTTTCTTAATGCTGTCCTTTCAGAGAAAATCACTTTCCTTTGAAAGTGCCTTAAGCTACTTACAAGCATTGAACAGAAACTCACATCCGTTTCTCTGAAAGAGAAGCAGTCTGTTCCAACACTTCAATTCACTGTGCGAAGTGAATGAAGTGTTGCTTCACTTTCTAAATGCTGTCCTGTCAGAGAAAATCACTTTCCTTTGAAAGTGCCTTAAGCTACTTACAAGCTTTCACAAAAAACTCACATCCGTTTCTCTGAAAGAGAAGCAGTCTGTTCCAACACTTCAATTCACTGTGCAAAGTGAATGGAGTGTTGCTTCACTTTCTAAATGCTGTCCTTTCAGAGAAAATCACTTCCCTTTGAAAGTGCCTTAAGCTACTTACAAGTATTGAACAGAAATTCACATGCGTTTCTCTAAAAGAGAAGCAGTCTGTTCCAACACTTCAATTCACTGTGCGAAGTGAATGGAGTGTTGCTTCACTTTCTAAATGCTGTCCTTTCAGAGAAAATCACTTTCTTTTGAAAGTGCCTTAAGCTACTTACAAGCTTTCACAAAAAACTCACATCCGTTTCTCTGAAAGAGAAGCAGTCTGTTCCAACACTTCAATTCACTGTGCGAAGTGAATGGAGTGTTTCTTCACTTCATAATGCTGTCCTTTCAGAGAAAAATCACTTTCCTTTGAAAGTGCCTTAAGCTACTTACAAGCATTCAACAGAAATTCACATGCGTTTCCCTGAAAGAGAAGCAGTCTGTTCCAGCACTTCAATTCACTGTGCGAAGTGAATGGAGTGTTGCTTCACTTTCTAAATGCTGTCCTTTCAGAGAAAATCACTTTCCTTTGAAATTGCCTTAAGCTACTTACAAGCATTGAACAGAAACTCACATGCGTTTCTCTGTAACAGAAACAGTCTGTTCCAACACTTCACTTCACTGAGCGAAGTGAATGGAGTGTTGCTTGACTTTCTAAATGCTGTCCTTACAGAGAAAATCACTTTCCTTTGAAAGTGCCTTAAGCTACTTACAAGCATTGAACAGAAATTCACATGCGTTTCTCTGAAAGAGAAGCAGTCTGTTCCAACACTTCAATTCACTGTGCGAAGTGAATGGAGTGTTGCTTCACTTTCTAAATGCTGTCCTTTCAGAGAAAATCACTTTCCTTTGAAAGTGCCTTATGCTACTTTCAAGCTTTCACAAAAAACTCACATGCCTTTCTCTGAACGAGAAGCAGTTTGTTCCAACACTTCAATACACTGTGCGATGTGAATGGAGTGTTGCTTCACTTTCTAAATGCTGTCCTTTCAGAGAAAATCACTTTCCTTTGAAAGTGCCTTAAGCTACTTACAAGCATTCAACAGAAATTCACATGCGTTTCTCTGAAAGAGAAGCAGTCTGTTCCAACACTTCAATTCACTGTACGAAGTGAATGGAGTATTGCTTCACTTTCTAAATGCTGTCCTTTCAGAGAAAATCACTTTCTTTTGAAAGTGCCTTAAGCCACTTACAAGCATTGAACAGAAATTCACATGGGTTTCTCTGAAAGAGAAGCAGTGTGTTCCAACACTTCAATTCACTGTGCGAAGTGAATGGAGTGTTGCTTCACTTTCTAAATGCTGTCCTTTCAGAGAAAATCACTTTCCTTTGAAAGTGCCTTTAGCTACTTACAAGCAGTCAACAGACATTCACATGCGTTTCTCTGAAAGAGAAGCAGTCTGTTCCAACACTTCAATTCACTGTGCGAAGTGAATGGAGTGTTCCTTCACTTTCTAAATGCTGTCCTTTCAGAGAAAATCACTTTCCTTTGAAAGTGCCTTAAGCTACTTACAAGCATTCAACAGAAATTCACATGCGTTTCTCTGAAAGAGAAGCAGTCTGTTCCAACACTTCAATTCACTGTGCGAAGTGAATGGAGTGTTGCTTCACTTTCTAAATGTTGTCCTTTCAGAGAAAATCACTTTCCTTTGAAAGTGCCTAAAGCTACTTGCAAGCATTTAACAGACATTCTCATGCGTTTCTCTGAAAGAGAAGCAGTCTGTTCCAACACTTCAATTCACTGTGCGAAGTGAATGGAGTGTTGCTTCACTTTCTAAATGCTGTCCTTTCAGAGAAAATCACTTTCCTTTGAAAGTGCCTTAAGCTACTTACAAGCTTTCACAAAAAACTCACATCCGTTTCTCTGAAAGAGAAGCAGTCTGTTCCAACACTTCAATTCACTGTGCGAAGTGAATGGAGTGTTGCTTCACTTTCTAAATGCTGTCCTGTCAGAGAAAATCACTTTCCTTTGAAAGTGCCTTAAGCTACTTACAAGCTTTCACAAAAAACTCACATCCGTTTCTCTGAAAGAGAAGCAGTCTGTTCCAACACTTCAATTCACTTTGCGAAGTGAATGGAGTGTTGCTTCACTTTCTAAATGCTGTCCTGTCAGAGAAAATCACTTTCCTTTGAAAGTGCCTTAAGCTACTCACAAGCTTTCACAAAAAACTCACATCCGTTTCTCTGAAAGAGAAGCAGTCTGTTCCAACACTTCAATTCACTGTGCGAAGTGAATGGAGTGTTGCTTCACTTTCTTAATGCTGTCCTTTCAGAGAAAATCACTTTCCTTTGAAAGTGCCTTAAGCTACTTACAAGCATTGAACAGAAACTCACATCCGTTTCTCTGAAAGAGAAGCAGTCTGTTCCAACACTTCAATTCACTGTGCGAAGTGAATGAAGTGTTGCTTCACTTTCTAAATGCTGTCCTGTCAGAGAAAATCACTTTCCTTTGAAAGTGCCTTAAGCTACTTACAAGCTTTCACAAAAAACTCACATCCGTTTCTCTGAAAGAGAAGCAGTCTGTTCCAACACTTCAATTCACTGTGCAAAGTGAATGGAGTGTTGCTTCACTTTCTAAATGCTGTCCTTTCAGAGAAAATCACTTCCCTTTGAAAGTGCCTTAAGCTACTTACAAGTATTGAACAGAAATTCACATGCGTTTCTCTAAAAGAGAAGCAGTCTGTTCCAACACTTCAATTCACTGTGCGAAGTGAATGGAGTGTTGCTTCACTTTCTAAATGCTGTCCTTTCAGAGAAAATCACTTTCTTTTGAAAGTGCCTTAAGCTACTTACAAGCTTTCACAAAAAACTCACATCCGTTTCTCTGAAAGAGAAGCAGTCTGTTCCAACACTTCAATTCACTGTGCGAAGTGAATGGAGTGTTTCTTCACTTCATAATGCTGTCCTTTCAGAGAAAAATCACTTTCCTTTGAAAGTGCCTTAAGCTACTTACAAGCATTCAACAGAAATTCACATGCGTTTCCCTGAAAGAGAAGCAGTCTGTTCCAGCACTTCAATTCACTGTGCGAAGTGAATGGAGTGTTGCTTCACTTTCTAAATGCTGTCCTTTCAGAGAAAATCACTTTCCTTTGAAAGTGACTTAAGCTACTTACAAGCATTGAACAGAAACTCACATGCGTTTCTCTGTAACAGAAACAGTCTGTTCCAACACTTCACTTCACTGAGCGAAGTGAATGGAGTGTTGCTTGACTTTCTAAATGCTGTCCTTACAGAGAAAATCACTTTCCTTTGAAAGTGCCTTAAGCTACTTACAAGCATTGAACAGAAATTCACATGCGTTTCTCTGAAAGAGAAGCAGTCTGTTCCAACACTTCAATTCACTGTGCGAAGTGAATGGAGTGTTGCTTCACTTTCTAAATGCTGTCCTTTCAGAGAAAATCACTTTCCTTTGAAAGTGCCTTATGCTACTTTCAAGCTTTCACAAAAAACTCACATGCCTTTCTCTGAACGAGAAGCAGTTTGTTCCAACACTTCAATACACTGTGCGATGTGAATGGAGTGTTGCTTCACTTTCTAAATGCTGTCCTTTCAGAGAAAATCACTTTCCTTTGAAAGTGCCTTAAGCTACTTACAAGCATTCAACAGAAATTCACATGCGTTTCTCTGAAAGAGAAGCAGTCTGTTCCAACATTTCAATTCACTGTGCGAAGTGAATGGAGTGTTGCTTCACTTTCTAAATGCTGTCCTTTCAGAGAAAATCACTTTCCTTTGAAAGTGCCTTAAGCCACTTACAAGCATTGAACAGAAATTCACATGGGTTTCTCTGAAAGAGAAGCAGTCTGTTCCAACACTTCAATTCACTGTGCGAAGTGAATGGAGTGTTGCTTCACTTTCTAAATCCTGTCCTTTCAGAGAAAATCACTTTCCTTTGAAAGTGCCTTAAGCTACTTACAAGCATTCAACAGAAATTCACATGCGTTTCTCTGAAAGAGAAGCAGTCTGTTCCAACACTTCAATTCACTGTGCGAAGTGAATGGAGTGTTGCTTCACTTTCTAAATGCTGTCCTTTCAGAGAAAATCACTTTCCTTTGAAAGTGCCTTAAGCTACTTACAAGCATTTAACAGACATTCACATGCGTTTCTCTGAAAGAGAAGCAGTCTGTTCCAACACTTCAATTCACTGTGCGAAGTGAATGGAGTGTTGCTTCACTTTCTAAATGCTGTCCTTTCAGAGAAAATCACTTTCCTTTGAAAGTGCCTTAAGCTACTAACAAGCATTTAACAGACATTAACATGCATTTCTCTGAAAGAGAAGCAGTCTGTTCCAACACTTCAATTTACTGTGTGAAGTGAGGGGAGTGTTGCTTCACTTTCTAAATGCTGTCCTTTCAGAGAAAATCACTTTCCTTTGAAAGTGCCTTAAGTTACTTACAAGCACTGAACAGAAATTCACAAGCGTTTCTCTGAAAGAGAAGCAGTCTGTTCCAACACTTCAATTCACTGTGCGAAGTGAATGGGGTGTTGCTTCACTTTCTAAATGCTGTCCTTTCAGAGAAAATCACTTTCCTTTGAAAGTGCCTTAAGCTACTTTCAAGCTTTCACAAAAAACTTACATGCCTTTCTCTGAACGAGAAGCAGTTTGTTCCAACACTTCAATACACTGTGCGATGTGAATGGAGTGTTGCTTCACTTTCTAAATGCTGTCCTTTCAGAGAAAATCACTTTCCTTTGAAAGTGCCTTAAGCTACTTACAAGCATTCAACAGAAATTCACATGCATTTCTCTGAAAGAGAAGCAGTCTGTTCCAACACTTCAATTCACTGTACGAAGTGAATGGAGTATTGCTTCACTTTCTAAATGCTGTCCTTTCAGAGAAAATCACTTTCTTTTGAAAGTGCCTTAAGCCACTTACAAGCATTGAACAGAAATTCACATGGGTTTCTCTGAAAGAGAAGCAGTGTGTTCCAACACTTCAATTCACTGTGCGAAGTGAATGGAGTGTTGCTTCACTTTCTAAATGCTGTCCTTTCAGAGAAAATCACTTTCCTTTGAAAGTGCCTTTAGCTACTTACAAGCAGTCAACAGACATTCACATGCGTTTCTCTGAAAGAGAAGCAGTCTGTTCCAACACTTCAATTCACTGTGCGAAGTGAATGGAGTGTTCCTTCACTTTCTAAATGCTGTCCTTTCAGAGAAAATCACTTTCCTTTGAAAGTGCCTTAAGCTACTTACAAGCATTCAACAGAAATTCACATGCGTTTCTCTGAAAGAGAAGCAGTCTGTTCCAACACTTCAATTCACTGTGCGAAGTGAATGGAGTGTTGCTTCACTTTCTAAATGTTGTCCTTTCAGAGAAAATCACTTTCCTTTGAAAGTGCCTAAAGCTACTTGCAAGCATTTAACAGACATTCTCATGCGTTTCTCTGAAAGAGAAGCAGTCTGTTCCAACACTTCAATTCACTGTGCGAAGTGAATGGAGTGTTGCTTCACTTTCTAAATGCTGTCCTTTCAGAGAAAATCACTTTCCTTTGAAAGTGCCTTAAGCTACTTACAAGCTTTCACAAAAAACTCACATCCGTTTCTCTGAAAGAGAAGCAGTCTGTTCCAACACTTCAATTCACTGTGCGAAGTGAATGGAGTGTTGCTTCACTTTCTAAATGCTGTCCTGTCAGAGAAAATCACTTTCCTTTGAAAGTGCCTTAAGCTACTTACAAGCTTTCACAAAAAACTCACATCCGTTTCTCTGAAAGAGAAGCAGTCTGTTCCAACACTTCAATTCACTTTGCGAAGTGAATGGAGTGTTGCTTCACTTTCTTAATGCTGTCCTTTCAGAGAAAATCACTTTCCTTTGAAAGTGCCTTAAGCTACTTACAAGCATTGAACAGAAATTCACATCCGTTTCTCTGAAAGAGAAGCAGTCTGTTCCAACACTTCAATTCACTGTGCGAAGTGAATGGAGTGTTGCTTCACTTTCTAAATGCTGTCCTTTCAGAGAAAATCACTTTCCTTTGAAAGTGCCTTAAGCTACTTACAAGTATTGAACAGAAATTCACATGCGTTTCTCTGAAAGATAAGCAGTCTGTTCCAACACTTCAATTCACTGTGAGAAGTGAATGGAGTGTTTCTTCACTTTCTAAATGCTGTCCTTTCAGAGAAAATCACTTTCCTTTGAAAGTGCCTTAAGCTACTTACAAGCATTCAACAGAAATTGACATGCGTTTCTCTGAAAGAGAAGCAGTCTGCTCCAACACTTCAATTCACTGTGCGAAGTGAATGGAGTGTTGCTTCACTTTCTCAATGGTGTCCTTTCAGAGAAAATCACTTTCCTTTGAAATTGCCTTAAGCTACTTACAAGCATTGAACAGAAATTCACATGCGTTTCTCTGAAAGAGAAGCAGTCTGTTCCAACACTTCAATTCACTGTGCGAAGTGAATGGAGTGTTTCTTCACTTCATAATGCTGTCCTTTCAGAGAAAAATCACTTTCCTTTGAAAGTGCCTTAAGCTACTTACAAGCATTCAACAGAAATTCACATGCGTTTCCCTGAAAGAGAAGCAGTCTGTTCCAGCACTTCAATTCACTGTGCGAAGTGAATGGAGTGTTGCTTCACTTTCTAAATGCTGTCCTTTCAGAGAAAATCACTTTCCTTTGAAATTGCCTTAAGCTACTTACAAGCATTGAACAGAAACTCACATGCGTTTCTCTGTAAGAGAAACAGTCTGTTCCAACACTTCACTTCACTGAGCGAAGTGAATGGAGTGTTGCTTGACTTTCTAAATGCTGTCCTTACAGAGAAAATCACTTTCCTTTGAAAGTGCCTTAAGCTACTTACAAGCATTGAACAGAAATTCACATGCGTTTCTCTGAAAGAGAAGCAGTCTGTTCCAACACTTCAATTCACTGTGCGAAGTGAATGGAGTGTTGCTTCACTTTCTAAATGCTGTCCTTTCAGAGAAAATCACTTTCCTTTGAAAGTGCCTTATGCTACTTTCAAGCTTTCACAAAAAACTCACATGCCTTTCTCTGAACGAGAAGCAGTTTGTTCCAACACTTCAATACACTGTGCGATGTGAATGGAGTGTTGCTTCACTTTCTAAATGCTGTCCTTTCAGAGAAAATCACTTTCCTTTGAAAGTGCCTTAAGCTACTTACAAGCATTCAACAGAAATTCACATGCGTTTCTCTGAAAGAGAAGCAGTCTGTTCCAACATTTCAATTCACTGTGCGAAGTGAATGGAGTGTTGCTTCACTTTCTAAATGCTGTCCTTTCAGAGAAAATCACTTTCCTTTGAAAGTGCCTTAAGCCACTTACAAGCATTGAACAGAAATTCACATGGGTTTCTCTGAAAGAGAAGCAGTCTGTTCCAACACTTCAATTCACTGTGCGAAGTGAATGGAGTGTTGCTTCACTTTCTAAATCCTGTCCTTTCAGAGAAAATCACTTTCCTTTGAAAGTGCCTTAAGCTACTTACAAGCATTCAACAGAAATTCACATGCGTTTCTCTGAAAGAGAAGCAGTCTGTTCCAACACTTCAATTCACTGTGCGAAGTGAATGGAGTGTTGCTTCACTTTCTAAATGCTGTCCTTTCAGAGAAAATCACTTTCCTTTGAAAGTGCCTTAAGCTACTTACAAGCATTTAACAGACATTCACATGCGTTTCTCTGAAAGAGAAGCAGTCTGTTCCAACACTTCAATTCACTGTGCGAAGTGAATGGAGTGTTGCTTCACTTTCTAAATGCTGTCCTTTCAGAGAAAATCACTTTCCTTTGAAAGTGCCTTAAGCTACTAACAAGCATTTAACAGACATTAACATGCATTTCTCTGAAAGAGAAGCAGTCTGTTCCAACACTTCAATTTACTGTGTGAAGTGAGGGGAGTGTTGCTTCACTTTCTAAATGCTGTCCTTTCAGAGAAAATCACTTTCCTTTGAAAGTGCCTTAAGCTACTTACAAGCACTGAACAGAAATTCACAAGCGTTTCTCTGAAAGAGAAGCAGTCTGTTCCAACACTTCAATTCACTGTGCGAAGTGAATGGGGTGTTGCTTCACTTTCTAAATGCTGTCCTTTCAGAGAAAATCACTTTCCTTTGAAAGTGCCTTAAGCTACTTTCAAGCTTTCACAAAAAACTTACATGCCTTTCTCTGAACGAGAAGCAGTTTGTTCCAACACTTCAATACACTGTGCGATGTGAATGGAGTGTTGCTTCACTTTCTAAATGCTGTCCTTTCAGAGAAAATCACTTTCCTTTGAAAGTGCCTTAAGCTACTTACAAGCATTCAACAGAAATTCACATGCATTTCTCTGAAAGAGAAGCAGTCTGTTCCAACACTTCAATTCACTGTACGAAGTGAATGGAGTATTGCTTCACTTTCTAAATGCTGTCCTTTCAGAGAAAATCACTTTCTTTTGAAAGTGCCTTAAGCCACTTACAAGCATTGAACAGAAATTCACATGCCTTTCTCTGAAAGAGAAGCAGTGTGTTCCAACACTTCAATTCACTGTGCGAAGTGAATGGAGTGTTGCTTCACTTTCTAAATGCTGTCCTTTCAGAGAAAATCACTTTCCTTTGAAATTGCCTTTAGCTACTTACAAGCAGTCAACAGACATTCACATGCGTTTCTCTGAAAGAGAAGCAGTCTGTTCCAACACTTCAATTCACTGTGCGAAGTGAATGGAGTGTTCCTTCACTTTCTAAATGCTGTCCTTTCAGAGAAAATCACTTTCCTTTGAAAGTGCCTTAAGCTACTTACAAGCATTCAACAGAAATTCACATGCGTTTCTCTGAAAGAGAAGCAGTCTGTTCCAACACTTCAATTCACTGTGCGAAGTGAATGGAGTGTTGCTTCACTTTCTAAATGTTGTCCTTTCAGAGAAAATCACTTTCCTTTGAAAGTGCCTAAAGCTACTTGCAAGCATTTAACAGACATTCTCATGCGTTTCTCTGAAAGAGAAGCAGTCTGTTCCAACACTTCAATTCACTGTGCGAAGTGAATGGAGTGTTGCTTCACTTTCTAAATGCTGTCCTTTCAGAGAAAATCACTTTCCTTTGAAAGTGCCTTAAGCTACTTACAAGCTTTCACAAAAAACTCACATCCGTTTCTCTGAAAGAGAAGCAGTCTGTTCCAACACTTCAATTCACTGTGCGAAGTGAATGGAGTGTTGCTTCACTTTCTAAATGCTGTCCTGTCAGAGAAAATCACTTTCCTTTGAAAGTGCCTTAAGCTACTTACAAGCTTTCACAAAAAACTCACATCCGTTTCTCTGAAAGAGAAGCAGTCTGTTCCAACACTTCAATTCACTTTGCGAAGTGAATGGAGTGTTGCTTCACTTTCTTAATGCTGTCCTTTCAGAGAAAATCACTTTCCTTTGAAAGTGCCTTAAGCTACTTACAAGCATTGAACAGAAATTCACATCCGTTTCTCTGAAAGAGAAGCAGTCTGTTCCAACACTTCAATTCACTGTGCGAAGTGAATGGAGTGTTGCTTCACTTTCTAAATGCTGTCCTTTCAGAGAAAATCACTTTCCTTTGAAAGTGCCTTAAGCTACTTACAAGTATTGAACAGAAATTCACATGCGTTTCTCTGAAAGAGAAGCAGTCTGTTCCAACACTTCAATTCACTGTGCGAAGTGAATGGAGTGTTGCTTCACTTTCTAAATGCTGTCCTTTCAGAGAAAATCACTTTCTTTTGAAAGTGCCTTAAGCTACTTAACAGCTTTCACAAAAAACTCACATCCGTTTCTCTGAAAGAGAAGCAGTCTGTTCCAACACTTCAATTCACTGTGCGAAGTGAATGGAGTGTTTCTTCACTTTCTAAATGCTGTCCTTTCAGAGAAAATCACTTTCCTTTGAAAGTGCCTTAAGCTACTTACAAGCATTCAACAGAAATTCACATGCGTTTCTCTGAAAGAGAAGCAGTCTGTTCCAACACTTCAATTCACTGTGCGAAGTGAATGGAGTGTTGCTTCACTTTCTAAATGCTGTCCTTTCAGAGAAAATCACTTTCCTTTGAAAGTGCCTTAAGCTACTTACAAGCTTTCACAAAAAACTCACTTCCGTTTCTCTGAAAGAGAAGCCGTCCTTTCCAACACTTCAATTCACTGTGCGAAGTGAATGGAGTGTTGCTTCACTTTCTAAATGCTGTCCTTTCAGAGAAAATCACTTTCCTTTGAAAGTGCCTTAAGCTACTTACAAGCTTTCACAAAAAACTCACATCCGTTTCTCTGAAAGAGAAGCAGTCTGTTCCAACACTTCAATTCACTGTGCGAAGTGAATGGAGTGTTGCTTCACTTTCTAAATGCTGTCCTTTCAGAGAAAATCACTTTCCTTTGAAAGTGCCTTAAGCTACTTACAAGCTTTCACAAAAAACTCACATGCGTTTCTCTGAAAGAGAAGCAGTCTGTTCCAACACTTCAATTCACTGTGCGAAGTGAATGGAGTGTTGCTTCACTTTCTAAATGCTGTCCTTTCAGAGAAAATGACTTTCCTTTGAAAGTGCCTTAAGCTACTTACAAGCATTGAACAGAAATTCACATGCCTTTCTCTGAAAGAGAAGCAGTCTGTTCCAACACTTCAATTCACTGTGCAAAGTGAATGGAGTGTTGCTTCACTTTCTAAATGCTGTCCTTTCAGAGAAAATCACTTTCCTTTGAAAGTGCCTTAAGCTACTTACAAGCTTTCACAAAAAACTCACATCCGTTTCTCTGAAAGAGATGCAGTCTGTTCCAACACTTCAATTCACTGTGCGAAGTGAATGGAGTGTTGCTTGACTTTCTCAATGCTGTCCTTTCAGAGAAAATCACTTTCCTTTAAAAGATCCTTAAGCTACTTACAAGCTTTCACAAAAAACTCACATGCGTTTCTGTGAAAGAGAAGCAGTCTGTTCCAACACTTCAATTCACTGTGCGAAGTGAATGGAGTGTTGCTTCACTTTCTAAATGCTGTCCTTTCAGAGAAAATGACTTTCCTTTGAAAGTGCCTTAAGCTACTTTCAAGCTTTCACAAAAAACTCACATGCCTTTCTCTGAACGAGAAGCAGTTTGTTCCAACACTTCAATACACTGTGCGATGTGAATGGAGTGTTGCTTCACTTTCTAAATGCTCTCCTTGCAGAGAAAATCACTTTCCTTTGAAAGTGCCTTAAGCTACTTACAAGCATTCAACAGAAATTCACATGCGTTTCTCTGAAAGAGAAGCAGTCTGTTCAAACACTTCAATTCACTGTGCGAAGTGAATGGAGTGTTGCTTCACTTTCTAAATGCTGTCCTTTCAGAAAAAATCACTTTCCATTGAAAGTGCCTTAAGCTACTTACAAGCAGTCAACAGAAATTCACATGCGTTTCTCTGAAAGAGAAGCAGTCTGTTCCAACACTTCAATGCACTGTGCGAAGTGAATGGTGTGTTGCTTCACTTTCTAAATGCTGTCCTGTCAGAGAAAATCACTTTCCTTTGAAAGTGCCTTAAGCTACTTACAAGCTTTCACAAAAAACTCACATACGTTTCTCGGAAAGAGAAGCAGTCTGTTCCAACACTTCAATTCACTGTGCGAAGTGAATGGAGTGTTGCTTCACTTTCTAAATGCTGTCCTTTCAGAGAAAATCACTTTCCTTTGAAAGTGCCTTAAGCTACTTACAAGCTTTCACAAAAAACTCACATCCGTTTCTCTGAAAGAGAAGCAGTCCGTTCCAACACTTCAATTCACTGTGCGAAGTGAATGGAGTGTTGCTTCACTTTCTAAATGCTGTCCTTTCAGAGAAAATCACTTTCTTTGAAAGTGCCTTAAGCCACTTACAAGCATTGAACAGAAATTCACATGGGTTTCTCTGAAAGAGAAGCAGTCTGTTCCAACACTTCAATTCACTGTGCGAAGTGAATGGAGTGTTGCTTCACTTTCTAAATGCTGTCCTTTTAGAGAAAATCACTTTCCTTTGAAAGTGCCTTAAGCTACTTACAAGCAGTCAACAGAAATTCACATGCGTTTCTCTGAAAGAGAAGCAGTCTGTTCCAACACTTCAATGCACTGTGCGAAGTGAATTGAGTGTTGCTTCACTTTCTAAATGCTGTCCTTTCAGAGAAAATGACTTTCCATTGAAAGTGCCTTAAGCTACTTTCAAGCTTTCACAAAAAACTCACATGCCTTTCTCTGAACGAGAAGCAGTTTGTTCCAACACTTCAATACACTGTGCGATGTGAATGGAGTGTTGCTTCACTTTCTAAATGCTCTCCTTGCAGAGAAAATCACTTTCCTTTGAAAGTGCCTTAAGCTACTTACAAGCATTCAACAGAAATTCACATGCGTTTCTCTGAAAGAGAAGCAGTCTGTTCAAACACTTCAATTCACTGTGCGAAGTGAATGGAGTGTTGCTTCACTTTCTAAATGCTGTCCTTTCAGGAAAAATCACTTTCCATTGAAAGTGCCTTAAGCTACTTACAAGCAGTCAACAGAAATTCACATGCGTTTCTCTGAAAGAGAAGCAGTCTGTTCCAACACTTCAATTCACTGTGCGAAGTGAATGGAGTGTTGCTTGACTTTCTCAATGGTGTCCTTTCAGAGAAAATCACTTTCCTTTGAAAGTGCCTTAAGCTACTTACAAGCATTCAACAGAAATTCACATGCGTTTCTCTGAAAGAGAAGCAGTCTGTTTCAACACTTCAATTCACTGTGCGAAGTGAATGGAGTGTTGCTTCACTTTCTAAATGCTGTCCTTTCAGAGAAAATCACTTTCCTTTGAAAGTGCCTTAAGCTACTTACAAGCTTTCACAAAAAACTCACATCCGTTTCTCAGAAAGAGAAGCAGTCTGTTCCAACACTTCAATTCACTGTGCGAAGTGAATGGAGTGTTGCTTGACTTTCTCAATGGTGTCCTTTCAGAGAAAATCACTTTCCTTTGAAAGTGCCTTAAGCTACTTACAAGCATTCAACAGAAATTCACATGCGTTTCTCTGAAAGAGAAGCAGTATGTTCCAACACTTCAATTCACTGTGCGAAGTGAATGGAGTGTTGCTTCACTTTCTAAATGCTGTCCTTTCAGAGAAAATCACTTTCCTTTGAAAGTGCCTTAAGCTAATTACAAGCTTTCACAAAAAACTCACATCCGTTTCTCTGAAAGAGAAGCCGTCCTTTCCAACACTTCAATTCACTGTGCGAAGTGAATGGAGTGTTGCTTCACTTTCTAAATGCTGTCCTTTCAGAGAAAATCACTTTCCTTTGAAAGTGCCTTAAGCTACTTACAAGCTTTCACAAAAAACTCACATCCGTTTCTCTGAAAGAGAAGCAGTCTGTTCCAACACTTCAATTCACTGTGCGAAGTGAATGGAGTGTTGCTTCACTTTCTAAATGCTGTCCTGTCAGAGAAAATCACTTTCCTTTGAAAGTGCCTTAAGCTACTTACAAGCTTTCACAAAAAACTCACATGCGTTTCTCTGAAAGAGAAGCAGTCTGTTCCAACACTTCAATTCACTGTGCGAAGTGAATGGAGTGTTGCTTCACTTTCTAAATGCTGTCCTGTCAGAGAAAATCACTTTCCTTTGAAAGTGCCTTAAGCTACTTACAAGCTTTCACAAAAAACTCACATCCGTTTCTCTGAAAGAGAAGCAGTCTGTTCCAACACTTCAATTCACTGTGCGAAGTGAATGGAGTGTTGCTTCACTTTCTAAATGCTGTCCTGTCAGAGAAAATCACTTTCCTTTGAAAGTGCCTTAAGCTACTTACAAGCTTTCACAAAAAACTCACATCCGTTTCTCAGAAAGAGAAGCAGTCTGTTCCAACACTTCAATTCACTGTGCGAAGTGAATGGAGTGTTGCTTCACTTTCTAAATGCTGTCCTTTCAGAGAAAATCACTTTCCTTTGAAAGTGCCTTAAGCTGCTTACAAGCATTGAACAGAAATTCACATGCGTTTCTCTGAAAGAGAAGCAGTCTGTTCCAACACTTCAATTCACTGTGCGAAGTGAATGGAGTGTTGCTTCACTTTCTAAATGCTGTCCTTTCAGAGAAAATCACTTTCTTTGAAAGTGCCTTAAGCCACTTACAAGCATTGAACAGAAATTCACATGGGTTTCTCTGAAAGAGAAGCAGTCTGTTCCAACACTTCAATTCACTGTGCGAAGTGAATGGAGTGTTGCTTCACTTTCTAAATGCTGTCCTTTCAGAGAAAATCACTTTCCTTTGAAAGTGCCTTAAGCTACTTACAAGCAGTCAACAGAAATTCACATGCGTTTCTCTGAAAGAGAAGCAGTCTGTTCCAACACTTCAATGCACTGTGCGAAGTGAATGGAGTGTTGCTTCACTTTCTAAATGCTGTCCTTTCAGAGAAAATGACTTTCCATTGAAAGTGCCTTAAGCTACTTTCAAGCTTTCACAAAAAACTCACATGCCTTTCTCTGAACGAGAAGCAGTTTGTTCCAACACTTCAATACACTGTGCGATGTGAATGGAGTGTTGCTTCACTTTCTAAATGCTCTCCTTGCAGAGAAAATCACTTTCCTTTGAATGTGCCTTAAGCTACTTACAAGCATTCAACAGAAATTCACATGCGTTTCTCTGAAAGAGAAGCAGTCTGTTCAAACACTTCAATTCACTGTGCGAAGTGAATGGAGTGTTGCTTCACTTTCTAAATGCTGTCCTTTCAGAAAAAATCACTTTCCATTGAAAGTGCCTTAAGCTACTTACAAGCAGTCAACAGAAATTCACATGCGTTTCTCTGAAAGAGAAGCAGTCTGTTCCAACACTTCAATTCACTGTGCGAAGTGAATGGAGTGTTGCTTGACTTTCTCAATGGTGTCCTTTCAGAGAAAATCACTTTCCTTTGAAAGTGCCTTAAGCTACTTACAAGCATTCAACAGAAATTCACATGCGTTTCTCTGAAAGAGAAGCAGTCTGTTTCAACACTTCAATTCACTGTGCGAAGTGAATGGAGTGTTGCTTCACTTTCTAAATGCTGTCCTTTCAGAGAAAATCACTTTCCTTTGAAAGTGCCTTAAGCTACTTACAAGCTTTCACAAAAAACTCACATCCGTTTCTCAGAAAGAGAAGCAGTCTGTTCCAACACTTCAATTCACTGTGCGAAGTGAATGGAGTGTTGCTTGACTTTCTCAATGGTGTGCTTTCAGAGAAAATCACTTTCCTTTGAAAGTGCCTTAAGCTACTTACAAGCATTCAACAGAAATTCACATGCGTTTCTCTGAAAGAGAAGCAGTCTGTTCCAACACTTCAATTCACTGTGCGAAGTGAATGGAGTGTTGCTTCACTTTCTAAATGCTGTCCTTTCAGAGAAAATCACTTTCCTTTGAAAGTGCCTTAAGCTACTTACAAGCTTTCACAAAAAACTCACTTCCGTTTCTCTGAAAGAGAAGCCGTCCTTTCCAACACTTCAATTCACTGTGCGAAGTGAATGGAGTGTTGCTTCACTTTCTAAATGCTGTCCTTTCAGAGAAAATCACTTTCCTTTGAAAGTGCCTTAAGCTACTTACAAGCTTTCACAAAAAACTCACATCCGTTTCTCTGAAAGAGAAGCAGTCTGTTCCAACACTTCAATTCACTGTGCGAAGTGAATGGAGTGTTGCTTCACTTTCTAAATGCTGTCCTTTCAGAGAAAATCACTTTCCTTTGAAAGTGCCTTAAGCTACTTACAAGCTTTCACAAAAAACTCACATGCGTTTCTCTGAAAGAGAAGCAGTCTGTTCCAACACTTCAATTCACTGTGCGAAGTGAATGGAGTGTTGCTTCACTTTCTAAATGCTGTCCTTTCAGAGAAAATGACTTTCCTTTGAAAGTGCCTAAAGCTACTTACAAGCATTGAACAGAAATTCACATGCCTTTCTCTGAAAGAGAAGCAGTCTGTTCCAACACTTCAATTCACTGTGCAAAGTGAATGGAGTGTTGCTTCACTTTCTAAATGCTGTCCTTTCAGAGAAAATCACTTTCCTTTGAAAGTGCCTTAAGCTACTTACAAGCTTTCACAAAAAACTCACATCCGTTTCTCTGAAAGAGATGCAGTCTGTTCCAACACTTCAATTCACTGTGCGAAGTGAATGGAGTGTTGCTTGACTTTCTCAATGCTGTCCTTTCAGAGAAAATCACTTTCCTTTAAAAGATCCTTAAGCTACTTACAAGCTTTCACAAAAAACTCACATGCGTTTCTGTGAAAGAGAAGCAGTCTGTTCCAACACTTCAATTCACTGTGCGAAGTGAATGGAGTGTTGTTTCACTTTCTAAATGCTGTCCTTTCAGAGAAAATGACTTTCCTTTGAAAGTGCCTTAAGCTACTTTCAAGCTTTCACAAAAAACTCACATGCCTTTCTCTGAACGAGAAGCAGTTTGTTCCAACACTTCAATACACTGTGCGATGTGAATGGAGTGTTGCTTCACTTTCTAAATGCTCTCCTTGCAGAGAAAATCACTTTCCTTTGAAAGTGCCTTAAGCTACTTACAAGCATTCAACAGAAATTCACATGCGTTTCTCTGAAAGAGAAGCAGTCTGTTCAAACACTTCAATTCACTGTGCGAAGTGAATGGAGTGTTGCTTCACTTTCTAAATGCTGTCCTTTCAGAAAAAATCACTTTCCATTGAAAGTGCCTTAAGCTACTTACAAGCAGTCAACAGAAATTCACATGCGTTTCTCTGAAAGAGAAGCAGTCTGTTCCAACACTTCAATGCACTGTGCGAAGTGAATGGAGTGTTGCTTCACTTTCTAAATGCTGTCCTGTCAGAGAAAATCACTTTCCTTTGAAAGTGCCTTAAGCTACTTACAAGCTTTCACAAAAAACTCACATCCGTTTCTCGGAAAGAGAAGCAGTCTGTTCCAACACTTCAATTCACTGTGCGAAGTGAATGGAGTGTTGCTTCACTTTCTAAATGCTGTCCTTTCAGAGAAAATCACTTTCCTTTGAAAGTGCCTTAAGCTACTTACAAGCTTTCACAAAAAACTCACATCCGTTTCTCTGAAAGAGAAGCAGTCCGTTCCAACACTTCAATTCACTGTGCGAAGTGAATGGAGTGTTGCTTCACTTTCTAAATGCTGTCCTTTCAGAGAAAATCACTTTCTTTGAAAGTGCCTTAAGCCACTTACAAGCATTGAACAGAAATTCACATGGGTTTCTCTGAAAGAGAAGCAGTCTGTTCCAACACTTCAATTCACTGTGCGAAGTGAATGGAGTGTTGCTTCACTTTCTAAATGCTGTCCTTTTAGAGAAAATCACTTTCCTTTGAAAGTGCCTTAAGCTACTTACAAGCAGTCAACAGAAATTCACATGCGTTTCTCTGAAAGAGAAGCAGTCTGTTCCAACACTTCAATGCACTGTGCGAAGTGAATGGAGTGTTGCTTCACTTTCTAAATGCTGTCCTTTCAGAGAAAATGACTTTCCATTGAAAGTGCCTTAAGCTACTTTCAAGCTTTCACAAAAAACTCACATGCCTTTCTCTGAACGAGAAGCAGTTTGTTCCAACACTTCAATACACTGTGCGATGTGAATGGAGTGTTGCTTCACTTTCTAAATGCTCTCCTTGCAGAGAAAATCACTTTCCTTTGAAAGTGCCTTAAGCTACTTACAAGCATTCAACAGAAATTCACATGCGTTTCTCTGAAAGAGAAGCAGTCTGTTCAAACACTTCAATTCACTGTGCGAAGTGAATGGAGTGTTGCTTCACTTTCTAAATGCTGTCCTTTCAGAAAAAATCACTTTCCATTGAAAGTGCCTTAAGCTACTTACAAGCAGTCAACAGAAATTCACATGCGTTTCTCTGAAAGAGAAGCAGTCTGTTCCAACACTTCAATTCACTGTGCGAAGTGAATGGAGTGTTGCTTGACTTTCTCAATGGTGTCCTTTCAGAGAAAATCACTTTCCTTTGAAAGTGCCTTAAGCTACTTACAAGCATTCAACAGAAATTCACATGCGTTTCTCTGAAAGAGAAGCAGTCTGTTTCAACACTTCAATTCACTGTGCGAAGTGAATGGAGTGTTGCTTCACTTTCTAAATGCTGTCCTTTCAGAGAAAATCACTTTCCTTTGAAAGTGCTTTAAGCTACTTACAAGCTTTCACAAAAAACTCACATCCGTTTCTCTGAAAGAGAAGCAGTCTGTTCCAACACTTCAATTCACTGTGCGAAGTGAATGGAGTGTTGCTTGACTTTCTCAATGGTGTCCTTTCAGAGAAAATCACTTTCCTTTGAAAGTGCCTTAAGCTACTTACAAGCATTCAACAGAAATTCACATGCGTTTCTCTGAAAGAGAAGCAGTATGTTCCAACACTTCAATTCACTGTGCGAAGTGAATGGAGTGTTGCTTCACTTTCTAAATGCTGTCCTTTCAGAGAAAATCACTTTCCTTTGAAAGTGCCTTAAGCTAATTACAAGCTTTCACAAAAAACTCACATCCGTTTCTCTGAAAGAGAAGCCGTCCTTTCCAACACTTCAATTCACTGTGCGAAGTGAATGGAGTGTTGCTTCACTTTCTAAATGCTGTCCTTTCAGAGAAAATCACTTTCCTTTGAAAGTGCCTTAAGCTACTTACAAGCTTTCACAAAAAACTCACATCCGTTTCTCTGAAAGAGAAGCAGTCTGTTCCAACACTTCAATTCACTGTGCGAAGTGAATGGAGTGTTGCTTCACTTTCTAAATGCTGTCCTTTCAGAGAAAATCACTTTCCTTTGAAAGTGCCTTAAGCTACTTACAAGCTTTCACAAAAAACTCACATCCGTTTCTCTGAAAGAGATGCAGTCTGTTCCAACACTTCAATTCACTGTGCGAAGTGAATGGAGTGTTGCTTGACTTTCTCAATGCTGTCCTTTCAGAGAAAATCACTTTCCTTTAAAAGATCCTTAAGCTACTTACAAGCTTTCACAAAAAACTCACATGCGTTTCTGTGAAAGAGAAGCAGTCTGTTCCAACACTTCAATTCACTGTGCGAAGTGAATGGAGTGTTGCTTCACTTTCTAAATGCTGTCCTTTCAGAGAAAATGACTTTCCTTTGAAAGTGCCTTAAGCTACTTTCAAGCTTTCACAAAAAACTCACATGCCTTTCTCTGAACGAGAAGCAGTTTGTTCCAACACTTCAATACACTGTGCGATGTGAATGGAGTGTTGCTTCACTTTCTAAATGCTCTCCTTGCAGAGAAAATCACTTTCCTTTGAAAGTGCCTTAAGCTACTTACAAGCATTCAACAGAAATTCACATGCGTTTCTCTGAAAGAGAAGCAGTCTGTTCAAACACTTCAATTCACTGTGCGAAGTGAATGGAGTGTTGCTTCACTTTCTAAATGCTGTCCTTTCAGAAAAAATCACTTTCCATTGAAAGTGCCTTAAGCTACTTACAAGCAGTCAACAGAAATTCACATGCGTTTCTCTGAAAGAGAAGCAGTCTGTTCCAACACTTCAATGCACTGTGCGAAGTGAATGGAGTGTTGCTTCACTTTCTAAATGCTGTCCTGTCAGAGAAAATCACTTTCCTTTGAAAGTGCCTTAAGCTACTTACAAGCTTTCACAAAAAACTCACATCCGTTTCTCGGAAAGAGAAGCAGTCTGTTCCAACACTTCAATTCACTGTGCGAAGTGAATGGAGTGTTTCTTCACTTTCTAAATGCTGTCCTTTCAGAGAAAATCACTTTCTTTGAAAGTGCCTTAAGCCACTTACAAGCATTGAACAGAAATTCACATGGGTTTCTCTGAAAGAGAAGCAGTCTGTTCCAACACTTCAATTCACTGTGCGAAGTGAATGGAGTGTTGCTTCACTTTCTAAATGCTGTCCTTTTAGAGAAAATCACTTTCCTTTGAAAGTGCCTTAAGCTACTTACAAGCAGTCAACAGAAATTCACATGCGTTTCTCTGAAAGAGAAGCAGTCTGTTCCAACACTTCAATGCACTGTGCGAAGTGAATGGAGTGTTGCTTCACTTTCTAAATGCTGTCCTTTCAGAGAAAATGACTTTCCATTGAAAGTGCCTTAAGCTACTTTCAAGCTTTCACAAAAAACTCACATGCCTTTCTCTGAACGAGAAGCAGTTTGTTCCAACACTTCAATACACTGTGCGATGTGAATGGAGTGTTGCTTCACTTTCTAAATGCTCTCCTTGCAGAGAAAATCACTTTCCTTTGAAAGTGCCTTAAGCTACTTACAAGCATTCAACAGAAATTCACATGCGTTTCTCTGAAAGAGAAGCAGTCTGTTCAAACACTTCAATTCACTGTGCGAAGTGAATGGAGTGTTGCTTCACTTTCTAAATGCTGTCCTTTCAGAAAAAATCACTTTCCATTGAAAGTGCCTTAAGCTACTTACAAGCAGTCAACAGAAATTCACATGCGTTTCTCTGAAAGAGAAGCAGTCTGTTCCAACACTTCAATTCACTGTGCGAAGTGAATGGAGTGTTGCTTGACTTTCTCAATGGTGTCCTTTCAGAGAAAATCACTTTCCTTTGAAAGTGCCTTAAGCTACTTACAAGCATTCAACAGAAATTCACATGCGTTTCTCTGAAAGAGAAGCAGTCTGTTTCAACACTTCAATTCACTGTGCGAAGTGAATGGAGTGTTGCTTCACTTTCTAAATGCTGTCCTTTCAGAGAAAATCACTTTCCTTTGAAAGTGCCTTAAGCTACTTACAAGCTTTCACAAAAAACTCACATCCGTTTCTCAGAAAGAGAAGCAGTCTGTTCCAACACTTCAATTCACTGTGCGAAGTGAATGGAGTGTTGCTTGACTTTCTCAATGGTGTCCTTTCAGAGAAAATCACTTTCCTTTGAAAGTGCCTTAAGCTACTTACAAGCATTCAACAGAAATTCACATGCGTTTCTCTGAAAGAGAAGCAGTATGTTCCAACACTTCAATTCACTGTGCGAAGTGAATGGAGTGTTGCTTCACTTTCTAAATGCTGTCCTTTCAGAGAAAATCACTTTCCTTTGAAAGTGCCTTAAGCTAATTACAAGCTTTCACAAAAAACTCACATCCGTTTCTCTGAAAGAGAAGCCGTCCTTTCCAACACTTCAATTCACTGTGCGAAGTGAATGGAGTGTTGCTTCACTTTCTAAATGCTGTCCTTTCAGAGAAAATCACTTTCCTTTGAAAGTGCCTTAAGCTACTTACAAGCTTTCACAAAAAACTCACATCCGTTTCTCTGAAAGAGAAGCAGTCTGTTCCAACACTTCAATTCACTGTGCGAAGTGAATGGAGTGTTGCTTCACTTTCTAAATGCTGTCCTTTCAGAGAAAATCACTTTCCTTTGAAAGTGCCTTAAGCTACTTACAAGCTTTCACAAAAAACTCACATGCGTTTCTCTGAAAGAGAAGCAGTCTGTTCCAACACTTCAATTCACTGTGCGAAGTGAATGGAGTGTTGCTTCACTTTCTAAATGCTGTCCTTTCAGAGAAAATGACTTTCCTTTGAAAGTGCCTTAAGCTACTTACAAGCATTGAACAGAAATTCACATGCCTTTCTCTGAAAGAGAAGCAGTCTGTTCCAACACTTCAATGCACTGTGCGAAGTGAATGGAGTGTTGCTTCACTTTCTAAATGCTGTCCTTTCAGAGAAAATGACTTTCCATTGAAAGTGCCTTAAGCTACTTTCAAGCTTTCACAAAAAACTCACATGCCTTTCTCTGAACGAGAAGCAGTTTGTTCCAACACTTCAATACACTGTGCGATGTGAATGGAGTGTTGCTTCACTTTCTAAATGCTCTCCTTGCAGAGAAAATCACTTTCCTTTGAATGTGCCTTAAGCTACTTACAAGCATTCAACAGAAATTCACATGCGTTTCTCTGAAAGAGAAGCAGTCTGTTCAAACACTTCAATTCACTGTGCGAAGTGAATGGAGTGTTGCTTCACTTTCTAAATGCTGTCCTTTCAGAAAAAATCACTTTCCATTGAAAGTGCCTTAAGCTACTTACAAGCAGTCAACAGAAATTCACATGCGTTTCTCTGAAAGAGAAGCAGTCTGTTCCAACACTTCAATTCACTGTGCGAAGTGAATGGAGTGTTGCTTGACTTTCTCAATGGTGTCCTTTCAGAGAAAATCACTTTCCTTTGAAAGTGCCTTAAGCTACTTACAAGCATTCAACAGAAATTCACATGCGTTTCTCTGAAAGAGAAGCAGTCTGTTTCAACACTTCAATTCACTGTGCGAAGTGAATGGAGTGTTGCTTCACTTTCTAAATGCTGTCCTTTCAGAGAAAATCACTTTCCTTTGAAAGTGCCTTAAGCTACTTACAAGCTTTCACAAAAAACTCACATCCGTTTCTCAGAAAGAGAAGCAGTCTGTTCCAACACTTCAATTCACTGTGCGAAGTGAATGGAGTGTTGCTTGACTTTCTCAATGGTGTCCTTTCAGAGAAAATCACTTTCCTTTGAAAGTGCCTTAAGCTACTTACAAGCATTCAACAGAAATTCACATGCGTTTCTCTGAAAGAGACGCAGTCTGTTCCAACACTTCAATTCACTGTGCGAAGTGAATGGAGTGTTGCTTCACTTTCTAAATGCTGTCCTTTCAGAGAAAATCACTTTCCTTTGAAAGTGCCTTAAGCTACTTACAAGCTTTCACAAAAAACTCACTTCCGTTTCTCTGAAAGAGAAGCCGTCCTTTCCAACACTTCAATTCACTGTCCGAAGTGAATGGAGTGTTGCTTCACTTTCTAAATGCTGTCCTTTCAGAGAAAATCACTTTCCTTTGAAAGTGCCTTAAGCTACTTACAAGCTTTCACAAAAAACTCACATCCGTTTCTCTGAAAGAGAAGCAGTCTGTTCCAACACTTCAATTCACTGTGCGAAGTGAATGGAGTGTTGCTTCACTTTCTAAATGCTGTCCTTTCAGAGAAAATGACTTTCCTTTGAAAGTGCCTTAAGCTACTTACAAGCATTGAACAGAAATTCACATGCCTTTCTCTGAAAGAGAAGCAGTCTGTTCCAACACTTCAATTCACTGTGCAAAGTGAATGGAGTGTTGCTTCACTTTCTAAATGCTGTCCTTTCAGAGAAAATCACTTTCCTTTGAAAGTGCCTTAAGCTACTTACAAGCTTTCACAAAAAACTCACATCCGTTTCTCTGAAAGAGATGCAGTCTGTTCCAACACTTCAATTCACTGTGCGAAGTGAATGGAGTGTTGCTTGACTTTCTCAATGCTGTCCTTTCAGAGAAAATCACTTTCCTTTAAAAGATCCTTAAGCTACTTACAAGCTTTCACAAAAAACTCACATGCGTTTCTGTGAAAGAGAAGCAGTCTGTTCCAACACTTCAATTCACTGTGCGAAGTGAATGGAGTGTTGCTTCACTTTCTAAATGCTGTCCTTTCAGAGAAAATGACTTTCCTTTGAAAGTGCCTTAAGCTACTTTCAAGCTTTCACAAAAAACTCACATGCCTTTCTCTGAACGAGAAGCAGTTTGTTCCAACACTTCAATACACTGTGCGATGTGAATGGAGTGTTGCTTCACTTTCTAAATGCTCTCCTTGCAGAGAAAATCACTTTCCTTTGAAAGTGCCTTAAGCTACTTACAAGCATTCAACAGAAATTCACATGCGTTTCTCTGAAAGAGAAGCAGTCTGTTCAAACACTTCAATTCACTGTGCGAAGTGAATGGAGTGTTGCTTCACTTTCTAAATGCTGTCCTTTCAGAAAAAATCACTTTCCATTGAAAGTGCCTTAAGCTACTTACAAGCAGTCAACAGAAATTCACATGCGTTTCTCTGAAAGAGAAGCAGTCTGTTCCAACACTTCAATGCACTGTGCGAAGTGAATGGAGTGTTGCTTCACTTTCTAAATGCTGTCCTGTCAGAGAAAATCACTTTCCTTTGAAAGTGCCTTAAGCTACTTACAAGCTTTCACAAAAAACTCACATCCGTTTCTCTGAAAGAGAAGCAGTCCGTTCCAACACTTCAATTCACTGTGCGAAGTGAATGGAGTGTTGCTTCACTTTCTAAATGCTGTCCTTTCAGAGAAAATCACTTTCTTTGAAAGTGCCTTAAGCCACTTACAAGCATTGAACAGAAATTCACATGGGTTTCTCTGAAAGAGAAGCAGTCTGTTCCAACACTTCAATTCACTGTGCGAAGTGAATGGAGTGTTGCTTCACTTTCTAAATGCTGTCCTTTTAGAGAAAATCACTTTCCTTTGAAAGTGCCTTAAGCTACTTACAAGCAGTCAACAGAAATTCACATGCGTTTCTCTGAAAGAGAAGCAGTCTGTTCCAACACTTCAATGCACTGTGCGAAGTGAATGGAGTGTTGCTTCACTTTCTAAATGCTGTCCTTTCAGAGAAAATGACTTTCCATTGAAAGTGCCTTAAGCTACTTTCAAGCTTTCACAAAAAACTCACATGCCTTTCTCTGAACGAGAAGCAGTTTGTTCCAACACTTCAATACACTGTGCGATGTGAATGGAGTGTTGCTTCACTTTCTAAATGCTCTCCTTGCAGAGAAAATCACTTTCCTTTGAAAGTGCCTTAAGCTACTTACAAGCATTCAACAGAAATTCACATGCGTTTCTCTGAAAGAGAAGCAGTCTGTTCAAACACTTCAATTCACTGTGCGAAGTGAATGGAGTGTTGCTTCACTTTCTAAATGCTGTCCTTTCAGAAAAAATCACTTTCCATTGAAAGTGCCTTAAGCTACTTACAAGCAGTCAACAGAAATTCACATGCGTTTCTCTGAAAGAGAAGCAGTCTGTTCCAACACTTCAATTCACTGTGCGAAGTGAATGGAGTGTTGCTTGACTTTCTCAATGGTGTCCTTTCAGAGAAAATCACTTTCCTTTGAAAGTGCCTTAAGCTACTTACAAGCATTCAACAGAAATTCACATGCGTTTCTCTGAAAGAGAAGCAGTCTGTTTCAACACTTCAATTCACTGTGCGAAGTGAATGGAGTGTTGCTTCACTTTCTAAATGCTGTCCTTTCAGAGAAAATCACTTTCCTTTGAAAGTGCTTTAAGCTACTTACAAGCTTTCACAAAAAACTCACATCCGTTTCTCTGAAAGAGAAGCAGTCTGTTCCAACACTTCAATTCACTGTGCGAAGTGAATGGAGTGTTGCTTGACTTTCTCAATGGTGTCCTTTCAGAGAAAATCACTTTCCTTTGAAAGTGCCTTAAGCTACTTACAAGCATTCAACAGAAATTCACATGCGTTTCTCTGAAAGAGAAGCAGTATGTTCCAACACTTCAATTCACTGTGCGAAGTGAATGGAGTGTTGCTTCACTTTCTAAATGCTGTCCTTTCAGAGAAAATCACTTTCCTTTGAAAGTGCCTTAAGCTAATTACAAGCTTTCACAAAAAACTCACATCCGTTTCTCTGAAAGAGAAGCCGTCCTTTCCAACACTTCAATTCACTGTGCGAAGTGAATGGAGTGTTGCTTCACTTTCTAAATGCTGTCCTTTCAGAGAAAATCACTTTCCTTTGAAAGTGCCTTAAGCTACTTACAAGCTTTCACAAAAAACTCACATCCGTTTCTCTGAAAGAGAAGCAGTCTGTTCCAACACTTCAATTCACTGTGCGAAGTGAATGGAGTGTTGCTTCACTTTCTAAATGCTGTCCTTTCAGAGAAAATCACTTTCCTTTGAAAGTGCCTTAAGCTACTTACAAGCTTTCACAAAAAACTCACATGCGTTTCTCTGAAAGAGAAGCAGTCTGTTCCAACACTTCAATTCACTGTGCGAAGTGAATGGAGTGTTGCTTCACTTTCTAAATGCTGTCCTTTCAGAGAAAATGACTTTCCTTTGAAAGTGCCTTAAGCTACTTACAAGCATTGAACAGAAATTCACATGCCTTTCTCTGAAAGAGAAGCAGTCTGTTCCAACACTTCAATTCACTGTGCAAAGTGAATGGAGTGTTGCTTCACTTTCTAAATGCTGTCCTTTCAGAGAAAATCACTTTCCTTTGAAAGTGCCTTAAGCTACTTACAAGCTTTCACAAAAAACTCACATCCGTTTCTCTGAAAGAGATGCAGTCTGTTCCAACACTTCAATTCACTGTGCGAAGTGAATGGAGTGTTGCTTGACTTTCTCAATGCTGTCCTTTCAGAGAAAATCACTTTCCTTTAAAAGATCCTTAAGCTACTTACAAGCTTTCACAAAAAACTCACATGCGTTTCTGTGAAAGAGAAGCAGTCTGTTCCAACACTTCAATTCACTGTGCGAAGTGAATGGAGTGTTGCTTCACTTTCTAAATGCTGTCCTTTCAGAGAAAATGACTTTCCTTTGAAAGTGCCTTAAGCTACTTTCAAGCTTTCACAAAAAACTCACATGCCTTTCTCTGAACGAGAAGCAGTTTGTTCCAACACTTCAATACACTGTGCGATGTGAATGGAGTGTTGCTTCACTTTCTAAATGCTCTCCTTGCAGAGAAAATCACTTTCCTTTGAAAGTGCCTTAAGCTACTTACAAGCATTCAACAGAAATTCACATGCGTTTCTCTGAAAGAGAAGCAGTCTGTTCAAACACTTCAATTCACTGTGCGAAGTGAATGGAGTGTTGCTTCACTTTCTAAATGCTGTCCTTTCAGAAAAAATCACTTTCCATTGAAAGTGCCTTAAGCTACTTACAAGCAGTCAACAGAAATTCACATGCGTTTCTCTGAAAGAGAAGCAGTCTGTTCCAACACTTCAATGCACTGTGCGAAGTGAATGGAGTGTTGCTTCACTTTCTAAATGCTGTCCTGTCAGAGAAAATCACTTTCCTTTGAAAGTGCCTTAAGCTACTTACAAGCTTTCACAAAAAACTCACATCCGTTTCTCTGAAAGAGAAGCAGTCTGTTCCAACACTTCAATTCACTGTGCGAAGTGAATGGAGTGTTGCTTCACTTTCTAAATGCTGTCCTTTCAGAGAAAATCACTTTCCTTTGAAAGTGCCTTAAGCTACTTACAAGCATTCAACAGAAATTCACATGCGTTTCTCTGGAAGAGAAGCAGTCTGTTCCAACACTTCAATTCACTGTGCGAAGTGAATGGAGTGTTGCTTGACTTTCTCAATGGTGTCCTTTCAGAGAAAATCACTTTCCTTTGAAAGTGCCTTAAGCTACTTACAAGCTTTCACAAAAACTCACATCCGTTTCTCTGAAAGAAAAGCAGTCTGTTCCAACACTTCAATTCACTGTGCGAAGTGAATGGAGTGTTGCTTCACTTTCTAAATGCTGTCCTTTCAGAGAAAATCACTTTCCTTTGAAAGTGCCTTAAGCTGCTTACAAGCATTGAACAGAAATTCACATGCGTTTCTCTGAAAGAGAAGCAGTCTGTTCCAACACTTCAATTCACTGTGCGAAGTGAATGGAGTGTTGCTTCACTTTCTAAATGCTGTCCTTTCCGAGAAAATCACTTTCTTTGAAAGTGCCTTAAGCCACTTACAAGCATTGAACAGAAATTCACATGGGTTTCTCTGAAAGAGAAGCAGTCTGTTCCAACACTTCAATTCACTGTGCGAAGTGAATGGAGTGTTGCTTCACTTTCTAAATGCTGTCCTTTTAGAGAAAATCACTTTCCTTTGAAAGTGCCTTAAGCTACTTACAAGCAGTCAACAGAAATTCACATGCGTTTCTCTGAAAGAGAAGCAGTCTGTTCCAACACTTCAATGCACTGTGCGAAGTGAATGGAGTGTTGCTTCACTTTCTAAATGCTGTCCTTTCAGAGAAAATGACTTTCCATTGAAAGTGCCTTAAGCTACTTTCAAGCTTTCACAAAAAACTCACATGCCTTTCTCTGAACGAGAAGCAGTTTGTTCCAACACTTCAATACACTGTGCGATGTGAATGGAGTGTTGCTTCACTTTCTAAATGCTCTCCTTGCAGAGAAAATCACTTTCCTTTGAAAGTGCCTTAAGCTACTTACAAGCAGTCAACAGAAATTCACATGCGTTTCTCTGAAAGAGAAGCAGTCTGTTCAAACACTTCAATTCACTGTGCGAAGTGAATGGAGTGTTGCTTCACTTTCTAAATGCTGTCCTTTCAGAAAAAATCACTTTCCATTGAAAGTGCCTTAAGCTACTTACAAGCAGTCAACAGAAATTCACATGCGTTTCTCTGAAAGAGAAGCAGTCTGTTCCAACACTTCAATGCACTGTGCGAAGTGAATGGAGTGTTGCTTCACTTTCTAAATGCTGTCCTGTCAGAGAAAATCACTTTCCTTTGAAAGTGCCTTAAGCTACTTACAAGCTTTCACAAAAAACTCACATCCGTTTCTCGGAAAGAGAAGCAGTCTGTTCCAACACTTCAATTCACTGTGCGAAGTGAATGGAGTGTTGCTTGACTTTCTCAATGGTGTCCTTTCAGAGAAAATCACTTTCCTTTGAAAGTGCCTTAAGCTACTTACAAGCATTCAACAGAAATTCACATGCGTTTCTCTGAAAGAGAAGCAGTCTGTTCCAACACTTCAATTCACTGTGCGAAGTGAATGGAGTGTTGCTTCACTTTCTAAATGCTGTCCTTTCAGAGAAAATCACTTTCCTTTGAAAGTGCCTTATGCTACTTTCAAGCTTTCACAAAAAACTCACATGCCTTTCTCTGAACGAGAAGCAGTTTGTTCCAACACTTCAATACACTGTGCGATGTGAATGGAGTGTTGCTTCACTTTCTAAATGCTGTCCTTTCAGAGAAAATCACTTTCCTTTGAAAGTGCCTTAAGCTACTTACAAGCATTCAACAGAAATTCACATGCGTTTCTCTGAAAGAGAAGCAGTCTGTTCCAACATTTCAATTCACTGTGCGAAGTGAATGGAGTGTTGCTTCACTTTCTAAATGCTGTCCTTTCAGAGAAAATCACTTTCCTTTGAAAGTGCCTTAAGCCACTTACAAGCATTGAACAGAAATTCACATGGGTTTCTCTGAAAGAGAAGCAGTCTGTTCCAACACTTCAATTCACTGTGCGAAGTGAATGGAGTGTTGCTTCACTTTCTAAATGCTGTCCTTTTAGAGAAAATCACTTTCCTTTGAAAGTGCCTTAAGCTACTTACAAGCAGTCAACAGAAATTCACATGCGTTTCTCTGAAAGAGAAGCAGTCTGTTCCAACACTTCAATGCACTGTGCGAAGTGAATGGAGTGTTGCTTCACTTTCTAAATGCTGTCCTTTCAGAGAAAATGACTTTCCTTTGAAAGTGCCTTAAGCTACTTTCAAGCTTTCACAAAAAACTCACATGCCTTTCTCTATACGAGAAGCAGTTTGTTCCAACACTTCAATACACTGTGCGATGTGAATGGAGTGTTGCTTCACTTTCTAAATGCTCTCCTTGCAGAGAAAATCACTTTCCTTTGAAAGTGCCTTAAGCTACTTACAAGCATTCAACAGAAACTCACATGCGTTTCTCTGAAAGAGAAGCAGTCTGTTCAAACACTTCAATTCACTGTGCGAAGTGAATGGAGTGTTGCTTCACTTTCTAAATGCTGTCCTTTCAGAAAAAATCACTTTCCATTGAAAGTGCCTTAAGCTACTTACAAGCAGTCAACAGAAATTCACATGCGTTTCTCTGAAAGAGAAGCAGTCTGTTCCAACACTTCAATGCACTGTGCGAAGTGAATGGAGTGTTGCTTCACTTTCTAAATGCTGTCCTGTCAGAGAAAATCACTTTCCTTTGAAAGTGCCTTAAGCTACTTACAAGCTTTCACAAAAAACTCACATCCGTTTCTCGGAAAGAGAAGCAGTCTGTTCCAACACTTCAATTCACTGTGCGAAGTGAATGCAGTGTTGCTTGACTTTCTCAATGGTGTCCTTTCAGAGAAAATCACTTTCCTTTGAAAGTGCCTTAAGCTACTTACAAGCATTCAACAGAAATTCACATGCGTTTCTCTGAAAGAGAAGCAGTCTGTTCCAACACTTCAATTCACTGTGCGAAGTGAATGGAGTGTTGCTTCACTTTCTAAATGCTGTCCTTTCAGAGAAAATCACTTTCCTTTGAAAGTGCCTTATGCTACTTTCAAGCTTTCACAAAAAACTCACATGCCTTTCTCTGAACGAGAAGCAGTTTGTTCCAACACTTCAATACACTGTGCGATGTGAATGGAGTGTTGCTTCACTTTCTAAATGCTGTCCTTTCAGAGAAAATCACTTTCCTTTGAAAGTGCCTTAAGCTACTTACAAGCATTCAACAGAAATTCACATGCGTTTCTCTGAAAGAGAAGCAGTCTGTTCCAACATTTCAATTCACTGTGCGAAGTGAATGGAGTGTTGCTTCACTTTCTAAATGCTGTCCTTTCAGAGAAAATCACTTTCCTTTGAAAGTGCCTTAAGCCACTTACAAGCATTGAACAGAAATTCACATGGGTTTCTCTGAAAGAGAAGCAGTCTGTTCCAACACTTCAATTCACTGTGCGAAGTGAATGGAGTGTTGCTTCACTTTCTAAATGCTGTCCTTTCAGAGAAAATCACTTTCCTTTGAAAGTGCCTTAAGCTACTTACAAGCATTCAACAGAAATTCACATGCGTTTCTCTGAAAGAGAAGCAGTCTGTTCCAACACTTCAATTCACTGTGCGAAGTGAATGGAGTGTTGCTTCACTTTCTAAATGCTGTCCTTTCAGAGAAAATCACTTTCCTTTGAAAGTGCCTTAAGCTACTTACAAGCATTTAACAGACATTCACATGCGTTTCTCTGAAAGAGAAGCAGTCTGTTCCAACACTTCAATTCACTGTGCGAAGTGAATGGAGTGTTGCTTCACTTTCTAAATGCTGTCCTTTCAGAGAAAATCACTTTCCTTTGAAAGTGCCTTAAGCTACTAACAAGCATTTAACAGACATTAACATGCATTTCTCTGAAAGAGAAGCAGTCTGTTCCAACACTTCAATTTACTGTGTGAAGTGAGGGGAGTGTTGCTTCACTTTCTAAATGCTGTCCTTTCAGAGAAAATCACTTTCCTTTGAAAGTGCCTTAAGCTACTTACAAGCACTGAACAGAAATTCACAAGCGTTTCTCTGAAAGAGAAGCAGTCTGTTCCAACACTTCAATTCACTGTGCGAAGTGAATGGGGTGTTGCTTCACTTTCTAAATGCTGTCCTTTCAGAGAAAATCACTTTCCTTTGAAAGTGCCTTAAGCTACTTTCAAGCTTTCACAAAAAACTTACATGCCTTTCTCTGAACGAGAAGCAGTTTGTTCCAACACTTCAATACACTGTGCGATGTGAATGGAGTGTTGCTTCACTTTCTAAATGCTGTCCTTTCAGAGAAAATCACTTTCCTTTGAAAGTGCCTTAAGCTACTTACAAGCATTCAACAGAAATTCACATGCATTTCTCTGAAAGAGAAGCAGTCTGTTCCAACACTTCAATTCACTGTGCGAAGTGAATGGAGTGTTGCTTCACTTTCTAAATGCTGTCCTTTCAGAAAAAATCACTTTCCATTGAAAGTGCCTTAAGCTACTTACAAGCAGTCAACAGAAATTCACATGCGTTTCTCTGAAAGAGAAGCAGTCTGTTCCAACACTTCAATGCACTGTGCGAAGTGAATGGAGTGTTGCTTCACTTTCTAAATGCTGTCCTGTCAGAGAAAATCACTTTCCTTTGAAAGTGCCTTAAGCTACTTACAAGCTTTCACAAAAAACTCACATCCGTTTCTCTGAAAGAGAAGCAGTCTGTTCCAACACTTCAATTCACTGTGCGAAGTGAATGGAGTGTTGCTTCACTTTCTAAATGCTGTCCTTTCAGAGAAAATCACTTTCCTTTGAAAGTGCCTTAAGCTACTTACAAGCATTCAACAGAAATTCACATGCGTTTCTCTGGAAGAGAAGCAGTCTGTTCCAACACTTCAATTCACTGTGCGAAGTGAATGGAGTCTTGCTTGACTTTCTCAATGGTGTCCTTTCAGAGAAAATCACTTTCCTTTGAAAGTGCCTTAAGCTACTTACAAGCTTTCACAAAAACTCACATCCGTTTCTCTGAAAGAAAAGCAGTCTGTTCCAACACTTCAATTCACTGTGCGAAGTGAATGGAGTGTTGCTTCACTTTCTAAATGCTGTCCTTTCAGAGAAAATCACTTTCCTTTGAAAGTGCCTTAAGCTGCTTACAAGCATTGAACAGAAATTCACATGCGTTTCTCTGAAAGAGAAGCAGTCTGTTCCAACACTTCAATTCACTGTGCGAAGTGAATGGAGTGTTGCTTCACTTTCTAAATGCTGTCCTTTCCGAGAAAATCACTTTCTTTGAAAGTGCCTTAAGCCACTTACAAGCATTGAACAGAAATTCACATGGGTTTCTCTGAAAGAGAAGCAGTCTGTTCCAACACTTCAATTCACTGTGCGAAGTGAATGGAGTGTTGCTTCACTTTCTAAATGCTGTCCTTTTAGAGAAAATCACTTTCCTTTGAAAGTGCCTTAAGCTACTTACAAGCAGTCAACAGAAATTCACATGCGTTTCTCTGAAAGAGAAGCAGTCTGTTCCAACACTTCAATGCACTGTGCGAAGTGAATGGAGTGTTGCTTCACTTTCTAAATGCTGTCCTTTCAGAGAAAATGACTTTCCTTTGAAAGTGCCTTAAGCTACTTTCAAGCTTTCACAAAAAACTCACATGCCTTTCTCTATACGAGAAGCAGTTTGTTCCAACACTTCAATACACTGTGCGATGTGAATGGAGTGTTGCTTCACTTTCTAAATGCTCTCCTTGCAGAGAAAATCACTTTCCTTTGAAAGTGCCTTAAGCTACTTACAAGCATTCAACAGAAACTCACATGCGTTTCTCTGAAAGAGAAGCAGTCTGTTCAAACACTTCAATTCACTGTGCGAAGTGAATGGAGTGTTGCTTCACTTTCTAAATGCTGTCCTTTCAGAAAAAATCACTTTCCATTGAAAGTGCCTTAAGCTACTTACAAGCAGTCAACAGAAATTCACATGCGTTTCTCTGAAAGAGAAGCAGTCTGTTCCAACACTTCAATGCACTGTGCGAAGTGAATGGAGTGTTGCTTCACTTTCTAAATGCTGTCCTGTCAGAGAAAATCACTTTCCTTTGAAAGTGCCTTAAGCTACTTACAAGCTTTCACAAAAAACTCACATCCGTTTCTCGGAAAGAGAAGCAGTCTGTTCCAACACTTCAATTCACTGTGCGAAGTGAATGGAGTGTTGCTTGACTTTCTCAATGGTGTCCTTTCAGAGAAAATCACTTTCCTTTGAAAGTGCCTTAAGCTACTTACAAGCATTCAACAGAAATTCACATGCGTTTCTCTGAAAGAGAAGCAGTCTGTTCCAACACTTCAATTCACTGTGCGAAGTGAATGGAGTGTTGCTTCACTTTCTAAATGCTGTCCTTTCAGAGAAAATCACTTTCCTTTGAAAGTGCCTTATGCTACTTTCAAGCTTTCACAAAAAACTCACATGCCTTTCTCTGAACGAGAAGCAGTTTGTTCCAACACTTCAATACACTGTGCGATGTGAATGGAGTGTTGCTTCACTTTCTAAATGCTGTCCTTTCAGAGAAAATCACTTTCCTTTGAAAGTGCCTTAAGCTACTTACAAGCATTCAACAGAAATTCACATGCGTTTCTCTGAAAGAGAAGCAGTCTGTTCCAACATTTCAATTCACTGTGCGAAGTGAATGGAGTGTTGCTTCACTTTCTAAATGCTGTCCTTTCAGAGAAAATCACTTTCCTTTGAAAGTGCCTTAAGCCACTTACAAGCATTGAACAGAAATTCACATGGGTTTCTCTGAAAGAGAAGCAGTCTGTTCCAACACTTCAATTCACTGTGCGAAGTGAATGGAGTGTTGCTTCACTTTCTAAATGCTGTCCTTTCAGAGAAAATCACTTTCCTTTGAAAGTGCCTTAAGCTACTTACAAGCATTCAACAGAAATTCACATGCGTTTCTCTGAAAGAGAAGCAGTCTGTTCCAACACTTCAATTCACTGTGCGAAGTGAATGGAGTGTTGCTTCACTTTCTAAATGCTGTCCTTTCAGAGAAAATCACTTTCCTTTGAAAGTGCCTTAAGCTACTTACAAGCATTTAACAGACATTCACATGCGTTTCTCTGAAAGAGAAGCAGTCTGTTCCAACACTTCAATTCACTGTGCGAAGTGAATGGAGTGTTGCTTCACTTTCTAAATGCTGTCCTTTCAGAGAAAATCACTTTCCTTTGAAAGTGCCTTAAGCTACTAACAAGCATTTAACAGACATTAACATGCATTTCTCTGAAAGAGAAGCAGTCTGTTCCAACACTTCAATTTACTGTGTGAAGTGAGGGGAGTGTTGCTTCACTTTCTAAATGCTGTCCTTTCAGAGAAAATCACTTTCCTTTGAAAGTGCCTTAAGCTACTTACAAGCACTGAACAGAAATTCACAAGCGTTTCTCTGAAAGAGAAGCAGTCTGTTCCAACACTTCAATTCACTGTGCGAAGTGAATGGGGTGTTGCTTCACTTTCTAAATGCTGTCCTTTCAGAGAAAATCACTTTCCTTTGAAAGTGCCTTAAGCTACTTTCAAGCTTTCACAAAAAACTTACATGCCTTTCTCTGAACGAGAAGCAGTTTGTTCCAACACTTCAATACACTGTGCGATGTGAATGGAGTGTTGCTTCACTTTCTAAATGCTGTCCTTTCAGAGAAAATCACTTTCCTTTGAAAGTGCCTTAAGCTACTTACAAGCATTCAACAGAAATTCACATGCATTTCTCTGAAAGAGAAGCAGTCTGTTCCAACACTTCAATTCACTGTACGAAGTGAATGGAGTATTGCTTCACTTTCTAAATGCTGTCCTTTCAGAGAAAATCACTTTCTTTTGAAAGTGCCTTAAGCCACTTACAAGCATTGAACAGAAATTCACATGGGTTTCTCTGAAAGAGAAGCAGTCTGTTCCAACACTTCAATTCACTGTGCGAAGTGAATGGAGTGTTGCTTCACTTTCTAAATGCTGTCCTTTCAGAGAAAATCACTTTCCTTTGAAAGTGCCTTTAGCTACTTACAAGCAGTCAACAGACATTCACATGCGTTTCTCTGAAAGAGAAGCAGTCTGTTCCAACACTTCAATTCACTGTGCGAAGTGAATGGAGTGTTCCTTCACTTTCTAAATGCTGTCCTTTCAGAGAAAATCACTTTCCTTTGAAAGTGCCTTAAGCTACTTACAAGCATTCAACAGAAATTCACATGCGTTTCTCTGAAAGAGAAGCAGTCTGTTCCAACACTTCAATTCACTGTGCGAAGTGAATGGAGTGTTGCTTCACTTTCTAAATGTTGTCCTTTCAGAGAAAATCACTTTCCTTTGAAAGTGCCTAAAGCTACTTGCAAGCATTTAACAGACATTCTCATGCGTTTCTCTGAAAGAGAAGCAGTCTGTTCCAACACTTCAATTCACTGTGCGAAGTGAATGGAGTGTTGCTTCACTTTCTAAATGCTGTCCTTTCAGAGAAAATCACTTTCCTTTGAAAGTGCCTTAAGCTACTTACAAGCTTTCACAAAAAACTCACATCCGTTTCTCTGAAAGAGAAGCAGTCTGTTCCAACACTTCAATTCACTGTGCGAAGTGAATGGAGTGTTGCTTCACTTTCTAAATGCTGTCCTGTCAGAGAAAATCACTTTCCTTTGAAAGTGCCTTAAGCTACTTACAAGCTTTCACAAAAAACTCACATCCGTTTCTCTGAAAGAGAAGCAGTCTGTTCCAACACTTCAATTCACTTTGCGAAGTGAATGGAGTGTTGCTTCACTTTCTTAATGCTGTCCTTTCAGAGAAAATCACTTTCCTTTGAAAGTGCCTTAAGCTACTTACAAGCATTGAACAGAAATTCACATCCGTTTTTCTGAAAGAGAAGCAGTCTGTTCCAACACTTCAATTCACTGTGCGAAGTGAATGGAGTGTTGCTTCACTTTCTAAATGCTGTCCTTTCAGAGAAAATCACTTTCCTTTGAAAGTGCCTTAAGCTACTTACAAGTATTGAACAGAAATTCACATGTGTTTCTCTTAAAGAGAAGCAGTCTGTTCCAACACTTCAATTCACTGTGCGAAGTGAATGGAGTGTTGCTTCACTTTCTAAATGCTGTCCTTTCAGAGAAAATCACTTTCTTTTGAAAGTGCCTTAAGCTACTTACCAGCTTTCACAAAAAACTCACATCCGTTTCTCTGAAAGAGAAGCAGTCTGTTCCAACACTTCAATTCACTGTGCGGAGTGAATGGAGTGTTTCTTCACTTTCTAAATGCTGTCCTTTCAGAGAAAATCACTTTCCTTTGAAAGTGCCTTAAGCTACTTACAAGCATTCAACAGAAATTCACATGCGTTTCTCTGAAAGAGAAGCAGTCTGTTCCAACACTTCAATTCACTGTGCGAAGTGAATGGAGTGTTGCTTCACTTTCTAAATGCTGTCCTTTCAGAGAATATCACTTTCCTTTGAAGGTGCCTTAAGCTACTTACAAGCATTGAACAGAAATTCACATGCATTTCTCTGTAAGAGAAACAGTCTGTTCCAACACTTCACTTCACTGAGCGAAGTGAATGGAGTGTTGCTTGACTTTCTCAATGCTGTCCTTTCAGAGAAAATCACTTTCCTTTGAAAGTGCCTTAAGCTACTTACAAGCATTGAACAGAAATTCACATGCGTTTCTCTGAAAGAGAAGCAGTCTGTTCCAACACTTCAATTCACTGTGCGAAGTGAATGGAGTGTTGCTTCACTTTCTAAATGCTGTCCTTTCAGAGAAAATCACTTTCCTTTGAAAGTGCCTTAAGCTACTTACAAGCATTCAACAGAAATTCACATGCGTTTCTCTGTAAGAGAAGCAGTCTGTCCAACACTTCAATTCACTGTGCGAAGTGAATGGAGTGTTTCTTGACTTTCTCAATGGTGTCCTTTCAGAGAAAATCACTTTCCTTTGAAAGTGCCTTAAGCTACTTACAAGCATTCAACAGAAATTCACATGCGTTTCTCTGAAAGAGAAGCAGTCAGTTCCAACACTTCAATTCACTGTGCGAAGTGAATGGAGTGTTGCTTCACTTTCTAAATGCTGTCCTGTCAGAGCAAATCACTTTCCTTTGAAAGTGCCTTAAGCTACTTACAAGCTTTCACAAAAAACTCACATGCGTTTCTCTGAAAGAGAAGCAGTCTGTTCCAACACTTCAATTCACTGTGCGAAGTGAATGGAGTGTTGCTTCACTTTCTAAATGCTGTCCTGTCAGAGAAAATCACTTTCCTTTGAAAGTGCCTTAAGCTACTTACAAGCTTTCACAAAAAACTCACATCCGTTTCTCTGAAAGAGAAGCAGTCTGTTCCAACACTTCAATTCACTGTGCGAAGTGAATGGAGTGTTGCTTCACTTTCTAAATGCTGTCCTTTCAGAGAATATCACTTTCCTTTGAAGGTGCCTTAAGCTACTTACAAGCATTGAACAGAAATTCACATGCATTTCTCTGTAAGAGAAACAGTCTGTTCCAACACTTCACTTCACTGAGCGAAGTGAATGGAGTGTTGCTTGACTTTCTCAATGCTGTCCTTTCAGAGAAAATCACTTTCCTTTGAAAGTGCCTTAAGCTACTTACAAGCATTGAACAGAAATTCACATGCGTTTCTCTGAAAGAGAAGCAGTCTGTTCCAACACTTCAATTCACTGTGCGAAGTGAATGGAGTGTTGCTTCACTTTCTAAATGCTGTCCTTTCAGAGAAAATCACTTTCCTTTGAAAGTGCCTTAAGCTACTTACAAGCATTCAACAGAAATTCACATGCGTTTCTCTGTAAGAGAAGCAGTCTGTCCAACACTTCAATTCACTGTGCGAAGTGAATGGAGTGTTTCTTGACTTTCTCAATGGTGTCCTTTCAGAGAAAATCACTTTCCTTTGAAAGTGCCTTAAGCTACTTACAAGCATTCAACAGAAATTCACATGCGTTTCTCTGAAAGAGAAGCAGTCAGTTCCAACACTTCAATTCACTGTGCGAAGTGAATGGAGTGTTGCTTCACTTTCTAAATGCTGTCCTGTCAGAGCAAATCACTTTCCTTTGAAAGTGCCTTAAGCTACTTACAAGCTTTCACAAAAAACTCACATGCGTTTCTCTGAAAGAGAAGCAGTCTGTTCCAACACTTCAATTCACTGTGCGAAGTGAATGGAGTGTTGCTTCACTTTCTAAATGCTGTCCTGTCAGAGAAAATCACTTTCCTTTGAAAGTGCCTTAAGCTACTTACAAGCTTTCACAAAAAACTCACATCCGTTTCTCTGAAAGAGAAGCAGTCTGTTCCAACACTTCAATTCACTTTGCGAAGTGAATGGAGTGTTGCTTCACTTTCTTAATGCTGTCCTTTCAGAGAAAATCACTTTCCTTTGAAAGTGCCTTAAGCTACTTACAAGCATTGAACAGAAATTCACATCCGTTTTTCTGAAAGAGAAGCAGTCTGTTCCAACACTTCAATTCACTGTGCGAAGTGAATGGAGTGTTGCTTCACTTTCTAAATGCTGTCCTTTCAGAGAAAATCACTTTCCTTTGAAAGTGCCTTAAGCTACTTACAAGTATTGAACAGAAATTCACATGTGTTTCTCTTAAAGAGAAGCAGTCTGTTCCAACACTTCAATTCACTGTGCGAAGTGAATGGAGTGTTGCTTCACTTTCTAAATGCTGTCCTTTCAGAGAAAATCACTTTCTTTTGAAAGTGCCTTAAGCTACTTACCAGCTTTCACAAAAAACTCACATCCGTTTCTCTGAAAGAGAAGCAGTCTGTTCCAACACTTCAATTCACTGTGCGGAGTGAATGGAGTGTTTCTTCACTTTCTAAATGCTGTCCTTTCAGAGAAAATCACTTTCCTTTGAAAGTGCCTTAAGCTACTTACAAGCATTCAACAGAAATTCACATGCGTTTCTCTGAAAGAGAAGCAGTCTGTTCCAACACTTCAATTCACTGTGCGAAGTGAATGGAGTGTTGCTTCACTTTCTAAATGCTGTCCTTTCAGAGAATATCACTTTCCTTTGAAGGTGCCTTAAGCTACTTACAAGCATTGAACAGAAATTCACATGCATTTCTCTGTAAGAGAAACAGTCTGTTCCAACACTTCACTTCACTGAGCGAAGTGAATGGAGTGTTGCTTGACTTTCTCAATGCTGTCCTTTCAGAGAAAATCACTTTCCTTTGAAAGTGCCTTAAGCTACTTACAAGCATTGAACAGAAATTCACATGCGTTTCTCTGAAAGAGAAGCAGTCTGTTCCAACACTTCAATTCACTGTGCGAAGTGAATGGAGTGTTGCTTCACTTTCTAAATGCTGTCCTTTCAGAGAAAATCACTTTCCTTTGAAAGTGCCTTAAGCTACTTACAAGCATTCAACAGAAATTCACATGCGTTTCTCTGTAAGAGAAGCAGTCTGTCCAACACTTCAATTCACTGTGCGAAGTGAATGGAGTGTTTCTTGACTTTCTCAATGGTGTCCTTTCAGAGAAAATCACTTTCCTTTGAAAGTGCCTTAAGCTACTTACAAGCATTCAACAGAAATTCACATGCGTTTCTCTGAAAGAGAAGCAGTCAGTTCCAACACTTCAATTCACTGTGCGAAGTGAATGGAGTGTTGCTTCACTTTCTAAATGCTGTCCTGTCAGAGCAAATCACTTTCCTTTGAAAGTGCCTTAAGCTACTTACAAGCTTTCACAAAAAACTCACATGCGTTTCTCTGAAAGAGAAGCAGTCTGTTCCAACACTTCAATTCACTGTGCGAAGTGAATGGAGTGTTGCTTCACTTTCTAAATGCTGTCCTGTCAGAGAAAATCACTTTCCTTTGAAAGTGCCTTAAGCTACTTACAAGCTTTCACAAAAAACTCACATCCGTTTCTCTGAAAGAGAAGCAGTCTGTTCCAACACTTCAATTCACTGTGCGAAGTGAATGGAGTGTTGCTTCACTTTCTAAATGCTGTCCTTTCAGAGAAAATCACTTTCCTTTGAAAGTGCCTTAAGCTACTTACAAGCATTTAACAGAAACTCACATCCGTTTCTCTGAAAGAGAAGCAGTCTGTTCCAACACTTCAATTCACTGTGCGCAGTGAATGGAGTGTTGCTTCACTTTCTAAATGCTGTCCTGTCAGAGAAAATCACTTTCCTTTGAAAGTGCCTTAAGCTACTTACAAGCTTTCACAAAAAACTCACATCCGCTTCTCTGAAAGAGAAGCAGTCTGTTCCAACACTTCAATTCACTGTGCAAAGTGAATGGAGTGTTGCTTTACTTTCTCAATGCTGTCCTTTCAAAGAAAATCACTTTCCTTTGAAAGTGCCTTAAGCTACTTACAAGTATTGAACAGAAATTCACATGCGTTTCTCTGAAAGAGAAGCAGTCTCTTCCAACACTTCAATTTACTGTGCGAAGTGAATGGAGTGTTGCTTCACTTTCTAAATGCTGTCCTTTCAGAGAAAATCACTTTCTTTTGAAAGTGCCTTAAGCTACTTACAAGCTTTCACAAAAAACTCACATCTGTTTCTCTGAAAGAGAAGCAGTCTGTTCCAACACTTCAGTTCACTTTGCGAAGTGAATGGAGTGTTTCTTCACTTCATAATGCTGTCCTTTCAGAGAAAAATCACTTTCCTTTGGAAGTGCCTTAAGCTACTTACAAGCATTCAACAGAAATTCACATGCGTTTCTCTGTAAGAGAAGCAGTCTGTCCAACACTTCAATTCACTGTGCGAAGTGAATGGAGTGTTTCTTGACTTTCTCAATGGTGTCCTTTCAGAGAAAATCACTTTCCTTTGAAAGTGCCTTAAGCTACTTACAAGCATTCAACAGAAATTCACATGCGTTTCTCTGAAAGAGAAGCAGTCATTTCCAACACTTCAATTCACTGTGCGAAATGAATGGAGTGTTGCTTCACTTTCTAAATGCTGTCCTGTCAGAGAAAATCACTTTCCTTTGAAAGTGCCTTAAGCTACTTACAAGCTTTCACAAAAAACTCACATCCGTTTCTCTGAAAGAGAAGCAGTCTGTTCCAACACTTCAATTCACTGTGCGAAGTGAATGGAGTGTTGCTTCACTTTCTAAATGCTGTCCTGTCAGAGAAAATCACTTTCCTTTGAAAGTGCCTTAAGCTACTTACAAGCTTTCACAAAAAACTCACATCCGTTTCTCAGAAAGAGAAGCAGTCTGTTCCAACACTTCAATTCACTGTGCGAAGTGAATGGAGTGTTGCTTCACTTTCTAAATGCTGTCCTTTCAGAGAAAATCACTTTCCTTTGAAAGTGCCTTAAGCTGCTTACAAGCATTGAACAGAAATTCACATGCGTTTCTCTGAAAGAGAAGCAGTCTGTTCCAACACTTCAATTCACTGTGCGAAGTGAATGGAGTGTTGCTTCACTTTCTAAATGCTGTCCTTTCAGAGAAAATCACTTTCTTTGAAAGTGCCTTAAGCCACTTACAAGCATTGAACAGAAATTCACATGGGTTTCTCTGAAAGAGAAGCAGTCTGTTCCAACACTTCAATTCACTGTGCGAAGTGAATGGAGTGTTGCTTCACTTTCTAAATGCTGTCCTTTCAGAGAAAATCACTTTCCTTTGAAAGTGCCTTAAGCTACTTACAAGCAGTCAACAGAAATTCACATGCGTTTCTCTGAAAGAGAAGCAGTCTGTTCCAACACTTCAATGCACTGTGCGAAGTGAATGGAGTGTTGCTTCACTTTCTAAATGCTGTCCTTTCAGAGAAAATGACTTTCCATTGAAAGTGCCTTAAGCTACTTTCAAGCTTTCACAAAAAACTCACGTGCCTTTCTCTGAACGAGAAGCAGTTTGTTCCAACACTTTAATACACTGTGCGATGTGAATGGAGTGTTGCTTCACTTTCTAAATGCTCTCCTTGCAGAGAAAATCACTTTCCTTTGAATGTGCCTTAAGCTACTTACAAGCATTCAACAGAAATTCACATGCGTTTCTCTGAAAGAGAAGCAGTCTGTTCAAACACTTCAATTCACTGTGCGAAGTGAATGGAGTGTTGCTTCACTTTCTAAATGCTGTCCTTTCAGAAAAAATCACTTTCCATTGAAAGTGCCTTAAGCTACTTACAAGCAGTCAACAGAAATTCACATGCGTTTCTCTGAAAGAGAAGCAGTCTGTTCCAACACTTCAATTCACTGTGCGAAGTGAATGGAGTGT
Source organism: Myodes glareolus (assembly GCF_982192425.1). Taxonomy (NCBI): domain Eukaryota; kingdom Metazoa; phylum Chordata; class Mammalia; order Rodentia; family Cricetidae; genus Myodes; species Myodes glareolus. The sequence goes on from NC_142052.1 coordinate 18,906,072, forward strand.
TGCTTGACTTTCTCAATGGTGTCCTTTCAGAGAAAATCACTTTCCTTTGAAAGTGCCTTAAGCTACTTACAAGCATTCAACAGAAATTCACATGCGTTTCTCTGAAAGAGAAGCAGTCAGTTTCAACACTTCAATTCACTGTGCGAAGTGAATGGAGTGTTGCTTCACTTTCTAAATGCTGTCCTTTCAGAGAAAATCACTTTCCTTTGAAAGTGCCTTAAGCTACTTACAAGCTTTCACAAAAAACTCACATCCGTTTCTCTGAAAGAGAAGCAGTCTGTTCCAACACTTCAATTCACTGTGCGAAGTGAATGGAGTGTTGCTTGACTTTCTCAATGGTGTCCTTTCAGAGAAAATCACTTTCCTTTGAAAGTGCCTTAAGCTACTTACAAGCATTCAACAGAAATTCACATGCGTTTCTCTGAAAGAGAAGCAGTCTGTTCCAACACTTCAATTCACTGTGCGAAGTGAATGGAGTGTTGCTTCACTTTCTAAATGCTGTCCTTTCAGAGAAAATCACTTTCCTTTGAATGTGCCTTAAGCTACTTACAAGCTTTCACAAAAAACTCACTTCCGTTTCTCTGAAAGAGAAGCCGTCCTTTCCAACACTTCAATTCACTGTGCGAAGTGAATGGAGTGTTGCTTCACTTTCTAAATGCTGTCCTTTCAGAGAAAATCACTTTCCTTTGAAAGTGCCTTAAGCTACTTACAAGCTTTCACAAAAAACTCACATCCGTTTCTCTGAAAGAGAAGCAGTCTGTTCCAACACTTCAATTCACTGTGCGAAGTGAATGGAGTGTTGCTTCACTTTCTAAATGCTGTCCTTTCAGAGAAAATCACTTTCCTTTGAAAGTGCCTTAAGCTACTTACAAGCTTTCACAAAAAACTCACATGCGTTTCTCTGAAAGAGAAGCAGTCTGTTCCAACACTTCAATTCACTGTGCGAAGTGAATGGAGTGTTGCTTCACTTTCTAAATGCTGTCCTTTCAGAGAAAATGACTTTCCTTTGAAAGTGCCTTAAGCTACTTACAAGCATTGAACAGAAATTCACATGCCTTTCTCTGAAAGAGAAGCAGTCTGTTCCAACACTTCAATTCACTGTGCAAAGTGAATGGAGTGTTGCTTCACTTTCTAAATGCTGTCCTTTCAGAGAAAATCACTTTCCTTTGAAAGTGCCTTAAGCTACTTACAAGCTTTCACAAAAAACTCACATCCGTTTCTCTGAAAGAGATGCAGTCTGTTCCAACACTTCAATTCACTGTGCGAAGTGAATGGAGTGTTGCTTGACTTTCTCAATGCTGTCCTTTCAGAGAAAATCACTTTCCTTTAAAAGATCCTTAAGCTACTTACAAGCTTTCACAAAAAACTCACATGCGTTTCTGTGAAAGAGAAGCAGTCTGTTCCAACACTTCAATTCACTGTGCGAAGTGAATGGAGTGTTGCTTCACTTTCTAAATGCTGTCCTTTCAGAGAAAATGACTTTCCTTTGAAAGTGCCTTAAGCTACTTTCAAGCTTTCACAAAAAACTCACATGCCTTTCTCTGAACGAGAAGCAGTTTGTTCCAACACTTCAATACACTGTGCGATGTGAATGGAGTGTTGCTTCACTTTCTAAATGCTCTCCTTGCAGAGAAAATCACTTTCCTTTGAAAGTGCCTTAAGCTACTTACAAGCAGTCAACAGAAATTCACATGCGTTTCTCTGAAAGAGAAGCAGTCTGTTCCAACACTTCAATGCACTGTGCGAAGTGAATGGAGTGTTGCTTCACTTTCTAAATGCTGTCCTGTCAGAGAAAATCACTTTCCTTTGAAAGTGCCTTAAGCTACTTACAAGCTTTCACAAAAAACTCACATCCGTTTCTCGGAAAGAGAAGCAGTCTGTTCCAACACTTCAATTCACTGTGCGAAGTGAATGGAGTGTTGCTTCACTTTCTAAATGCTGTCCTTTCAGAGAAAATCACTTTCCTTTGAAAGTGCCTTAAGCTACTTACAAGCTTTCACAAAAAACTCACATCCGTTTCTCTGAAAGAGAAGCAGTCCGTTCCAACACTTCAATTCACTGTGCGAAGTGAATGGAGTGTTGCTTCACTTTCTAAATGCTGTCCTTTCAGAGAAAATCACTTTCTTTGAAAGTGCCTTAAGCCACTTACAAGCATTGAACAGAAATTCACATGGGTTTCTCTGAAAGAGAAGCAGTCTGTTCCAACACTTCAATTCACTGTGCGAAGTGAATGGAGTGTTGCTTCACTTTCTAAATGCTGTCCTTTTAGAGAAAATCACTTTCCTTTGAAAGTGCCTTAAGCTACTTACAAGCAGTCAACAGAAATTCACATGCGTTTCTCTGAAAGAGAAGCAGTCTGTTCCAACACTTCAATGCACTGTGCGAAGTGAATGGAGTGTTGCTTCACTTTCTAAATGCTGTCCTTTCAGAGAAAATGACTTTCCATTGAAAGTGCCTTAAGCTACTTTCAAGCTTTCACAAAAAACTCACATGCCTTTCTCTGAACGAGAAGCAGTTTGTTCCAACACTTCAATACACTGTGCGATGTGAATGGAGTGTTGCTTCACTTTCTAAATGCTCTCCTTGCAGAGAAAATCACTTTCCTTTGAAAGTGCCTTAAGCTACTTACAAGCATTCAACAGAAATTCACATGCGTTTCTCTGAAAGAGAAGCAGTCTGTTCAAACACTTCAATTCACTGTGCGAAGTGAATGGAGTGTTGCTTCACTTTCTAAATGCTGTCCTTTCAGAAAAAATCACTTTCCATTGAAAGTGCCTTAAGCTACTTACAAGCAGTCAACAGAAATTCACATGCGTTTCTCTGAAAGAGAAGCAGTCTGTTCCAACACTTCAATTCACTGTGCGAAGTGAATGGAGTGTTGCTTGACTTTCTCAATGGTGTCCTTTCAGAGAAAATCACTTTCCTTTGAAAGTGCCTTAAGCTACTTACAAGCATTCAACAGAAATTCACATGCGTTTCTCTGAAAGAGAAGCAGTCTGTTTCAACACTTCAATTCACTGTGCGAAGTGAATGGAGTGTTGCTTCACTTTCTAAATGCTGTCCTTTCAGAGAAAATCACTTTCCTTTGAAAGTGCCTTAAGCTACTTACAAGCTTTCACAAAAAACTCACATCCGTTTCTCAGAAAGAGAAGCAGTCTGTTCCAACACTTCAATTCACTGTGCGAAGTGAATGGAGTGTTGCTTGACTTTCTCAATGGTGTCCTTTCAGAGAAAATCACTTTCCTTTGAAAGTGCCTTAAGCTACTTACAAGCATTCAACAGAAATTCACATGCGTTTCTCTGAAAGAGAAGCAGTATGTTCCAACACTTCAATTCACTGTGCGAAGTGAATGGAGTGTTGCTTCACTTTCTAAATGCTGTCCTTTCAGAGAAAATCACTTTCCTTTGAAAGTGCCTTAAGCTGCTTACAAGCATTGAACAGAAATTCACATGCGTTTCTCGGAAAGAGAAGCAGTCTGTTCCAACACTTCAATTCACTGTGCGAAGTGAATGGAGTGTTGCTTCACTTTCTAAATGCTGTCCTTTCAGAGAAAATCACTTTCTTTGAAAGTGCCTTAAGCCACTTACAAGCATTGAACAGAAATTCACATGGGTTTCTCTGAAAGAGAAGCAGTCTGTTCCAACACTTCAATTCACTGTGCGAAGTGAATGGAGTGTTGCTTCACTTTCTAAATGCTGTCCTTTCAGAGAAAATCACTTTCCTTTGAAAGTGCCTTAAGCTACTTACAAGCAGTCAACAGAAATTCACATGCGTTTCTCTGAAAGAGAAGCAGTCTGTTCCAACACTTCAATGCACTGTGCGAAGTGAATGGAGTGTTGCTTCACTTTCTAAATGCTGTCCTTTCAGAGAAAATGACTTTCCATTGAAAGTGCCTTAAGCTACTTTCAAGCTTTCACAAAAAACTCACATGCCTTTCTCTGAACGAGAAGCAGTTTGTTCCAACACTTCAATACACTGTGCGATGTGAATGGAGTGTTGCTTCACTTTCTAAATGCTCTCCTTGCAGAGAAAATCACTTTCCTTTGAATGTGCCTTAAGCTACTTACAAGCATTCAACAGAAATTCACATGCGTTTCTCTGAAAGAGAAGCAGTCTGTTCAAACACTTCAATTCACTGTGCGAAGTGAATGGAGTGTTGCTTCACTTTCTAAATGCTGTCCTTTCAGAAAAAATCACTTTCCATTGAAAGTGCCTTAAGCTACTTACAAGCAGTCAACAGAAATTCACATGCGTTTCTCTGAAAGAGAAGCAGTCTGTTCCAACACTTCAATTCACTGTGCGAAGTGAATGGAGTGTTGCTTGACTTTCTCAATGGTGTCCTTTCAGAGAAAATCACTTTCCTTTGAAAGTGCCTTAAGCTACTTACAAGCATTCAACAGAAATTCACATGCGTTTCTCTGAAAGAGAAGCAGTCTGTTTCAACACTTCAATTCACTGTGCGAAGTGAATGGAGTGTTGCTTCACTTTCTAAATGCTGTCCTTTCAGAGAAAATCACTTTCCTTTGAAAGTGCCTTAAGCTACTTACAAGCTTTCACAAAAAACTCACATCCGTTTCTCAGAAAGAGAAGCAGTCTGTTCCAACACTTCAATTCACTGTGCGAAGTGAATGGAGTGTTGCTTGACTTTCTCAATGGTGTCCTTTCAGAGAAAATCACTTTCCTTTGAAAGTGCCTTAAGCTACTTACAAGCATTCAACAGAAATTCACATGCGTTTCTCTGAAAGAGAAGCAGTCTGTTCCAACACTTCAATTCACTGTGCGAAGTGAATGGAGTGTTGCTTCACTTTCTAAATGCTGTCCTTTCAGAGAAAATCACTTTCCTTTGAAAGTGCCTTAAGCTACTTACAAGCTTTCACAAAAAACTCACTTCCGTTTCTCTGAAAGAGAAGCCGTCCTTTCCAACACTTCAATTCACTGTGCGAAGTGAATGGAGTGTTGCTTCACTTTCTAAATGCTGTCCTTTCAGAGAAAATCACTTTCCTTTGAAAGTGCCTTAAGCTACTTACAAGCTTTCACAAAAAACTCACATCCGTTTCTCTGAAAGAGAAGCAGTCTGTTCCAACACTTCAATTCACTGTGCGAAGTGAATGGAGTGTTGCTTCACTTTCTAAATGCTGTCCTTTCAGAGAAAATCACTTTCCTTTGAAAGTGCCTTAAGCTACTTACAAGCTTTCACAAAAAACTCACATGCGTTTCTCTGAAAGAGAAGCAGTCTGTTCCAACACTTCAATTCACTGTGCGAAGTGAATGGAGTGTTGCTTCACTTTCTAAATGCTGTCCTTTCAGAGAAAATGACTTTCCTTTGAAAGTGCCTTAAGCTACTTACAAGCATTGAACAGAAATTCACATGCCTTTCTCTGAAAGAGAAGCAGTCTGTTCCAACACTTCAATTCACTGTGCAAAGTGAATGGAGTGTTGCTTCACTTTCTAAATGCTGTCCTTTCAGAGAAAATCACTTTCCTTTGAAAGTGCCTTAAGCTACTTACAAGCTTTCACAAAAAACTCACATCCGTTTCTCTGAAAGAGATGCAGTCTGTTCCAACACTTCAATTCACTGTGCGAAGTGAATGGAGTGTTGCTTGACTTTCTCAATGCTGTCCTTTCAGAGAAAATCACTTTCCTTTAAAAGATCCTTAAGCTACTTACAAGCTTTCACAAAAAACTCACATGCGTTTCTGTGAAAGAGAAGCAGTCTGTTCCAACACTTCAATTCACTGTGCGAAGTGAATGGAGTGTTGCTTCACTTTCTAAATGCTGTCCTTTCAGAGAAAATGACTTTCCTTTGAAAGTGCCTTAAGCTACTTTCAAGCTTTCACAAAAAACTCACATGCCTTTCTCTGAACGAGAAGCAGTTTGTTCCAACACTTCAATACACTGTGCGATGTGAATGGAGTGTTGCTTCACTTTCTAAATGCTCTCCTTGCAGAGAAAATCACTTTCCTTTGAAAGTGCCTTAAGCTACTTACAAGCAGTCAACAGAAATTCACATGCGTTTCTCTGAAAGAGAAGCAGTCTGTTCCAACACTTCAATGCACTGTGCGAAGTGAATGGAGTGTTGCTTCACTTTCTAAATGCTGTCCTGTCAGAGAAAATCACTTTCCTTTGAAAGTGCCTTAAGCTACTTACAAGCAGTCAACAGAAATTCACATGCGTTTCTCTGAAAGAGAAGCAGTCTGTTCCAACACTTCAATGCACTGTGCGAAGTGAATGGAGTGTTGCTTCACTTTCTAAATGCTGTCCTGTCAGAGAAAATCACTTTCCTTTGAAAGTGCCTTAAGCTACTTACAAGCTTTCACAAAAAACTCACATCCGTTTCTCGGAAAGAGAAGCAGTCTGTTCCAACACTTCAATTCACTGTGCGAAGTGAATGGAGTGTTGCTTCACTTTCTAAATGCTGTCCTTTCAGAGAAAATCACTTTCCTTTGAAAGTGCCTTAAGCTACTTACAAGCTTTCACAAAAAACTCACATCCGTTTCTCTGAAAGAGAAGCAGTCCGTTCCAACACTTCAATTCACTGTGCGAAGTGAATGGAGTGTTGCTTCACTTTCTAAATGCTGTCCTTTCAGAGAAAATCACTTTCTTTGAAAGTGCCTTAAGCCACTTACAAGCATTGAACAGAAATTCACATGGGTTTCTCTGAAAGAGAAGCAGTCTGTTCCAACACTTCAATTCACTGTGCGAAGTGAATGGAGTGTTGCTTCACTTTCTAAATGCTGTCCTTTTAGAGAAAATCACTTTCCTTTGAAAGTGCCTTAAGCTACTTACAAGCAGTCAACAGAAATTCACATGCGTTTCTCTGAAAGAGAAGCAGTCTGTTCCAACACTTCAATGCACTGTGCGAAGTGAATGGAGTGTTGCTTCACTTTCTAAATGCTGTCCTTTCAGAGAAAATGACTTTCCATTGAAAGTGCCTTAAGCTACTTTCAAGCTTTCACAAAAAACTCACATGCCTTTCTCTGAACGAGAAGCAGTTTGTTCCAACACTTCAATACACTGTGCGATGTGAATGGAGTGTTGCTTCACTTTCTAAATGCTCTCCTTGCAGAGAAAATCACTTTCCTTTGAAAGTGCCTTAAGCTACTTACAAGCATTCAACAGAAATTCACATGCGTTTCTCTGAAAGAGAAGCAGTCTGTTCAAACACTTCAATTCACTGTGCGAAGTGAATGGAGTGTTGCTTCACTTTCTAAATGCTGTCCTTTCAGAAAAAATCACTTTCCATTGAAAGTGCCTTAAGCTACTTACAAGCAGTCAACAGAAATTCACATGCGTTTCTCTGAAAGAGAAGCAGTCTGTTCCAACACTTCAATTCACTGTGCGAAGTGAAGGGAGTGTTGCTTGACTTTCTCAATGGTGTCCTTTCAGAGAAAATCACTTTCCTTTGAAAGTGCCTTAAGCTACTTACAAGCATTCAACAGAAATTCACATGCGTTTCTCTGAAAGAGAAGCAGTCTGTTTCAACACTTCAATTCACTGTGCGAAGTGAATGGAGTGTTGCTTCACTTTCTAAATGCTGTCCTTTCAGAGAAAATCACTTTCCTTTGAAAGTGCTTTAAGCTACTTACAAGCTTTCACAAAAAACTCACATCCGTTTCTCAGAAAGAGAAGCAGTCTGTTCCAACACTTCAATTCACTGTGCGAAGTGAATGGAGTGTTGCTTGACTTTCTCAATGGTGTCCTTTCAGAGAAAATCACTTTCCTTTGAAAGTGCCTTAAGCTACTTACAAGCATTCAACAGAAATTCACATGCGTTTCTCTGAAAGAGAAGCAGTATGTTCCAACACTTCAATTCACTGTGCGAAGTGAATGGAGTGTTGCTTCACTTTCTAAATGCTGTCCTTTCAGAGAAAATCACTTTCCTTTGAAAGTGCCTTAAGCTAATTACAAGCTTTCACAAAAAACTCACATCCGTTTCTCTGAAAGAGAAGCCGTCCTTTCCAACACTTCAATTCACTGTGCGAAGTGAATGGAGTGTTGCTTCACTTTCTAAATGCTGTCCTTTCAGAGAAAATCACTTTCCTTTGAAAGTGCCTTAAGCTACTTACAAGCTTTCACAAAAAACTCACATCCGTTTCTCTGAAAGAGAAGCAGTCTGTTCCAACACTTCAATTCACTGTGCGAAGTGAATGGAGTGTTGCTTCACTTTCTAAATGCTGTCCTTTCAGAGAAAATCACTTTCCTTTGAAAGTGCCTTAAGCTACTTAGAAGCTTTCACAAAAAACTCACATGCGTTTCTCTGAAAGAGAAGCAGTCTGTTCCAACACTTCAATTCACTGTGCGAAGTGAATGGAGTGTTGCTTCACTTTCTAAATGCTGTCCTTTCAGAGAAAATGACTTTCCTTTGAAAGTGCCTTAAGCTACTTACAAGCATTGAACAGAAATTCACATGCCTTTCTCTGAAAGAGAAGCAGTCTGTTCCAACACTTCAATTCACTGTGCAAAGTGAATGGAGTGTTGCTTCACTTTCTAAATGCTGTCCTTTCAGAGAAAATCACTTTCCTTTGAAAGTGCCTTAAGCTACTTACAAGCTTTCACAAAAAACTCACATCCGTTTCTCTGAAAGAGATGCAGTCTGTTCCAACACTTCAATTCACTGTGCGAAGTGAATGGAGTGTTGCTTGACTTTCTCAATGCTGTCCTTTCAGAGAAAATCACTTTCCTTTAAAAGATCCTTAAGCTACTTACAAGCTTTCACAAAAAACTCACATGCGTTTCGGTGAAAGAGAAGCAGTCTGTTCCAACACTTCAATTCACTGTGCGAAGTGAATGGAGTGTTGCTTCACTTTCTAAATGCTGTCCTTCAGAGAAAATGACTTTCCTTTGAAAGTGCCTTAAGCTACTTTCAAGCTTTCACAAAAAACTCACATGCCTTTCTCTGAACGAGAAGCAGTTTGTTCCAACACTTCAATACACTGTGCGATGTGAATGGAGTGTTGCTTCACTTTCTAAATGCTCTCCTTGCAGAGAAAATCACTTTCCTTTGAAAGTGCCTTAAGCTACTTACAAGCATTCAACAGAAATTCACATGCGTTTCTCTGAAAGAGAAGCAGTCTGTTCAAACACTTCAATTCACTGTGCGAAGTGAATGGAGTGTTGCTTCACTTTCTAAATGCTGTCCTTTCAGAAAAAATCACTTTCCATTGAAAGTGCCTTAAGCTACTTACAAGCAGTCAACAGAAATTCACATGCGTTTCTCTGAAAGAGAAGCAGTCTGTCCCAACACTTCAATGCACTGTGCGAAGTGAATGGAGTGTTGCTTCACTTTCTAAATGCTGTCCTGTCAGAGAAAATCACTTTCCTTTGAAAGTGCCTTAAGCTACTTACAAGCTTTCACAAAAAACTCACATCTGTTTCTCTGAAAGAGAAGCAGTCTGTTCCAACACTTCAATTCACTGTGCGAAGTGAATGGAGTGTTGCTTCACTTTCTAAATGCTGTCCTTTCAGAGAAAATCACTTTCCTTTGAAAGTGCCTTAAGCTACTTACAAGCATTCAACAGAAATTCACATGCGTTTCTCTGGAAGAGAAGCAGTCTGTTCCAACACTTCAATTCACTGTGCGAAGTGAATGGAGTCTTGCTTGACTTTCTCAATGGTGTCCTTTCAGAGAAAATCACTTTCCTTTGAAAGTGCCTTAAGCTACTTACAAGCTTTCACAAAAACTCACATCCGTTTCTCTGAAAGAAAAGCAGTCTGTTCCAACACTTCAATTCACTGTGCGAAGTGAATGGAGTGTTGCTTCACTTTCTAAATGCTGTCCTTTCAGAGAAAATCACTTTCCTTTGAAAGTGCCTTAAGCTGCTTACAAGCATTGAACAGAAATTCACATGCGTTTCTCTGAAAGAGAAGCAGTCTGTTCCAACACTTCAATTCACTGTGCGAAGTGAATGGAGTGTTGCTTCACTTTCTAAATGCTGTCCTTTCCGAGAAAATCACTTTCTTTGAAAGTGCCTTAAGCCACTTACAAGCATTGAACAGAAATTCACATGGGTTTCTTTGAAAGAGAAGCAGTCTGTTCCAACACTTCAATTCACTGTGCGAAGTGAATGGAGTGTTGCTTCACTTTCTAAATGCTGTCCTTTTAGAGAAAATCACTTTCCTTTGAAAGTGCCTTAAGCTACTTACAAGCAGTCAACAGAAATTCACATGCGTTTCTCTGAAAGAGAAGCAGTCTGTTCCAACACTTCAATGCACTGTGCGAAGTGAATGGAGTGTTGCTTCACTTTCTAAATGCTGTCCTTTCAGAGAAAATCACTTTCCTTTGAAAGTGCCTTAAGCTACTTTCAAGCTTTCACAAAAAACTCACATGCCTTTCTCTGAACGAGAAGCAGTTTGTTCCAACACTTCAATACACTGTGCGATGTGAATGGAGTGTTGCTTCACTTTCTAAATGCTCTCCTTGCAGAGAAAATCACTTTCCTTTGAAAGTGCCTTAAGCTACTTACAAGCATTCAACAGAAACTCACATGCGTTTCTCTGAAAGAGAAGCAGTCTGTTCAAACACTTCAATTCACTGTGCGAAGTGAATGGAGTGTTGATTCACTTTCTAAATGCTGTCCTTTCAGAAAAAATCACTTTCCATTGAAAGTGCCTTAAGCTACTTACAAGCAGTCAACAGAAATTCACATGCGTTTCTCTGAAAGAGAAGCAGTCTGTTCCAACACTTCAATGCACTGTGCGAAGTGAATGGAGTGTTGCTTCACTTTCTAAATGCTGTCCTGTCAGAGAAAATCACTTTCCTTTGAAAGTGCCTTAAGCTACTTACAAGCTTTCACTAAAAACTCACATCCATTTCTCGGAAAGAGAAGCAGTCTGTTCCAACACTTCAATTCACTGTGCGAAGTGAATGGAGTGTTGCTTGACTTTCTCAATGGTGTCCTTTCAGAGAAAATCACTTTCCTTTGAAAGTG